>NW_027361707.1:65400000-65742500 GCF_039654945.1 Dendrobates tinctorius
TAGTGGAGAGATTGTGGGCATCAAATCAGAGAGAGCAAGGTGACAGTTGGTGGGTGGAGCTAGTCTGAGGTAAATGGATCTTTCTAGAGAGTTGTCAGTCGGTGACAGGACAGAGTAAGGGCAGGATTGCTGTGAGAGGGCTGAGGGTCAGAGAAGAGATAAAAATCTTGTCCAAGCTCCTATACTGGAAGGAAAGGGTCCTTGGGGCATAGTAAGTGCAATAAGCCACCTGTGAAGACCGTTTCTGGAGAAGGAAGGACTAGGCCTCGTTGGGGAAGGTGGCTCCTGAAGGTAGTGGAGAAATACAGGGCTCAGCTAGAAAGACGGAGGCTGAGGCTACTTCAAGTGCCTCAGTCGCAGCTGCATTCAATACTCAAAAAGGCAGCAGTTGGAATAAAGGACCCCGGAGCCTGACCCACGTGGCCCAGTGTGATCCGCGGTTGCTGGCTTGGGACACTGTTTGCGAAGGCGCACAGCAGGAAGGAAGGGAGAGATCAGTGCAGAGACACGGCCTAGAAAGGATACACAAGGAGGAGTCTTGAACAAGTGTTTCTGATCTATCTTGGAGTTTGCCGGACCCCTCCCTCTGATGACACAGTACAAAGCCGGTCATCTTGTGTACAAAACTTTTGAGGAAAAACTCAAAAACTGCACCCAACTGTGTCCTTGTTGTCTTTTACAACTCGCCTGCTACACACGCTATACTCACCATCCCCATCAACGGCTCACAAACACCATCTCAACTGCCCTGGGATACAGCTCTCCCGTGGAGAGCTTCATCATCTTGTCTGCTTTAACACCGGTCCAGAGGATCTGCATTGCAGCATCGGCTACCCTAGCCGAGTACCATGGGTGGCGTCACGATCCCCCCTTTCCAAATTAATTATCATACCATCTTCCCCCTCATCTGAATTGTCATCTTCTTTATTGGACACCCAGGGCCACGGACCGGGTCCCAATCAACACTGTGGCATACTTCCCCCTTAAAAGAGCCTGAAAGGCCCGGTACTGAGTAACCCCCGACCCTGCTTGGCGTTTATTAATAATAATAATAATAATAATAATAATAAATTTTATTTCTATAGCGCCGACATATTCCACAGCACTTTACATTTCAGAGGGGATTTGTACAGACAATAGACATTACAGCATAACAATAATCACATAGATTATAACAAATGCCAAGAGGAATGAGGGCCCTGCTCGCAAGCTTACAGTCTATGAGGAAAGAGGTAGACACGAAAGGTGGGCGGTAACAGTTGCCCTGATTGTATGGACCAGCCATAATGTTAAGTGTGTAACAGTACAGACACAGAGGGCTAATGGATGCATAAAGCATGTGGGAACATGATGCGGGGAACTTGGTTATGGTAAAACTTTTGGCTGTGCCACACAGGGATAGATTAGGTTAATGTGTTGAGGCGATAGGCCAGTCTGAATAAATGTGTTTTCAGGGCACGCTTAAAATTGTGGGGATTGGGGACTAATCGTATTGACCTGGGAAGAGCATTCCAAAGAATTGGAGATGGGAGTGGGAGGTTCTGATTATTGAGGATGCTAACCTCAGGTCATCAGCAGAGCGGAGGGTGCAGGTAGGGTGGTATACTGAAAAAAGGGAGGAGATGTAGGGTGGTGCTGAGCCATGGAGGGCTTTGTGGGTGAGGGTAATAAGTTTATACTGAATTCTGGAGTGGATGGGTAGCCAGTGTAATGACTGGCACAAGGTAGAGGCATCGGTGTAACGATTGGTGAGGAATATGATCCTGGCTGCAGCATTCAAGACAGATTGGAGAGGAGAGAGTTTGGTAAGAGGGAGACCGATTAGAAGAGAGTTACAATAGTCGAGACGAGAATGAATAAGAGAAACAGTAAGAGTTTTTGCAGAGTCAAAAGTAAGAAAAGGTCGAATTCTAGAGATGTTTTTTGAGGTGCAGATGACAAGAGCGAGCGTTTCATTTTAACACCAGATAACAGGGATATATTATATAGTTTCAACATTAAAAATCTACGTATATATTTGAGGAGGCAGACACAGATGCTGTCATGGCCAGTATGGATTCAACAACAATCTAAAAAGTTGAAAAAGGGTACAGTATCACCAGATACAAGGTACAGTTGTGGCCAAAAGTATTGACACCCCTGCAATTCTGTCAGATAATACTCAGTTTCTTCCTGAAAATGATTGCAAACACAAATTCTTTGGTATTATTATCTTCATTTAATTTGTCTTAAATGAAAAAACACAAGAGAGAAGGAAGCAAAAAGCAAAACATTGATCATTTCACACAAAACTCCAAAAATGGGCTAGACAAAAGTATTGGCACCCTCAGCCTAATACTTGGTTGCACAAGCTTTAGCCAAAATAACTGCGATCAACCGCTTCCGGTAACCATCAATGAGTTTCTTACAATGCTCTGCTGGAATTTTATACCAATCTTCTTTGGCAAACTGCTCCAGGTCCCTGATATTTGAAGGGTGCCTTCTCCAAACTGCCATTTTTAGATCTCTCTACAGGTGTTCTATGGGATTCAGGTCTGGACTCATTGCTGGCCACCTTAGAAGTCTCCAGTGCTTTCTCTCAAACCATTTTTTAGTGCTTTTTGAAGTGTGTTTTGGGTCATTGTCCTGCTGGAAGACTCATGACCTCTGAGGGAGACCCAGCTTTCTCACACTGGGCCCTACATTATGCTGCAAAATTTGTTTGTAGTCTTCAGATCTCATAATGCCATGCACACGGTCAAGCACTCCAGTTCCAGAGGCAGCAAAGCAACCCCAAAACATCAGGGAACCTCCGTCATGCTTGACCGTAGGGACCGTGTTCTTTTCTTTGAATGCCTCTTTTTTTCTCCTGTAAAGTCTATGTTGATGCCTTTGCCCAAAAAGCTCTACTTTTGTCTCATCTGACCAGAGAACATTCTTCCAAAACGTTTTAGGCTTTTTCAGGTAAGTTTTGGCAAACTCCAGCCTGGCTTTTTTATGTCTCGGGGTAAGAAGTGGGTGTGTTCCTGGGTCTCCTACCATACAGTCCCTTTTCATTCAGATGGCGAAAGATAGTACGGGTTGACACTTTTGTACCCTCAGACTGCAGGGCAGCTTGAACTTGTTTGGATGTTAGTCAAGGTTCTTTATCCAACATCCGCACAATCTTGCGTTGAAATCTCTTGTAAATTTTTCTTTTCTGTCCACATCTAGGGGGGAGGTTAGCCACAGTGCCATGGGCTTTAAACTTCTTGATGACACTGCGCACGGTAGACACAGGAACATTGAGGTCTTTGGAGATGGACTTGTAGCCTTGAGATTGCTCATGCTTCCTCACAATTTGGTTTCTCAAGTCTTCAGACAGTTCTTTGGTCTTCTTTCTTTTCTCCATGCTCAATGTGGTACACACAAGGACACAGGACAGAGGTTGAGTCAACTTTAATCCATGTCAACTGGCTGCAAGTGTGATTTAGTTATTGCCAACACCTGTTAGGTGCCACAGGTAAGTTACAGGTGCTGTTAATTACACAAATTAGAGAAGCATCACATGATTTTTCGAACAGTGCTAATACTTTTGTCCACCCTCTTTTTTATATTTGGTGTGGAATTATATCCAATTTGGCTATAGGACAATTCTTTTTGTGCTTTTTCATTTAAGACAAATTAAATGAAGATAATAATACCAAAGAATTTGTGTTTGCAATCATTTTCAGGAAGAAACTGAGTATTATCTGACAGAAATGCAGGGGTGTCAATACTTTTGGCCACAACTGTATATATACATTAGTATATATACAGTTAATATATACATTAGTATAAAAGAAGGAAAAAGATGCGGCACTCACCCAGATTTTCAGTGCAGTGTTTCTTTATTCAGCCATTAAAGGTCTCACAATAAAGGATGGGCAGATAACATGAGGCATGTGGGGAAAAAGACGGACGACAGCCGTTTTGCGTACACAGACGCTTCAACAGGTTGAAGCGTCTGTGTACGCGAAATAGCTGTCATCCGTCTTTTTCTCCGCATGCTTCATGTTATCTGCCCGTCCTTTATAGTGTGACCTTTAATGGTTGAATAAAGAAATACTGCACTGCAAATCTGGGTGAGTGCCGCATCTTTTTCCTTCTTTTATAAATTTAGCATGTTTTTTCTGATGCTGAGCACCGTTATTCCCAGCAGTGTTTTACACACTGTGTGCCTGTGATTGTTCCTCGACTTGTTGCTGGTGGATTAGAGCCTTGGTGCCGTTCATCTGGGCTGTCTTTGAATTGAATTGTATATATAGTATAGTTTCAACATTCAAAATCTCCGTATTTATTTCAGGAGCCAGACACAGATGCTCTGAGGCCCAGTATGGAGTACACTACAATATAAAAAACATAAAAGGGGAATGGATCCCAAGCGTACTACTGTATACAGTGTTGGGGTCATTTGGCGATCTACATATATATTTCAAGAGTAACACACCACCTTGCATAGGCTCAGTATGGATCACACCATAATATAAAAAGAAGATCCGCAAGAAATAATGACACATGTGGGCATTTGTTCCAGGTGTCAATGCTGCACTGCCAGTGGTGGGTGGAGGTGCACTTTCTCGCAAATCCACATCCCTCGAGTCACGCACAAACCCTGTACCTGACCTTGGCACACCCACATTTTCTCTTGCCCCCTGAGAAGCATCCTCCTCCCCAAAATAATCATCCCCCTCATCCTCCTCCTTATCTTCCTCTTCTTCCTCCACCTCATCCATGCCAGCTCCTTGAACAGACAATGGCTGACTGTCATCAAGGCTTCCCTCCTCCTCCTGTTGCTCCTCAGCTGCAGACACCTGATCCTTATTGTGCATCAAAGTTTGCATGAGCAGAAGCCTAAGTGGTATGCTCATGCTTATGATGGCGTCGTCTGAGCTTACCAGCCGTGTGCATTCCTCAAAACAGTGAAGGACTTTATAGAGGTCTTTCAGCTTTGACCACTGCACACCCAACAATTCCATGTCTGCCCTCAAACTGCCTGCCCGTGTATCATCCCACAAATGCATTAAAGCCTGCCTCTGTTCGCACAGCCTCTCAACCATGTGCATGATAGAGTTCCATCTTGTAGCAATGTCAATGATTAAGCGGTGCTTGGGGAGGTTGAGTGATCGCTGCAGCTTCTGCATACGACTGGAGTGGACGGTTGAGCGATGGTTGAGCGAGTACAATCTTCGCACCTTATGGAGCAGGGCTGTTAACTCTGGATAATTATTTAGGAAGCATTGCACCACCAGGTTCTAGGTGTGAACCAGGCAAGGTATGTGTGTGAGTTTTGAAAGGGCTATGGCTGCCACAAAATTCCACCCATTATCACTGACTACCTTGCCTGGCTCAAGATGTAGACTGCCCAGCCATGACTCAGTTTGTCGATGTAAGTAGTCGGCCAGTACCTCCGCGGTGTGTCTGCTGTCTGACGCCCAAATAATAATAATAATAATAATCTTTATTTATATAGCGCCAACATATTCCGCAGCGCTTTACAGTTTAACAGTTTCAAAACACAAGTCATAAGTAACAACGCTAACAATACAATAATTAAAGCAAAATAAGACGAAATAAGACGACCCTGCTCGTGAGAGCGTACAATCTACAATGAGGTGAGGGAGATACAGAGTACAGGTGTGTATTTACAATGGTGTATTTACAATGAAGGTCCAGCCATCTTGCAGGAGTGAAGGATGGATGGAGATAGTGAATGGGCTACGCACGCACACTTACACAGAGAATGACTTTGATTAGTGAATGTGATAGGCCGCTCTGAACAGGTGTGTTTTGAGGGAGCGCCTAAAACTATGCAAATTGTGGATAGTCCTGATTTCTTGGGGTAGAGCATTCCAGAGGATAGGAGCAGCACGGGAGAAGTCTTGGAGTCGGGAGTGGGAGGTACGTATTAGTGCAGAGGTTAGTCGAAACTCGTTTGCAGAGCGCAGCGATCGGCTAGGCCGATAGACAGAAATGAGAGAAGAGATGTAAGGGGGTGCCGCACTGTGGAGAGCTTTGTGGGTGAGAACAAGTACTTTGAATTGGATCCTATAATGAATGGGCAGCCAATGTAAGGACTGGCGAAGAGCGGATGCGTCCGAGTAGCGATTACCCAGATGGACGATCCTGGCTGCTGCATTGAGTATGGACTGGAGAGGGGATAGTCGAGTGACGGGGAGGCCAATTAATAGAGCGTTGCAGTAATCCAGGCGAGAGTGGATCAATGCAACAGTGAGGGTTTTTGTTGTTTCCATAGTGAGAAAAGGGCGGATTCTAGAGATGTTCTTTAGGTGTAAGCGGCAAGAGCGGGCAAGGGATTGTATATGGGATGTAAAGGAGAGATTGGTGTCAAACATAACACCCAGACAGCGCACCTGCTGCCGGGGTGTTATTGTGATACCACCCACGGAGAAGGAAATGTCAGATTTAGGGAGGTTAGTAGACGGCGGGAGCAGAAGAAGTTCAGTTTTTTAGAGGTTGAGTTTCAGATAGAGAGCGGACATGATATTGGAGACTGCGGACAGACAGTCACTGGCGTTCTGTAGTACAG
This sequence comes from Dendrobates tinctorius, assembly GCF_039654945.1. Taxonomy (NCBI): domain Eukaryota; kingdom Metazoa; phylum Chordata; class Amphibia; order Anura; family Dendrobatidae; genus Dendrobates; species Dendrobates tinctorius. The sequence goes on from NW_027361707.1 coordinate 65,406,548, forward strand.
CGGGGGTAAGGTCGGGGGAAGACGTGTATAGTTGTGTGTCATCAGCATAAAGATGGTACTGAAAGCCAAATCTGCTGATGGTCTGTCCAATTGGGGCCGTGTAGAGAGAGAAAAGAAGGGGGCCAAGGACTGAGCCCTGAGGTACCCCGACAGCAAGAGGAAGAGGCGATGACGTGGAGCCAGAGAACAAAACACTGAAGGAGCGGTCAGAGAGATAGGAAGAGAACCAGGAGAGTGCAGTGTCCTTAATGCCTAGTGACTGGAGCCTAGAGAGTAGGAGATGGTGGTCAACAGTATCGAAAGCTGCAGATAGGTCAAGAAGAATGAGCAGAGAGTGGTCACCGTTACGTTTTGCTGTCAGAAGGTCATTGGTCACTTTGATGAGTGCAGTTTCAGTCGAATGTAGGGGGCGGAAGCCGGACTGTGAAGGGTCTAGAAGGGAGTGAATGGAGAGGTAACGGGTAAGGCGGGAGTAAACTAGGCGTTCCAAAAGTTTAGAGATGAAGGGGAGATTGGAGACTGGTCTGTAGTTGTTTGTGCAGGATGGGTCGAGAGCAGGTTTCTTTAGTAGTGGAGTAACGATGGCGTGTTTGAAGGAGGATGGGAAAATGCCCGAGGAGAGGGAGAGATTAAAGATTGTAGTTAGGTGGGTTGTGACGACTGGAGAGAGAGACTGGAGGAGATGTGAGGGAATGGGGTCGGTAGTGCATGTAGTCGGACGAGAAGAAGAGAGGAGTCTGGAGACTTCTTCTTCTGTTATGGGATCAAATGTGGAGAGTGAGCCAGGGGAGATGTAGGAAGGGATGGGAGTCACAGCACTTGGTGGTTGGGAGCAGATTTCTTGACGGATATTATCTATTTTTTCTGTAAAGTGGGAGGCCAGGTCATCAGCACAAATGTCTGTGATAGGGGCTTGTGCTTTTGGCCTGAGGAGGGAGTGAAAAGTGTCAAAAAATTTCTTGGGGTTGTTGGCTAGTGAGGAGATCAGGGTGGTGAAGTAGGTCTGTTTGGCAAGGTGAAGGGCAGCGTTATAGGTTCTTAACATAAATTTGAAGTGGATGAAGTCTTCTGGTGTGCGGGTTTTTCTCCATAGGCGTTCAGCACTCCTGGAGCATCGCTGGAGAAGTTGAGTTTGCGATGTGAGCCAGGGCCCTTTTACTCTGTGTTTGGAGGTTCTGAGGGTGAGGGGAGCTACTTGGTCAAGGGTGTTTCTAAGAGTGTCATTGTAGTGATGAACAGCCAGATTAGGACAGGAAAGAGAGGAGATTGGGGACAGAGATGAGTGTAGGGAATCTGAAAGTGTCTGAGGGTTAATAGCTTGTAGATTTCTGACTGTGTGGTAGGTAGGAATGAGCTGGGGTGGGCGAGGATTTGTGAGCGTGAAGGAGAGAATGTTGTGGTCAGAGAGTGGAAGCGGTGAGTTGTTTAGGTGGGAGATTGAACAGAGCCGGCAGAAGACCAGATCAAGGGTGTTACCGTCCTTATGTGTCTCAGAGGTTGAAAGCTGTGAGAGGCCTAGAGAGGTGGTTAGTGATAGAAGCTGGGATGCAGATGTGGAATTAGGGCTGTTAATGGGGATGTTGAAGTCTCCCAGGATGAGGGTTGGTAGTTCTGAGGACATGAAGTGTGGCAGCCAGGCTGAAAAGTGGTCAAGGAAGAGGGTGGGTGAGCCTGGGGGCCGGTATATGTCCGCTACCCTGAGGGAGAGGGGACGGAAGAGCCTGATGGTGTGGACCTCAAAAGAAGGGAATAAGAGTGATGGGACTGGGGGGATGACCTGGAAAGTGCATTGTGGGGACAGGAGTATGCCAACTCCACCACCAGGTCTGTTTGTGGGTCTCGGGGAGTGAGAGAATTGTAAGCCACCGTAGGAAATGGCAGCAGGAGAGACAGTGTCAGAATCCTGAATCCAGGTTTCAGTGAGGGCCAACAGATTAAGAGAGTTGTTCAGAAAGTAGTTGTGCAGGAAAGGAAGCTTGTTACAAGCAGACCGTGGATTCCAGAGGGCACAATTAAAAGATTGAGATGAGGGAGTGCAAGTAATGTTAATCAGATTATTGTGGTTTCGATATGAGGTAGGGTAGGGGTCGAGGTTGGGGGATGGTGGACCAGGGTTGGGGGAGATGTCCCCTGAAATCAGTAGGAGAAGGAAGATAAAGAGCCAATAGTTGTTGGAATTGTAAGTAGTTTTTTTCTGCGATGTGTTTGGGCAAGATGGGCTGAGGTTTCTCAGGAAGGTGAGGAGTGTGTGGGAGCTGTACATGGGAGAGGGAAGTATAGAGGGGCTGATGTGTATGAGTCGTGATGGAGGGGGGATAGGGTGATGAATGTGGATGGCAAGGGAACACAGGAGGATAAAAATAAAGCACATGCTTAAAGGGGAAGGCAAAGTGTGGGTTACCTGACTCCTGCCCTGACTAACTGCCATGTATAACTGCCGTTTTGCTGGATGCTTATCTTCTGTGATGCTTTGCTTATGGGATGCTTGCGTGCTGTACCCCACACTGCGTGCTTCCCCTTAGCAACTACTACATATATAGGCCACACTACAGGGTCAGGAGAGAGGGATTGTGGGAGATGGTTGGGTATAATTTGGCAGCTGGGGCCAGCACACCAGGGGATGGTTAGATGATCAAAGGCACTAGACCAAGATGTGGCAAAATGCTATAGCACCTTCCACCTGATAAGATCTAGAAAGGCCCCAGTCACAGATCTAAAGCAGTAAGTATTACATACAGTGCAACAAATGAATTATACCAAAGCTTTAGCAAGCACATTTAAATATGCAGCAAAATGGTCAAGCAGCAGAAGTATGGAGTTGTACCATTTGGATATATTACAGCAGAGAAATAGAGGCAGCAGAGGTGGGAAGTTGTATCATTCAGGCTGCTTGCTGGCAGTGAATGGAGTAAATACATGCAGGGTGGCTCAGTTGATTACCATTTGGATATATTACAGCAGAGAAATAGAGGCAGCAGAGGTGGGAAGTTGTATCATTCAGGCTGCTTGCTGGCAGTGAATGGAGTAAATACATGCAGGGTGGCTCAGTTGATTACCATTTGGATATATTACAGCAGAGAAATAGAGGCAGCAGAGGTGGGAAGTTGTATCATACAGGCTGCTTGCTGGCAGTGAATGGTGTAAATACATGCAGGGTGGCTCAGTTGATTACCATTTGGATATATTACAGCAGAGAAATAGAGGCAGCAGAGGTGGGAAGTTGTATCATTCAGGCTGCTTGCTGGCAGTGAATGGAGTAAATACATGCAGGGTGGCTCAGTTGATTACCTGTGTGAAGAGAGAAGATGAATGTTAATTCCATGCCATGTATAACTGCCAAAGACATCATTTTTAAAACAGCCTGCTGCCGCTTACCACAAGCTGTTCGATAGTTGGTCACCTCGTGTGCAACACTGACAGATGTGGATAGAGTGCTCATGCGACTGCGCTCTGTCGACGAGCTTTCGCTTCTGGAGGAGGAGGGTCAAACGCCTGCAGCCAACTGTTTCCTATACCGTGGGCTAGGCAGCACTGTTCCACCGCCGCTGTCCCCTGTGAAGCCTGCATCCACCACATTAACCCAGTATGCAGTGATGGACACGTAACGGACCTGGCCATGCCTACTAGCCCATGCATCTGTTGTGAGGTGCACCTTTCCACTCACTGATTGTTTTAGTGCATGGACAATGAGGTCTTTCACATGCCGGTGGAGGGTAGGGATGGCTTTTCGAGAAAAGTGCCAACTGGGTAGGTCATAGCGTGGGACAGTGTAGGCCATGAGCTCTCGGAAAGCTTCGCTTTCTACCAAATAGAAGGGCATCATCTCTAATGAGATCAGTTTGGGAATGTAGACGTTCAAAGCTAGTGTATGCAGATGAGAGGATGAGTACTTTCTTGTCCTACTCAGAGTGTATGGTAGGGTGAGCCGAACTTGAGAGCTGCACATGGGAGAACTAGCATTGGACATGACGGACTGAGAAGGGGTTGGTGATGCTGAGGGTGTTGATGGCCTAGATTCAGTGTTTCCTCACAAAAATATTGTGATTGCCTGACTGCTTTGGCCTAGCGATGACACCTCAACATTTCTTGATGGTGGTGTGCTTAGTGTTGGCCTTACAGTGGGGGAAACGATGGAGCGTTGCCGGCTAACTTGAGTTGGAGCAGGTGCACATGTGCTACCTAAGGTTTTGTAGTCCGTCCACGCTTGCAAGTGCATGTTGGTTAAATGTCTAAGTGTTGTGAGTTCATTTTCCCCTTCACCGTTGATGTCTGATGAACTCCCTCTGCTGGTGAAAAGAGGTAGTGAAATTGATTGGGTTGAGAAGAACCTGTCATCTGAACAGGTGGAGCCTGATTGGACACCCGGAATCACTGAGTGGATATAAGGCAGCCGACGCCCTACAGGGGTGTTGGTGATCCTTTCTGCTCTGAGCTCTTGCAACCAGTTAGTCCTGTCTACTGAAAGCTAAGTTTTTGCTCTCTTATTTTTCCATGAGATTTTTTCTGTTTGCTTCGTGTTTTGTGTTCAGCCTGCCTTTGTTGGGACGGGCTGAGCTCCATTTTTGTCTCTGATCAGTTTATCTCTTTGCTCTGTTTTCAGAATATACCTGAGTGCTGATATAGTGATTTTGAAGTCTAGCGACTTCAGGGCCTTTTTCCCTATCAGACGGTTGGGACATTTTTGGTAGGGTTTTTTGCGGATTGCAGCCAGCATCTTTTCTGTCCTTTCCTATTTAGTTAGTTGGGCCCCATCGTTTGCTCAACCTGTCTTTCTGTCTGTGTTTGTGTTTTCATCTGTTATTCACCGACATTACATGTTGGGGGCTGTCTATTGCTTTGGGGTCTGCTCTGGGGCAGTTTAGATTTCCCCTTTCTTTCTTTAGGCTTATTTTGTTCTCCGGCTGTGAACGAGGGGTCTAGGGCACCATAGGAGCTCCCCACGGTTACTGTTAGTTGTGGTGAATAGGATCAGGGGTCTGCAATCCGATAGCTACCAACCTCTCCGGTTTTCTGGACTTAGCTTGTATTTTTGTTTTTTCCTCCTTTGGTGACTTATTCATAACATCTAAGCATGCAACTGGTATTCAAATTTCATAGATTTTTTCCTCTGCTAAAGGTCCTTCGGCACTTCTTACAGATAATTGTGTCATCAGTAGGATTTTGTTCAAAAAAGTGCCACACTCCACTCTTCCCACTATGGTACAAATTTTCAGGGCTTGCACGCTGTACTAATTTGACCTTCTGGCCAAGCTGTCCTGCAACTCTTTTAGTTTTCTTACCAAGTTTTTTGACAGCTACGGGCCTGCCGGATAACCGCTGCTGCGATGACGATGCCTGCTGTGGATCCTTCTCCTGTTCTGACCTATTGTCACCAGCACCCTCTTCCCCAATGTCACCAGCTGCACCCCCCCGCCCACGTCCATGGCCCCTTCCACCAGACTTCCTCATGTTTGTGAAAATGTACCAAAAATACCAGCAGAGAAATGGTACTGTATGAGTAGTGTACAGCTGTGTAAGGTGTATGTAAGAAGTGAAATCTACGAGCCATTATCCAGGATGGGTTTTGTCTTTGGCCCGTACTGGTCAGACAAGGGTTAATTGTTTCTGCCTCTCTCTGGCAGAGGGCGGCTATTTAATGCTCACTCGACCTAGGTCCGGTGTCAGCTATACTCCTGCCCTCGGCTGAGTTAGTTGACCTCGTGCGTACGTGTGCCTTGTGCCTGATAACTTGTTGCTTGTTTGGTTTTGATCCGGTTCTGTCCCTGTTACGAGTTCTGCCTGTCCCTCTTGTACTGCGCTATCTCTCTGTGTTTGACCCTCTGCCTGTGACTTGACTATTCTCTGCTCGCCTCTCTGGTACCGCACAGCCCTCTCAGTGTACGACCCTCGCTTGTCTGACCTGCGTTTTCCTCTCCTCTACAACAGTTGCCCTGCAGTAGGTACATTACATCATCTGCAGCAGTAGGATGCTAAGCCCCGGCCCCTGCAGTCACATGATCGTAGGTCCTGGGACTCCTTACTATTTTCAGTGCCGCAGTTCCTGTCTGCTTGAACCATCACTACAGTGTTGGACCACGTGCTCTCCCATAGTGTGGGTAAGTCACCCTGCTCTGCGTGGCAGTTTGCCAACGCTGACAGGGTCCTAACGTTAGAGTTCTGACACTACGTATATATTTTGTGAGTCACAGACGCTCACCCAGTATATATTTCACTGTAATCTAACAAGCAGATGTGCGGTACTGTATCAGAGGTGTACAGCTATATAAGTTGTTGGTGAAACTGTCAATCTCCGTATATGTATTTACGGAATGTCACACACACGCTGACTCTGTATAGATGTGACTGTAATAAGAACACCAGATATCCGATACTGTTTGAGAATCGGACTGCTCAATACGGTGTATGGAGAAATGGAAATGTCCGTATATGTATTTATGGAGTGTCACACACACACGCTGACTCTGTGTAGATGTGACCGTAATAAGAACACCAGATATCTGATACTGTTTGATAATTGGACAGCAGCTCAATACGGTGTATGGAGAAATGGAAATGTCTGTATATTTATTTACAGAGTCTCACAGACACACGCTGACTCTGTGTAGATGTGACCGTAATAAGAACACCAGATATTCAATACTGTTTGCGAATTGGACACCTCTATACGGTGTATGTATGGAAAAATGTTAAATCTCCATGTATTTTTTTACGGAGTCACACACATATAGCATGTATTTGTCCGTGATGCCAGCCGATACACGGTAGTGTGTGAGGAGCGTACTCCTCTATACGGTGTGTGAAAAAATTTACGCTCAGTATCTACTGTGCAGAAAAAAAGGAATAAAAGGATTTTTGCTTTTAAAAAAGCAGTCTGCACAGCAATGCAGCTATCAGGGAGCCTCATAATGCAGCCTAACCACCAACAGAGCTGCTGCACAAAAATGTGTGAAAAAATGACTTTAGCCAAAGTCGGCAGATTCTGAATTTGGCTGACCCGTTTCGCTCAACTCTAATTGTGATCCCAATGTATTGTTACCGCTTTAATATTGGACCCAGTTTTGGGCTCCACATTTTAAAAAGGATATTCAGAAGTTATAGTCAGTACAAAGGAGGACAACTAGATCATTACAAGGGATGGAAGGCCTCTCATATGATGAGAGGTTGGAAAAGTTGGGCTTGTTTAGCTTAGAAAAAAGACACCTCAGAGGAGATCTCATTTACATGTATAAATATATGTGTGGCCAGTGCAAAGAACTTGCACATGACTTATTCCTTCCAAAGACCATACTAAAGACAAGGGGGCACTCATTACATGAGGAAGAAAGGTGATTCCGGCAGCTAACTAGGAAAGGGTTCTTTAAAGTTAGAGCAGTCAGACTGTGGAATGTCCGACCACAAGAGGTACTAATGGTAGACATTATAACAGCTTTTAGAAAAGTGCTGGATTATTTACTTGATACATATAACATTGTGGGTTATAGTTAAATTACTGACAAAATGTAAAACTGGTGGAGAAAGGATGAACTTGATGGACCTCGGTCTTCTTTCAACCTATGTAACTGTGTAACAAGTGTCAGTCTATCTTCTAAGACGGGAAACGGGAACAGTTATTTTCAACCCTCTTAAACACCTACATATATCCCATGGAAATGCCCAAGGAAACTTTGATTCTGTATACAGCACTGTTGTATAACATTAAATTAAACAAATGTCAGAGGTGATTTGATGAAAAATAAACTTTTAATACCCTTAGAGAAAGTAATAGTAATGTGTTGTTGGCAGCAGTATCGAGTATTAGTTAGCCAACTGGTGACTGTTACACCTGTACTATAGTATATGTCCTCATGTCATTAAATACTTTTATGGAGGTTCATAAAAAATGTAATATTATGCCAGCACTAGAGCTTCTAAATGTCAGAGCTTCTGTTTGAGAGGAACATTCCCATCTTCTACAAATGTACATATTCTATTTCCATCTTCTACGCAAAATCAGGAAACAACTCATCATTACATCATTTACAATAATTTCAGCTCCTGCTTCAAATGTCTGTTGTAGTTACATTTCCTATTATTAAAGCTGTTGTGATTTGTCTTCAGACAGGAAAATCACAAAATACATATCCTTTAAACTGCTGCCAGCAATGACCTGGAGTGGATTTAATGAGGAATTACTGTACAGCAGATGTATGCAGTAATGAACATAATGTTGTGCATGTCAGGATTGTTTAGACTTGCTCCAGAGCTGTTTTCAATATATTGAGATAAAACGCTCATTTATTTTCTGCTCGTCTTCTCATTGTTTTTATTTTATTTTTTGTTATTTATTTTATTTCTTGCTATTTATCAACATAAGTTTGCTTATTTCTGCTGTTAATATTTCACTTGGATCACTTCATTTATGTCATAGTTAACTGTCATATATTCTATGTCCCTAATATAAATCCCTGGAAATAATTACCCCTGAGAAGATGGATTTGTGTTCTCTAAAGGCTGCTTCAATTGATTTTTTTGCTTAAGGGCAGTTTCACGCGTCCAGATAATTCCGGTACCGGAAAAGCCGGTACCGGAGCTATCCGTGTCAGTGTGTCCGTGTGCATACGTATGCCATCCGTGTGACATCCGTGTGCTATCCGTATGTCCGTGTGTACCATCCGTGTGCTGTCCTTGTGCTGTCCATATTCTGTCCATGAGTCCGTGTTTTTGAAAAATTATTTTCAATGTTAACCCTTTGACTTTTAAAAATGCACACGGATTGCACACGGACAGCATCCGTGTGCGGTACGTGTTTACACGGACCCATTGACTTGTATGGGTCCGTGTGATCCGTGCTGTTGCACAAAAACGGACATGTCAGCGTGTTTTCAACACAAGCACACACGCCCCGTGAAAACACGCTGACATCTGCATAGACACATTCATTTGAATGTGTCTACGTGTGTCAGTGTCTCCGGTAAGTGAGAAAACTGTCCCTACACGTACCGGAGACACTGACATGTGAAACTGCCCTAAGATTGTATAGCAGAAAAGTAGTACTTCAGGATCCAGCGTTTTGGGCATCTTTAGCTTAAGGTAGTATATTTGGACTTAATTGGGTATCCCACATCTTTCTAACAGTGAATTAAGTGGTCAAGGGTGGTAGAAAATAAAAATAAATATATACTCAACTACTGTCGCTGCTACAGGTGCTTCTCACTAAATTACAATATAGTCAAAAAGTTAATCAATATTTCAGTTCTTCAATACAAAAAGTGAAACTCATATATATATACAAAGCTGGGTGTACAGTCATGGCCAAAAGTATTGACACCCCTGCAATTCTGTCAGATAATATTCAGTTTCTTCCTGAAAATGATTGCAAACACAAATTCTTTGGTATTATTATCTTCATTTAATTTGTCTTAAATGAAAAAACACAAAAGAGAATGAAGCAAAAAGCAAAACATTGATCATTTCACACAAAACTCCAAAAATGGGCTAGACAAAAGTATTGGCACCCTCAGCCTAATACTTGGTTGCACAACCTTTAGCCAAAATAACTGCGACCAACCGCTTCTGGTAACCATCAATGAGTTTCTTACAATGCTCTGCTGGAATTTTAGACCATTCTTCTTTGGCAAACTACTCCAGGTCCCTGATATTTGAAGGGTGCCTTCTCCAAACTGCCATTTTTAGATCTCTCCACAGTTGTTCTATGGGATTCAGGTCTGGACTCATTGCTGGCCACCTTAGATGTCTCCAGTGCTTTCTCTCAAACCATTTTCTAGTGCTTTTTGAAGTGTGTTTTGGGTCATTGTCCTGCTGGAAGACCCATGACCTCTGAGGGAGACCCAGCTTTCTCACACTGGGCCCTACATTATGCTGCAAAATTTGTTGATAGTCTTCAGACTTCATAATGCCATGCACACGGTCAAGCAGTCCAGTGCCAGAGGCAGCAAAGCAACCCCAAAACATCAGGGAACCTCCGCCATGTTTGACTGTAGGGACCGTGTACTTTTCTTTGAATGCCTCTTTTTTCTCCTGTAAACTCTATGTTGATGCTTTTGCCCTAAACCCTCTACTTTTGTCTCATCTGACCAGAGAACATTCTTCCAAAATGTTTTAGGCTTTTTCAGGTAAGTTTTGGCAAACTCCAGCCTGGCTTTTTTATGTCTCGGGGTAAGAAGTGGAGTCTTCCTGGGTCTCCTACCATACAGTCCCTTTTCATTCAGACGCCGACGGATTGTACGGGTTGACACCGTTGTACCCTCGGACTGCAGGGCAGCTTGAACTTGTTTGGATGTTAGTGGAGGTTCTTTATCCAACATCCGCACAATCTTGCGTTGAAATCTCTTGTCAATTTTTCTTTTCCGGCCACATCTAGGGAGGTTAGCCACAGTGCCATGGGCTTTAAACTTCTTGATGACACTGTGCACGGTAGACACAGGAACATTCAGGTCTTTGGAGATGGACTTGTAGCCTTGAAATTGCTCATGCTTCCTCACAATTTGGTTTCTCAAGTCCTCAGACAGTTCTTTGGTCTTCTTTCTTTTCTCCATGCTCAATGTGGTACACACAAGGACACAGGACAGAGGTTGAGTCAACTTTAATCCATGTTAACTGGCTGCAAGTGTGATTTAGTTATTGCCAACACCTGTTAGGTGCCACATGTAAGTTACAGGTGCTGTTAGTTACATAAATTAGAGAAGCATCACATGATTTTTCAAACAGTGCCAATACTTTTGTCCACCCTCTTTGTTATGTTTGGTCTGGAATTATATCCAATTTGGCTTTAGGACAATTCTTTTTGTGTTTTTTCATTTAAGACAAATTAAATGAAGATAATAATACCAAAGAATTTGTGTTTGCAATCATTCTCAGGAGTATTATCTGACAGAATTGCAGGGGTGTCAATACTTTTGGCCATGACTGTATGTATGTTTGTGTGTATGTATCAAACCATGCCCACTCCACATAGCCACACTCACTCCACATGCAAATCCCGATATAATAATTATCTAATATATATAAAAAAAAATATATATATATATATATATATATATAATAAATATCTAATCTAATATATATATATATACACTACAGACAAAAAGTTTGGACACACCTTCTCATTCAAAGAGTTTTCTTTATTTTTATGACTATGAAAATTGTAGATTCACTCTGAAGTCATCAAAACTGCAAATGAATTAACACATGTGGAATTACATAATTAACAAAAAAAGTGTGAAATGACTGAAAATATGTCTTATATTCTAGGTTCTTCAAAGTAGCCACCTTTTGCTTTGATTACTGCTTTGCACACTTTTGGCATTCTCTTGAAGAGCTTCAAGAGGTAGTCACCGGAAATGGTCTAATGGTCTTCCAACAGTCTTGAAGGAGTTCCCAGAGACGCTTAGTTTTGATGCCTTCAGAGTGAATCTATAATTTTCAGTCATGAAAAAAAAGAAAACTCTTCAAATGAGAAGGTGTGTCCAAACTTTTGGTCTTTACTCTCTTGTTATACTCTATATATATGCAAAATGACCTCCATGAGGATGGTCTGAAGGCCCAACGTCCACAGATGGGGGTTGTGCTCACAGACCAACACCATGCAGGAAGCTTGGCATTTGCCACAGAACACCAGGATTGGCAAATTCACCACTGGCACTTTGTGCTCTTCACAGATGAGGGCAGGTTCACACTGAGCACATGTGACAGACGTGACAGAGTCTGGAGACGCTGTGGAGAGCGATCTACTGCCTGAGACATCCTTCAGCATGATCGGTTTGGGAGTGGGTTAGTAATGGTGTGGGGGGAATTTCTTTAGAGGGCTGAACAGCCCTCCATGTGCTCACCAGAGGTAGCCTGACTGCCATTAGATACCGATATGAGATCCTCAGACCTCTTGTGAGACCATATGCTGGTGCGGTTGGCCCAGGGTTCCTCTTAATGCAGGACAGTGCCAGACCTCATGTGGCTGGAGTGTGTCAGCAGTTTCTGCAAAATGAAGGCATTGAAGCTATGGACTGGCCTGCCCGTTCCCCAGACCTGAATCTGATTGCACACATCTGGGACATCATGTCTCGCTCCATCCACCAAAGTCACGTTGCACCACAGACTGTCCAGGAGTTGGCGGATGCTTTAGTCCAGGTCTGGGAGGAGATCCCTCAGGAGACCATCCGCCGCCTCTTCAGGAGCATGCCCAGGCATTGTACAGCAGAGAGGTCATACAGGCAAGGTCATGGAGGCCACACACACAATACTGAGCCTCATTTTGACTTGTTTTCAGGACATTACATTCAACTTTACTTTTTTGTGTGACTCCAAATCCAGGCCTCCTGTTGTGAATTCATTTTTCCCTTCACCATTGAGGTCTGATGAACTCCCTCCTCTGGTGAAGGAAGGTAGTGAGGCTGATTACCAAACACCTGGGCAGCTAGATGATGACTGGGTGGCTGGAATTGAGGACTGGATATAAGGCTGCCGACGCCCTTCTTCCTGGCTGGTGATTTTCCTGTTGGATTCTTGTAGACCAGTCTGATTCCTGCATCTCAAAGCTAAGTTTTTCTGCTCTGCTTTGTACTCTTCAGTTTTGTTTTTGTTTTGCCTTGTTTTTTGGGAGTTCTGCCATCCCCGGCCGGGGGTGAGCTGAATTCCATTTTTGTCTCTGATCTGTTGATCTTTTGCTCTGTCTTCAGAATATACTTGAGTGCTAATATAGTCTTTTGAAGCTTAGCGACTTCAGGGCCTGTTTTTCCTATCAGTCGGTTGGCTCATTTTGATAGGGTTTTAGCGGATGTCAGACAGCAGCTTTCCTATCCTGTCCTGTGTATTTAGCTTGGGCCCCATCATTTGCTCAACCTATCTTTCTATCTGTGTTAGTGTTTTCATCTTGCTTCACCGTCATTATATGTTGGGGCTGCCTATTGCTTTGGGGTCTGCTCTGGGGCAGTTTAGTTTTTCCCCTTTCTGTCTTTAGGCTATGTAGTTCTCCGGCTGTGATCGAGGGGTCTAGGGCACCGTAGGAACCCCCCATGGCTACTGCTAGTTGTTGTGGATAGGTTCAGGGGTCTGCAATCCGATAGCTGCCAACCTCTCTGGTTTTTCTGGACTTAGCTGGTATTTTGTTTTTTCCTCCTTCGGTGACTCATCATAACAGAATCACCAGCCATACCGCAGATCCTAGGGTACTCAATAGCAGGAGAGAATTGTAAAAAAAAAGTGTGTCAGAATTTTTTTTTTTTGTGTGCATATTTTTTCCTCTATATCTCTGAGGCCGTAGGGGGAATTTTTCTCTCAATGGAGATGAAGCAATTGTCTGATCGTGTGGAGCAGCTCGCTGCTGAAGTGCGGGGAATTTCTGCCTATCTTGCTCATTCACATGCTGCTGAACCAAAGATTCCTACTCCTGACGTGTTTTTTGGGGATCGGTCTAAATTCTTGAATTTCAAGAATAATTGTAAATTATTTTTTGCCTTGAAGCCTAACTCATCGGGGAACTCCACGCAGCTTGTTAAAATTGTCATCTCTTTGCTGCGCGGCGATCCCCAGGATTGGGCGTTTTCTTTGAAACCTGATGATCCTATTCTGAATAATGTGAACGCATTTTTTCAAGCCCTGGGGTTGTTGTATGATGAGCCTAATGCTATTGATCAGGCTGAAAAGACCCTGTTGGCATTAAGCCAGGGTCCGGATTCGGCAGAGTTGTACTGTCAAAAATTCCGAAAGTGGGCGGTCCTTACTACCTGGAATGATGGTGCCTTGGCAGCCCGCTTTCGGAAGGGTTTGTCAGAAAATGTAAAAGATACTATGGTGGGATTTCCTGTTCCCTCTGGTCTTGATGATTCTATGTCATTAGCCATTCAGGTGGATCGGCGTTTACGTGAACGCAAAACTACACGAGAGATGTTGCCACCTGTTGAACAAATGTCTGAACCTATGCAATGTGATAGAGTTTGGTCTAGGGCGCAACGTCAGGAGTTCAGAAGGCGTAATAAGCTGTGTTTTTTTTGTGGAGATGCCTCGCATATTATTTCTGTCTGCCCTAAACGAGAGAAACGTTGTGCACACACGTTTTCTGTGGGTGGTGTTCAACCTAAGTTTCTTCTGGCAATTACTCTGATCTGCTCCCTGTCCACATTTTCCGCCAAGGCTTTTGTGGATTCAGGAGCAGCTCTGAACCTGATGGACTTGAATTTTGCTAAACGTTGTGGATTTCCTATGACACCTCTGCGGACGCCTATCCCTTTGAGGGGTATTGATGCTACTCCATTGGCGAAGAATAAACCTCTGTTTTGGACCCAGGTGGTAATGCGGGTCGCCCCAGACCATCAAGAAAATTGCAGATTTTTGGTGTTGCATAATTTGCATGATACCATTGTTCTGGGGTTTCCCTGGTTGCAAATCCATAATCCAGTTCTGGATTGGAAATCTTTGTCTGTGGTGAGTTGGGGCTGTCGGTGTGCCCTTAGTGATGCTCCTGTTTTCTCCACCTCTCCCCAGTCGCATGATGTTCCTAACTATTTGGCTGACTTTTATGATGTATTTAGTGAGAATGAGTCTGCGTCTTTGCCTCCTCATAGGAGTTATGACTGTGCAATTGAGCTGAACCCGGGGTGTAAATTCCCCAAGGGTTGGCTTTTCAATTTATCTGTACCCGAGCACAAGGCTATGCGATCCTATATTAAGGAGGCATTGGAGAAGGGTCATATTAGACCATCCTCTTCACCCTTAGGTGCTGGGTTTTTTTTCGTGGTTAAAAAGGATGGTTCATTAAGGCCTTGTATTGATTATCGTGCCCTCAACAAAATTACTGTTAAATATCAGTATCTGTTACCCCTGATTTCTGATCTATTCTCCAGAGTTAAAGGTGCTTGCTGGTTTACCAAGCTTGACCTCAGGGGGGTGTATAATCTTATTCGCATTAAGCATGGGGATGAATGGAAGATGGCGTTTAATACTCCAGAGGGACATTTTGAGTACCTGGTGATGCCTTTTGGGCTCACTAATGCCCCTTCTGTCTTCCAGTGCTTCATGAACGATATATTTCGAGACTTTGTGGATACATTTTTGATTATCTATCTGGATGATATTTTGATCTTCTCCAAGAATTAGGACTCTCAAGTGGAACATGTTCGGACTGTGTTCCGGATTTTGAGGGAGAATTCCCTGTATGTCAAGGGATCGAAATGCCTTTTTGGGGTACAGAGGATTTCATTTTTGGGATTTATTTTGTCTCCGTCAACTATTGAAATGGACCCGGCCAAGGTACAGGCCATTTATGATTGGGTTCAGCCCACTTCTTTGAAGGCCCTCCAGAAGTTTTTGGGTTTTGCTAATTTTTATCGGAAATTTATAGCTAATTTTTCTGGAATTGCCAAGCCATTGACGGATTTGACTAGGAAGGGTGCCGATGTGCTGAATTGGTCTCTGGAGGCTGTTTCTTCCTTTCAGGAGCTGAAGCGAAGATTCACTTCTGCTCCGGTTTTGCAGCAACCTGATGTCTCACTCCAGTTTCAGGTGGAGGTGGACGCTTCTGAGATTGGTGCAGGAGCGGTGTTGTCCAAAAAAAATCCTGTGACATCTAAAATGAATCCTTGTGCTTTCTTTTCCCGAAAGTTCTCCCCATCCGAACGTAACTATGATGTGGGGAATCGGGAACCGTTGGCCATGAAATGGGCATTTGAGGAGTGGAGACATTGGTTGGAGGGTGCCAGACACCAAGTCGTGGTCCTTACTGACCACAAGAATTTGATTTACCTAGAGTCGGCAAAGCACTTGAATCCTAGACAGGCTAGGTGGGCCTTGTTTTTCACACGTTTTGATTTTGTGGTCTCTTTTCTTCCGGGCACTAAGAATGTCAAGGCAGACGCCCTCTCTAGGAGTTTCCTTGCTGATTCTCCTGTTGTGACTAAGCCTGCTACCATCTTAGGCGAGGAGGTAGTTCTTTCTGCCATCTCGCCCGATTTGAGACGTGCTCTGGAAGAGTTTCAGGAGGACAAACCTGAGCGTTGTCCCAGTGGAAAGTTGTATGTTCCTGACCAGTGGAAGAAGAGAGTGATGTCTGAAGTTCATTGCTCTGCATTGGTTGGTCATCCAGGTATTTTTGGTACTAGAGATCTGGTGAGTCGGTCTTTTTGGTGGCCTGCCTTGTCTCATGATGTCAGGAATTTTGTGCCGTCCTGTGGGACTTGCTCCCGGTCTAAAGCTTGTTCTCGCTCTAGTGGCTTGTTGATGCCTTTGCCGATGCCCAGGAGGCCATGGACCCATATTTCAATGGATTTTATCTCTGATATGCCTGTCTCTCAGAGAATGACTGTTATTTGGGTGATTTGTGATAGATTCTCTAAGATGGTCCATCTTGTACCACTCCCTAAGTTGCCATCTTCCTCTGAGTTGGTGCCCTTGTTTTTGCAACAGGTGGTTCGCTTGCACGGGATTCCTGAGAACATTTTATCTGACAGAGGAGTTCAGTTTGTGTCTAGATTTTGGAGGACTTTCTGTTCCAAGCTGGGAATTCAGTTGTCCTTCTCCTCTGCATTTCACCCTCAGACCAATGGGCAGACGGAGAGAACAAACCAGACTTTGGAGTCGTATTTGAGATGTTTTATTTCTGCCGATCAGGATGATTGGGTTTCATTTTTGCCCTTGGCCGAATTTGCTTTAAATAATAGAGCTAGTTCTGCCACTTTGATGTCACCTTTTTTTTGTAACTTTGGTTTTCACCCTCGATTTTCTTCAGGGCAGGTGGAGCCTTCTGCCTGCCCAGGTGTTAACACTGTGGTGGAGAGAATGCACCAGATCTGGGACCAAGTAGTGGATAAGATGTCTCTCTCCCAGGAAATGGCCCAGCGGTTTTCCAACCGGCGTAGGACCGTTGGTCCCCAGTTTAAGGTGGGTGATATGGTTTGGCTGTCATCAAAAAATATCGCTATGAAGGTGGCTTCTCCTAAGTTTAAGCCTAGATTTATTGGACCTTACAAGATTTTGGAGATTATTAATCCGGTCTCTTTTCGGTTGGCTCTTCCTGTCACATTTAAAATTCATGTGTTTCATAAGTCCTTGTTGAAGAGGTTTGTTGAACCAGTAGTTCCTGTGGTGGTACCTCCTGACCCTATATTGGTTGAAGGTAACATGGAATATGAGGTAGAGAAGATACTGGATTCCCGTCTGGCTAGACGGAGACTCCAGTATTTGGTTAAGTGGAAGGGTTATGGTCAGGAGGATAATTCCTGGGTCTCTGCCTCTGATATTCATGCTGAAAGATTGGTGCGTGCCTTTCATCGGGCTCACCCGGATCGCCCTGGTGGCATGGATGAGGGTTCGGTGACCCCTCTTCAAGGGGGAGGTACTGTTGTGAGTTCATTTTTCCCTTCACCATTGAGGTCTGATGAACTCCCTCCTCTGGTGAAGGAAGGTAGTGAGGCTGATTACCAAACACCTGGGCAGCTAGATGATGACTGGGTGGCTGGAATTGAGGACTGGATATAAGGCTGCCGACACCCATCTTCCTGGCTGGTGATTTTCCTGCTGGATTCTTTGAGACCAGTCTGATTCCTGCATCTCAAAGCTAAGTTTTTCTGCTCTGCTTTGTACTCTTCAGTTTTGTTTTTGTTTTGCCTTGTTTTTTGGGAGTTCTGCCATCCCCGGCCGGGGGTGAGCTGAATTCCATTTTTGTCTCTGATCTGTTGATCTTTTGCTCTGTCTTCAGAATATACTTGAGTGCTGATATAGTCTTTTGAAGCTTAGCGACTTCAGGGCCTGTTTTCCTATCAGTCGGTTGGCTCATTTTGATAGGGTTTTTGCGGATGTCAGACAGCAGCTTTCCTATCCTGTCCTGTGTAGTTAGCTTGGGCCCCATCATTTGCTCAACCTATCTTTCTATCTGTGTTAGTGTTTTCATCTTGCTTCACCGTCATTATATGTTGGGGGCTGCCTATTGCTTTGGGGTCTGCTCTGGGGCAGTTTAGTTTTTCCCCTTTCTGTCTTTAGGCTATGTAGTTCTCCGGCTGTGATCGAGGGGTCTAGGGCACCGTAGGAACCCCCCACGGCTACTGCTAGTTGTTGTGGATAGGTTCAGGGGTCTGCAATCCGATAGCTGCCAACCTCTCTGGTTTTTCTGGACTTAGCTGGTATTTTGTTTTTTCCTCCTTCGGTGACTCATCATAACAGCCTCCATTGGTTAATAAATTTGATTTCCATTGATGATTTTTGTGTGATTTTGTTGTCAACACATTCAACTTTGTACAGAACAAAGTATTCAATGAGAATATTTCATTCATTCAGATCTAGGATGTGTTATTTGAGTGTTCCCTTTATTTATTTTTTTAGCAGTGTGTATATATATATATATATACAGTGGGGGAAATATGTATTTGATCCCTTGCTGATTTTGTAAGTTTGCCCATTGACAAAGACATGAACAGTCTATAATTTTAAGGGTAGGTTAATTTTAACATTGAGAGATAGAATATCAAAAATGAAATACAGAAAATCACATTGTATAAATTATATAAATTTATTTGCATTTTGCAGTGAGGAATAAGTATTTGATCCCCTGCCAACCTTTAAGATTTATGGCTCCTACAGACAAGTTAGATGCTCCTAATCAATTTGTTACCTGCATTAAAGACAGCTATCTTACATAGTCACCTTTATAAAAGACTCCTGTCCATAGACTCAGTTAATCAGTCAGACTCTAACATATACAATATGGGCACGACCAAAGAACTTTATAAGGATGTCAGGGACAAGATCATAGACCTTCACAAAGCTGGAATGGGCTACAAAACCATAAGTAAGATGTTGGGTGCGAAGGAGACAACTGTTGGTGCAATAGTAAGAAAATGGAAGAAATACAAAATGACTGTCAATCAACATTGATCTGGGGCACCATGCAAAATCTCACCTCGTAGGGTATGCTTGATCATGAGGAATGTGAGAGATCAGCCTTAAACTACATGGGGGTAACTTGTCAATGATCTCAAGGCAGCTGGGACCACAGTCACCAAGAAAACCATTGGTAACACATTACACCATAAAGGTTTACAATCCTGTAGTGACTGCAAGGTCCCACTGCTCAAGAAGGTAAATGTGCAGACCCGTCTGAAGCTTGCCAATGAACACCTGGATGATTCTGTGGGTGATTGGGAGAAGGTCTGAAGAGATGAAAATTGAGGTCTTTGGCATTAACTCAGCTCGCTGTGTTTGGAGGAACAGAAATGCTGCCTATGACCTAAATAACACCGTCCCCACTGTCAAGCATGGATGTTGAAACATTATGCTTTGGGGGTGTTTCTCTGCTAAGGGTACAGGACTAATTCACCACATCAATGGGAGAATGGATGGAGAAATGTACCGTAAAATCCTGAGTGACAACCTCATTCCCTCTGCCAGGACATTATAAATGGGTCGTGGCAAGACAATGAAGAAAACATGCAGCCAAGTGTATTGTAATGGTTCCAATGGATTGTAATGAATAAGAAAATGCTCACACAAGAATTGAATTTACTAAATTGATTTACTTAATAAGTGATAAGATCAAATAATAAACAGTAGAGTTGAGCGACTTCGTTTCGTGAAACCCAACTTTTCCAAAAGTCGGGTCGAGCAAGATCGTCCGATTATAGGGAAAAGTCGGGGTTGTCCCGAAACACGAAACCCAATGTAAGTCAATGGGAAATAAAAGTCGGCAGTGAGAGGAGGACAGGAAACACACCAACAGTGCCCATTTGAATGCCAAAAGCATCAATTCTTCTTACTTAAGCTTGTCAACCTTAATTAACTTCATAATACAAGTTACGCACTGAAAAATGGGGGTTATTTGGCTACAGACTGTGGGGGGGGAGGGCTGGCTCCAGGTTTTCATGTGCCCTGGGCGAAAGAGCGCCCCTTTAACACATACCACAACTCATCATGCTCCGATACGGCAGAGAAATAGCGGTATAGTACAATGAGAAATACCTCACTTTTTACATCTCATGACGAGGCCCATCTATTTCTCCATACAGAATCATTGGTCCCATATAATGTTTGAAACAGTATATGATGAGCTCCACATAATGCTACAGTATATGTTGGTCCCCATGGATGAAGCTCCACTGTCTTATGGGCCCAAATAATGCTCCAAACATAATGGGCCCCATTTCTAATGCTCTAGTGTATAATGGGCCCTGTAAATGCTGCTCCAGTGTCTGATGTCCACCTTTGGAATGTTCCAGTGTATGGTGGGCCCCATCTATCATTCTCCAGAGTATAGTGCTCCCCAAAAATTGCTGTCCCAACATTGAAAACAATCAAATAAGTCTCCTCGCTAGGGAATCCCTGTACTTGTCTGGACTCCTCGTCGTCCCCATCTTCCATCTCACTGCACAGTATTTCAACTTTGCAAGTGCTGTGATCCTGGGCAAGCAGGGGGGGCCCACTCGTTGGCGACGGCACTGGCACAGGGCCCCTGATAGTACGGTGGTGTGTCTGATGGCGGGTGGGCCGAACCTGCACTTTCATCTGCAGCTTCCTCTTTGTCACCGTGTAAGATGGAACTGTATATGGGAAGGGTAACCTGAGTTTCATCAGGGTCAGATTCAGGTCGTGTAGCGTGCGAGGGGAATGTAGTGGTCTGGGTCAATGTACCAGCAGATTCATCGAGCAGTGGCTGGGCATCAGTGCACTTGTGTCGCCCCCAGGAGTACAGTCGCATTACCTTCTTCCTAGGGAGTGTGATGTCATGCTTGGGAGCAACGAAGGATCTCTCTAGCAGGTTAACTGATTGGGCGGCGTTATTCCCACGAGTCATGACCCTCCAAACAGCGTTCATGAAGGCAAAGTGTTTGTTTTACGTGGGCAGTATGGTTGCAAAGCTGAACCTTAAAGGAATGTCCAGAAGGGCACCACCAGGAGTGGAGCCTACGGTTAAATTCGACTCCACCTGGGAAACCTCAACCATGCCAGCTACAGAACAGATGCACACATTGCAAGCTTAATTCCGTTAACGAACGAGACTCCGTCATGCCCCGCGGTCCGAGTCCGGCTTACTAGAGGGACACGTGAGGCTCTGGCACATGAGATTGGCCAATAACTGGTGTGTCATGACCTTACATGTCCGTGGCTGCATGTGCGCTACACTGAAAAGGCCAGCGTTTGTCGCTTACAGGTGCAGATAACCCGCTGAACAACGTTAGTGATGGGGATCACTGATTACAATCATTACCCGCGAACAATGATTTCCCAGTAAGTGCAGATCAACCGCAGTTCCGGAATTAGGCCTAACCGTCATTCCTGAAAAAATGAAAAACTTACGTGTGCAAACCACAGGTGCTGTAGCTTGCTTAACAGATCGCCAGCCGTTCTCACGCCCAGTATGGATTACACGTGATTGCACAAAGGTTAGAAAGGGTACCGTATCCCCTGATAACATGTATGGATAGCGTACACATTCAAAATATATGTCTCAGGAGGCAGGCTCAGACGGTGTCAGGCCCAGTATGGATTGCACGTGATTGCACAAAGGTTAGAAAGGGTACCGTATCCCCGGATAACATGAATGGATAGCGTACACATTCAAAATATATGTCTCAGGAGGCAGGCTCAGACGGTGTTAGGCCCAGTATGGATTGCATGTGATTGCACAAAGGTTAGAAAGGGTACCGTATCCCCGGATAACATGTATGGATAGCGTACACATTCAAAATATATGTCTCAGGAGGCAGGCTCAGACGGTGTTAGGCCCAGTATGGATTGCACGTGATTGCACAAAGGTTAGAAAGGGTACCGTATCCCCAGATAACATGTATGGATAGCGTACACATTCAAAATATATGTCTCAGGAGGCAGGCTCAGACGGTGTTAGGCCCAGTATGGATTGCACGTGATTGCACAAAGGTTAGAAAGGGTACCGTATCCCCAGATAACATGTATGGATAGCGTACACATTCAAAATATATGTCTCAGGAGGCAGGCTCAGACGGTGTTAGGCCCAGTATGGATTGCACGTGATTGCACAAAGGTTAGAAAGGGTACCGTATCCCCAGATAACATGTATGGATAGCGTACACATTCAAAATATATGTCTCAGGAGGCAGGCTCAGACGGTGTTAGGCCCATTATGGATTGCACGTGATTGCACAAAGGTTAGAAAGGGTACCGTATCCCCGGATAACATGTATGGATAGCGTACACATTCAAAATATATGTCTCAGGAAGCAGGCTCAGACGGTGTTATGCCCAGTATGGATTGCACGTGATTGCACAAAGGTTAGAAAGGGTACCGTATCTCCAGATAACATGTATGGATAGCGTACACATTCAAAATATATGTCTCAGGAGGCAGGCTCAGACGGTGTTAGGCCCAGTATGGATTGCACGTGATTGCACAAAGGTTAGAAAGGGTACCGTATCCCCAGATAACATGTATGGATAGCGTACACATTCAAAATATATGTCTATACATCAGGAGGCAGGCTCAGACGGTGTCAGGCACAGTATGGATTTGACG
Source organism: Dendrobates tinctorius (assembly GCF_039654945.1). NCBI lineage: Eukaryota > Metazoa > Chordata > Amphibia > Anura > Dendrobatidae > Dendrobates > Dendrobates tinctorius. The sequence goes on from NW_027361707.1 coordinate 65,429,013, forward strand.
GCCCAGATTACACAGCGGAGGAGCAGGGAGAGGTAAAGATTGCAAATGCTGGGGCCCTGCCCAAGCAAGGGGGGGCCCACTCGTGGGCGTCGGTACTGGCACTGGGCCCCTCATAGTACAGCGGTGTGTCTGACGGCGGGTGTGCACCACCACCGTCAGAGACACTTGATTGCACTATGAGGGACCCTGTGTCAGTGCCCGCGCCCAAGAGTCGGCCTACCCACCTGTCCAGGGCAACGGCACTCGCACGGTGTCGTGCGCTAGGTGGTGACCCCGGCCATGGGGGGGGAGGCAGCACAGTTAGGGAGTTTTAGAAAGTGGCATATGTTGATGTTGGACATTCAGCTAATGCAAAAGGCGAAATAGGTGAAGTACCAGGAAGAGGTGGACCAAAGCAAGCCATTTTTCTGTCACCCTATGTGTCATCAGGGGAAGGTGGGACAAAATCCTTGGAAACCCATGCGTGGTTCATTTTAATGAAGGTTAGATCATCCACATTTTGGGTTGACAGACGGGTCTTTTTTTCTGTCAGGATTGATCCAGCTGCACTGAAGACTCTTTCCGATAGCACACTTGCAGCTGGGCAAGCGAGCTCCTGTAAGGCATATTGGGCCAATTCAGGCCAGGTGTCCAGTTTAGCAGCCCAATAGTCAAAGGGGAATGACCTGTGTGGGAGAACATCGATATGGGAGGAAAAGTAGTTTGTAACCATAGTTGACAACTGCTTTCTCCTGTCACTTTCCATCGATGCAGTATTACCAGTTGTGTGAGCGGTATTTGAAAAATCAGTCCACAACATTGTAATGAAACCCCTGTCTCCAACGCCACTTCTGCTGTGTGCACCACGAACACCTCTGCCAAGCTGCCCCCGGCCCGTACGGCTCGTGTGAGAACCATCACCGCTGCTGTGTGCTGGGAATGCCTCAAGCAACCGATTTACCAGAGTTGCTTGTTTATTAGCCAATATTAGGTCAAGGTTCTCCTGTGGCATGATGTTTTGTAATTTGCCTTTATAGCGTGGATCCAGGATGCTGGCCAACCAGTAGTCGTCATCGTTCATCATTTTGGCAATGCGGGGGTCCCTTTTTAGGATCCGCAAGGCATAATCTGACATGTGGACCAATGTTCCCGGTGTCAATGATGCACTGCGAGTGCTGGGTGGAGGAGCACTTTCTGGCAAATCCACATCCCTCCAGTCACGCACAAACCCTGTACCAGACCTTGCCACGCCAACATTTTCACTTGCCCCACGAGATGCATCCTCCTCCCCTAAGTAATCATCCCCATCATCATCCTCCTCCTCCTCTTGTTCCTCCACCTCGTCCAGGAGAGGTCCCTGAGCAGACAATGGCTGAATGTCATCAAGGATTCCCTCCTCCTCTTCCTCCTCATCAACATTGGCTGCAGACGCCTGCTCCTTAAGGTGCGTCAAAGTTTGCATGAGCAGACGCATAAGTGGGATGCTCATGCTTAGGATGGTGTCGTCTGCGCTTACCAGCCGTGTGCATTCCTCAAAACACTGAAGGACTTTACAAAGGTCTTTCAGCTTCGACCACTGCACACCTGTCAACTCCATGTCTGCTCTCAAAGTGCCTGGCCGTGTATCCTCCCACAAATGCATTATGGCCTGCCTCTGCTCGCACAGCCGCTCCACCATGTGCAGGGTGGAGTTCCACCTTGTTGCAATGTCGATAATGAGGCGGTGGTTGGAAAGGTGGAGCAATCGCTGCAGCTTCTGCATACGAACGGAGTGTACAGGCGACCGGCGGATGTGCGCGCACAGTCTTCGCACCTTCTGGAGCAGGGCTGTTAACTCCGGATAATTTTTGAGGAAGCACTGCACCACCAGGTTCAAGGTGTGAGCCAAGCAAGGTATGTGGCTGAGTTTTGAAAGGGCTATGGCTGCCACAAAATTACGGCCGTTATCACTAACTACCTTGCCTGCCTCAAGATGTACACTGCCCAGCCATGACTTGTCGCTTCAAGTACTCGGCCAGCACCTCGGCGGTGTGTCTGTCGCCCAAACACATCATCTGCAACACAGCCTGCTGACGCTTTCCACTAGCTGCTCGATAGGGGGACACATCGTGTGCAACAGTGGCAGCTGCAGATGGAGTGCTCGTACGACTGCGCTCTGTGGACGAGCTTTCGCTTCTGGAGTAGGAGGAGGAGGGTCGAACGCCTACAGCCAACTGTTTCCTATACCGTGGGCTAGGCAGCACTGTCCCACCACCGCTGTCCCCTGTGGACCCTGCATCCACCACATTAACCCAGTGCACAGTGATGGACACGTAACGGCCCTGGCCATGCCGACTGGACCATGCATCAGTTGTGAGGTGCACCTTTCCGCTCACTGACTGCTTGAGTGCATGGACAATGCGGTCTTTCACATGATGGTGGAGGGCTGGGATGTCTTTGCGAGAGAAGAAGTGGCGACTGGGTAGGTCATAGCGTGGTACTGCATAGGCCATGAGTTCGCGGAAAGCTGTGCTTTCCACCAACCGAAAGGGCATTATCTCAAACGAGATTAGTTTGGCAATGTGGGCGTTCAAACCCAGTGTACGCGGATGAGAGACTGAGTACTTTCTTGACCTACTCATAGTGTCTGGGAGGGTGAGCTGGACTTGAGAGCTGCATATGGTGGAAGTAGCGGTGGACAGGGCGGACTGAGAGAGGGTTGATGATGGTGATGGAGTTGGTGTTCTTTCTGATGGCCTAGAATCAGTCTTTCGTTGATATAACAGTTGGATTCCCTGACTGCTGTGGTCTTGCAACGACACCTCAACATTTGCTGCTGTGCTAACCGGTGGGCTTACAGTGGGGGAAACAATGTAGCGTTGCTGACTACCTTCGTTGTGATCAGTTGCACATGTGGCACTTGAGGTTTGGTGTTGTGTCCACGCTTGCAAGTGCATGCTGGTTAAATGTCTAAGCATGCAACTGGTATTCAAATTTTTCAGATTTTTCCCTCGGCTAAAGGTCTTTGCGCACTTCTTACAGATAACCTTGGCCTGATCATGAGGATTTTGGTCAAAAAAGTGCCACACTGCACTCTTCCTACTTTGGCAGACATTTTGCTGCCTAGCACGCTGTGATCTTTTGACCCTCTGGACAAGCTGTCCAGCAACTCTTTTGATGTTTGGAACCTGTCTTTGGAGTGCTCCGGGCCTGCCAGATAACAGCTGTTGCGATGTCGATGTCTGCTGTGGATGCTCCTCATCTGAGCTATTGGAAGCAGCACCCTCTTCCCCCAATGGATGCCAATCTGGGTCAACAACTGGGTCATCCATCACCTCCTCTTCTATGTCATGTGCACCTTCCTCTGTGTCACCGTGTATGGTGGTATAGTGTGCGGGAAGGGGCACCTGAGTCTCATCAGGGTCAGAATCTGGCTCTGTACACTGCGAGGACAATGTAGTGCTCTGAGTGAATGTACCAGCAGAATCATCCATCAGCGGCTGTGCATCAGTGCACTCCATGTCAGATTCATCTTGGCCTGGGTAATTCACCATTTCACTTGATAATCCAGGCATGGTATGTGAAAACAGCTCCATGGAGTAATCAGTAGTATGGCCTGCGTCATCCTTCAATCTTGGTTGGGGTGAAGGACACAAGGAAAGGTGTGGTTCATGAACATGAGCCTCCAATGACGACTCAGTGCTTTTACTTTTTACAACTGAAGAAGAGGAGGCGATAGAGCTGGAGGCTGAGTCAGCAATGTAAGACAAAACTTTTTCCTGATGCTCTGGCTTTAAAAGCGGTTTGCCAACTCCTAGAAAACTAAGCGTTCGAGGCCTTATGTAGCCAGACGATGACGCAGGGTCAGCACCTCCTGCATTTGGTCCTATTTTGCTCTTGCCACTACCATCAGATCCACCACCAACACCATCATTACCAGCTGCCAACCCCCGCCAATTCCACGGCCTCTTCCACCAGCCTTCCTCATTTTTGGTAGAAATGTAGACAAAATCCAACAAACTATATAGTAATGTAAAACAAGGTACAAGGTGTCTATAGGACAGGGGAGATTTTGAATTTCTGCAGACACTTGTGGACAGTGGACACTTTTGGATTGTGTGAGGCCCACTGATATCTGAGCGCTATGTGACAGGCTCGATGGCACAGCTGTGACCAAAGTGACTAGAGGATAAGGGAGATTTTGAATCTCTGCACACACTTTTGGACACTGGACACTTTTGGATTGTGTGAGGCCCACTGATATCTGACCGCTATGTGACAGGCTCGATGGCACAGCTGTGACCAAAGTGACTAGAGGATAAGGGAGATTTTGAATCTCTGCACACACTTTTGGACACTGGACACTTTTGGATTGTGTGAGGCCCACTGATATCTGAGCGCTATGTGACTGGCTCGATGGCACAGCTGTGACCAAAGTGACTAGAGGATAAGGGAGATTTTGAATCTCTGCACACACTTTTGGACACTGGATGGACACTTTTGGATTGTGTGAGGCCCACTGATATCTGAGCGCTATGTGACAGGCTCGATGGCACAGCTGTGACCAAAGTGACTAGAGGATAAGGGAGATTTTGAATCTCTGCACACACTTTTGGACACTGGACACTTTTGGATTGTGTGAGGCCCACTGATATCTGAGCGCTATGTGACAGGCTCGATGGCACAGCTGTGACCAAAGTGACTAGAGGATAAGGGAGATTTTGAATCTCTGCACACACTTTTGGACACTGGACACTTTTGGATTGTGTGAGGCCCACTGACATCTGAGCGCTATGTGACAGGCTCGATGGCACAGCTGTGACCAAAGTGACTAGAGGATAAGGGAGATTTTGAATCTCTGCACACACTTTTGGACACTGGATGGACACTTTTGGATTGTGTGAGGCCCACTGATATCTGAGCGCTATGTGACAGGCTCGATGGCACAGCTGTCACCAAAGTGACTAGAGGATAAGGGAGATTTTGAATCTCTGCACACACTTTTGGACACTGGACACTTTTGGATTGTGTGAGGCCCAATGAATATCTGAGCGCTATGTGACAGGCTCGATGGCACAGCTGTGACAAAAGTGACTAGAGGATAAGGGAGATTGGATTGCTTTTAAAAAAGCAGTTTGCGGAGCAGTGGGTAAACAGCAATGCAGGAATGTCAGGAAGCCTTAGAAGGCAGCCCAACAACCAACACCACTGATACACCACTATATAGCCTCCCCTTGCACTGCACACACAGTGACTGGTGTGTTGTGCAGGCCAAATCGCTAGCAGCAGAAGCAGTTTTTTTGTCTTCTTCCCTGCCTAACGCTCTCCCTACAGAATCAGCAGCAACCTCTCCCTATACTAAGATCGGCAGAAGTAAGATGGCGGTCGGCGTGCACGCCCTTTTATACCCCCTGTGACACCCACCAAAGCAAGCCAATCACTTGCATGCCCTTCTGAAAGATGGTGGTGACCCGTGCCTATGTCATCACGTTGCCCACAGTGTCCGTGGATCCTGATTTGCTGAAAAAGAGCGCAAAACAAACTTTTGAAATGCGACTTTGGCGCGTAAGTCGCCGACCTCGTGGCCGACCTCATCCTAGGGTCGGGTTTCGTTTCATGAAACCCGACTTTGCCAAAAGTCGGCGACTTTTGAATTTTTTCGACCCGTTTCGCTCAACTCTAATAAACAGTATAAAACTATAAATACGTATGCATTAATCAGAAACAAGCATTATTCATACGTTACATTATTCAGATAGACGTCAACCAGTTATCCTCCAGGAGCCAAAAGAGAAAGAGCACATGTGTCCTGGTTCTTTTAAATGTCCAGCTAAAAGGTGTGTCCAGCGTCACCATGTGGGGAATGATGTCACAAGTCTATTGTCCATTGGCTATAAACACATCCCCTCAATACCTGTTTTAACCAGTATATATTACAGGAAGCTGGAGGAGGGGGCCTCATGTGTGCCACATGGCAGAAATACAGCAAGCTGGAGGAGGGGCTTCAGAGCATATGATAACATCCATGGGGAAAATTTAACACACCCAATCTAATTAGGGTAGTTGCCTTGAATATCAATGGTCCTTTGTTGATGGATGAACAAATGACCAGTAATTTACATTCCTTTATCTTAAGTAAGTTTCTGTGACCTTTTGCTTACCTCATCTCAGTGTATATTATATTAAACTGATTGAAACCATATAAAAATAACTCATAGTATACACCAAGGCAACAAAGGGGTGGCTCAGGAAGAAGCACATTAAGGTCATGGAGTGGCCTACCCAGTCTCAAGACCTTGATCCCATAGAAAACTTATGGAGGAAGTTGAAGCTCTAAGTTGCCAAGCAACAGCCTCAAAATCTTAATGATTTAGAGATGATCTGCAAAGAGAAGTGGACCAAAATTCCTCTTATCATGTGCGGAAACCTCATCATCAACTACAAAAAATGTCTGACTGCTGTGCATGCCAACAAGGGTTTTGCCACCAAGTATTAAGTCTTGTTTACCAGAGGGATCAAATACTTATTTCTCACTGTGAAATGAAATTAAATGTATATAATTAATACAATGTGATTTTCTGTATTTATAGTGCTTGAAAAAGCACTATCTTGTAATCCGAACGCTGCTAACTTATTCTTATTATTTAGTTGATTTCCGCAATTAATGCGGCCCGAACCGCTACATGCACAGACTCCGTTGAGGTGTCGTTTCGAAGCCAGCGTCCATGAGAGGTGTGCTAAGTATTTTTCGTGTCAATCGGATTTGTAGTTTTTGCGCAATTTGCGTTTGAAAAATTTTTTTCCCATCATTGGAATGCACTGTCTCAATGCTTTTCAATGGGAAAATGTTACCACAGTCAAAAATGCCCTGAGGCGATTGAAATGGCAGTTAAGCTCACTGATATGCACAGGCACACCCAGTTACTATGCCAACGCCTATGAACATCACATGACCTCTCCAGGACACAGTTTCTAGCAGATAATATCAGCTCTTAAAGCGAAATCCACAGCACAAATGCAAATCTAGCTTCATCACATGACACATGCCCCTGAGAGAGAATGTGCGCCAAAGTGGATTTAGAAGCCCAGTGGGCAAAACTAGCTCTTAAAGGGCCGACGTGCCAAAGTGATTATTAAAGGGCCGGCGCGCCAAAGTGATTCTTAAAGGGCCGGCGCACCGAAATGAGTCTTAAAGGGCCGGCGCGCCAAATCGAAAGCTGAGTGACCCCAGGCTCCAAATCGGAGGATGAGACACCCCGGCCTCCAAATCGGAGGTTGATCGACCCTGGCCTACAAATCAGAGGCTGAGCCACCCTGGCCTCCAAATCGGACCCAGAGTGGCCCCGCCCACCAAATATGACCCTGAGGGGCCCCACCCACCAGATCGGACCCTGAGGGGCCTCGCCCACCAAATCAGTTCCAGAGTGGCCCCGCCCATCAAATCAGACCCTGAGGGGCCCTTCCCACCAAATCGGACACCAAGGGGCCCTGCCCACCAAATCGGACCAAGAGTGGCCCCGCCCACCAAATCAGACCCCGAGGGGCCCCGCCCACAAATCGGACCACGAGGGCCCCACCCACCAAATCAGACCCAGAGTGGCCCCTCCCACCCAATCGGACCCAGAGTGGCCCCGCCCACCAAATCAGATCCTGAGGGGCCCTGCTCACCAAACCGGACCAAGAGTGGGCCCTCCACCAAATCGGACCAAGAGTGGCCCCGCCCACCAAATTGGTCCCTAAGGGCCCCACCCCAAAATCGGACCCAGAGTGGCCCCGCCCACCAAATCAGACCAAGAGTGGCCCCGCCCACCAAATCGGACCCTGAGGGGCCCCGCCCACTAAATCAGACCATGAGGGGCCCTGCCCACCAAATCGGACCAAGAGTGGCCCTGCCCACCAAATTGGACCCAGAGGGGCTCAACCCACAAAATTAGACCCTAAGGGTCCCCACCCACAAAATCGGACCCTGAGGGGCCCCGGCCACAAAATTGGACCCAGAGGGATCCCAACTACAAAATCGGACCCTGAGGGGCCCCGGCCACAAAATCGGACCCTGAGGGGCCCCAGCCACAAAATAGGACCCTGAGGGGCCCCGGTCACAAAATAGGACCCTGAGGGGCCACACCCACAAAATCAGACCCTGAGGGATCCCAGCCACCAATTCAAGCCCTGAGGAGCCCAGGCCACCAAATCGGATTCTGAGGGGCCCCACCCACCAAATCAGACCCTGAGGCAAAAGTGGCCCCTGAGATGCACCCACAGTTAAAACAGATGCTGAGTTGAAAGTCTTGCAGGGGCAGCAGGCAAGTCTCTCTTAAAGGGGCAGCCCGGGTACCATTTCAAAGCACTATCTGTACTTCCTTCAGGAAATACACATCTAGTTATTCAGTTGATATTCCACAATTAATGCGGCCCGAACCGCTACACGTACAGACTCCGTTGAGGTGTCATTTCGAAGCCAGCGTCCACGAGTGGTGTGCTAAGTAATTTACGTGTCGATCGGATTTGTAGTTTTTGTGCAATTTGCGTTTGAAAAAACATTTTCCTCAATGCATTTCAATTTGAAAATGTTGCCATAGGGAAAACATGCCCTGAGGCGATTCAAATGGCAGCTAAGCTCATTGATATGCGCAGGCACACCCAGTTACTATGCCAATGCCTACGAAATTCACATGACCCCTCCAGGACAGAGTATCTGGCAGATAATATCAGCTCTTAAAGCGAAACCCACAGCACAAAAGCAAATCTAGCTTCATCATATGACGCATGCCCTAGAGAGAGAATGTGTGCCAAAGTGGATTTAGAAGCCCAGTGTGCCAAACTGGCTCTTAAACGGCCGACGCACCTAAGTGATTCTTAAAGGGCTGGTGCACCAAACCGAGTCTTAAAGGGCCGGCGCGCCAAATCGAAAGCTGAGTGACCCCAGGCTCCAAATCGGAGGCTGATCGACCCTGGCCTAGAAATCGGAGGCTGAGCCACCCTGGCCCACAAATCGGACCCAGAGTGGCCCCTCCCACCAAATCGGACCCAGAGTGGCCCCGCCCACCAAATTGGATCCAGAGTGGCCCCGCCCACCAAATCAGACCCTGCGCGGCCCCGCCCACCAAATTGGACCCTGAGTGGCCCCACCCACCAAATCGGACCCTGAGGCCAAAGGCCAAAACTTGCGTTTGAAAAAACATTTTCCTCAATGCATTTCAATGGGAAAATGTTGCCACACAGAAAACATGCCCTGAGGCGATTCAAATGGCAGTTAAGCTCATTGATATGCGTAGGCAGACCCAGTTACTACGCCAACGCCTACGAACTTTACATGACCCCCACCAGATAATTTCAGCTCTTAAAGCGAAACGCACAGCACAAATGCAAATCTAGCTTCATCACATAACGCATGCCCCTGAGAGAGAATGTGCGCCAAAGTGGATTTAGAAGCCCAGTGAGCCAAACTGGCTTTTAAAGGGCCGACTCGTCAAACTGATTCTTAAAGGGTTGGCGCACCGAAATAAGTCTTAAAGGGCCGGCGCGCCAAATCGAAAGCTGAGTGACCCCAGGCTCCAAATCGGAGTCTGAGCCACCTCGGCCTCAAAATCGGAGGCTGATCGACCCTGGCCTACAAATCGGAGGCTGAGCCACCCTGGCCTCCAAATCGGACCCAGAGTGGCCCCGCTAACCAAATCGGACTCAGAGTGGCTCCACCCACCAAATCGGATCCAGAGTGGCCCGCCCATCAAAACGTACCCTGAGGGGCCCCGCCAACCAAATCAGACCCAGAGTGGCCCCGCCCACCAAATTGGACCCTGATGGGCCCCACCCACCAAATCAGACTCAGAGTTGCCCTGCCCACCAAATCGGACCCTGAAGGGTCCCGCCCACCAAATTAGACAGAGTGGCCTCGCTCACCAAATCAGACCCTGAGGGTCCCCGCCCACCAAATCGGACCCAGAGAGGCCCCGCCCACCAAATTGGACCCTGAGGGGCCCGCCCACCAAATTGGACCCTGAGGGCCCCGCCTACCATATTGGACCCTGAGGGGCCCCGCCCACTAAATCGGACTCAGAGTGGCCCCACCAACCAAATCGGACCCAGAGTGGCCCCGCCCACCAAATTGGACCCAGAGTGGCTCAGCCCACAAAATCGGACCCTGAGGGGCCCCGGCCACAAAATCAGACCCTGAGGGGCCCCACACACGAAATTCACATGACCCCTCCAGGACAGAGTTTGTGACAGATAATATCAGCTCTTAAAGCGAAACCCACAGCACAAATGCAAATCTAGCTTCATCACATGATGAATGCCCCTGAGAGAGAATGTGCGCCACAGTGGATTTAGAAGCCCAGTGTGCCAAACTGGCTCTTAAACAGCCGACGCGCCTAAGTGATTCTTAAAGGGCTGGTGCACCAAACCGAGTCTTAAAGGGCCGGCGCGCCAAGTCGAAAGCTGAGTGACCCCAGGCTACAAATCGGAGGCTGATCGACCCTGGCCTAGAAATCGGAGGCTGAGCCACCCTGGCCTACAGATTGGACCCAGAGTGGCCCCGCCCACCAAATTGAACCCAGAGTGGCTCAGCCCACAAAATCGGACCCTGAGGGGCCCCGGCCACAAAATCAGACCCTGAGGGGCCCCACCCACGAAATTCACATGACCCCTCCAGGACAGAGTTTGTGACAGATAATATCAGCTCTTAAAGCAAAACCCACAGCACAAATGCAAATCTAGCTTCATCACATGATGCATGCCCCTGAGAGAGAATGTGCGCCAAAGTGGATTTAGAAGCCCAGTGTGCCAAACTGGCTCTTAAACAGCCGACGCGCCTAAGTGATTCTTAAAGGGCTGGTGCACCAAACCGAGTCTTAAAGGGCCGGCGCGCCAAGTCGAAAGCTGAGTGACCCCAGGCTACAAATCGGAGGCTGATCGACCCTGGCCTAGAAATCGGAGGCTGAGCCACCCTGGCCTACAGATTGGACCCAGAGTGGCCCCGCCCACCAAATCGGACCCAGAGTGGCTTCGCCCACCAAATTGGACCCAGAGTGGCCCCGCCCACCAAATCGGACGCTGAGCTGACCCACCCACCAAATTGGACCCTGAGTGGCCCCGCCCACCAAATCGGACCCAGAGTGGCCCCGCCCACCAAATCGGACCCTGAGGGATCCCGTCCACCAATTCAAGCCCTGTGGAGCCCTGGCCACCGAATCGGATCTTGTGGGGCCCCACCCACCAAATCAGACCCTGAGGGGCCACACAGGCCAAAGTGGCCCCTGAGAGGCACCAACAGTTAAAACGGATCCTGAGTTGAAAGTCTTGCAGGGGCAGCAGGCAAGTCTCTCTTAAAGGGGCAGCCCGGTCACCATTTCAAAGCACTATCTGTACTTCCTTCAAGAAATACACATCTAGTTTATTTTTGATGTTCTAGCTCTCAATGTTAAAATTAACCTACCCTTAAAATTATAGACTGTTCATGTCTTTGTCAGTGGTCAAACTTACAAAATCAGCAAGGTATCAAATGCTTTTTTCCCCTACTGTATGTATGTATAAATAATGACATCATCAACATGAGAAGGAAAATAAAAGTGCATCACATATATATTTAATCACTCAGGCAAGTACAATTGCAGAGTAACACACTACAACCAATAATTAAACCATCATTACTACTATACACTGAGCACATGGTGATCAGATATTAGTTCTGCATAGGTGTCTGCAGACTATCACCTCACTGCAGACTCTACTGTGTTGTAGCACAACATAACATGATCTTTGGCTGTGAAATGTGCGTCATTGCCAGAGTTGCCATGCAGCCCCAGCTCGATATACCTCCCTGTAGTATGTAAACTCCGCAATGCAATTCATATGCAGCATTTCAATATTGGGGAATCACCGCAAATTAATTGAATATCACATGCATCCCACCATGGTAACACAACACCCCTAAACTGAAGTAAAAATTATCCACTCAACAGCCCAAATGCGGCCAAAATTGTTCTCAACTCATCCTCCCCAGCTCAAGCGCAAAATCTAGGCCACTACTCCCAATGTCTGCTACTGTCTACAGCACAGACGTCATATCAATAACGTTGAAGCAAATGCAAGTCATCACTCCGAGTTCTCCTTCTGCACATGTACAACCCACTGTGTGCAGACGGCCAGTGCAGAAACCACATGACCTGTAGATGCAACTGCGCATGGCACCATTTTCTAGAAGGCCTGATGCTTTATCGGAGTCTACAAAAATGACTGCAGCTGTGCAAGATTTGAAATAAGTGATGGATTAGTACCCAGTTATTCAGACACTGGAGGCAGTGAGAGGGGCCAGATCCTGAAGAAAAGACCCTACAGACAGTCCTGCCCCATGTGCCGAAATGTCATTACAAGAAAACTTCAGATTAAATTAAAAACAGAAGAAGGATTTCTTCACCACAAGTATAATTTTAATCAGTATCACAGCACGAATATAGCAATGCATTCATTTACTTAGCAAAATCCTGCTGACAGGTTCTCTTTAACAAACTACAAGGTAATACCAACATAACTATCTTTATAACCCTCATCCCCTGCAATATGGAGCAGTGTGCAACTTCTATATCATGGGCGGACATACCGCCTGTGCAGCCTCTGTGACTGCACCAGGGCCCAGAGGCTCCAGGGGGCCCTTGCAGGGTGGCTAATAATTAGGGCAATGTGGCCTATATCTCCGGGCCCCAGGCTCCGGGGGGGCCCCTGGCCAGATTGCCCTCATGTGCGGCGGGCAGGGAGCGATCCCAGCAGCTCCGCTGCCTACAAGAGAAAATAGCAGTGGAGCAGAGCTGCAGGGATCCATCTTGCTTCCTGCCCAGTGCCTGCACTTCCTGTCTATAACACAGAGAGCAGCGCCGCTGGATGACATCATCTTTCAGTGGCCGACTGTGCCAGAGAGAGAGGAAGCAGCTGGAGGTGGTGATGCTGTGTCTGAGTGTGTGGACAGGTGTGAGGTGCTGTGTGTGTGTTTTTGTATGTACGGGGGTTGTGTGTGTGTGTCTGTAGAGATGAGTGGTGGTGTGTGTGTGTGTGTGTGTGCGTGCATGCGTAGAGCTGCAGATGAATGTTCAGAGAGGTGAATGGTGCTGTGTGTGTCTGTGTGTGTGTAGGTGGAGGAGATGGCAATGATGGGGGTGATGGGGAGAAGGCAATGATGGGGGTGATGGAGAAGGCAATGATGGGGGTGATGGGGAGAAGGCAATGATGGGGTGATGGGGAGAAGGCAATGATGGGGGTGATGGGGAGAAGGCAATGATGGAGTGTTGGGGAGAAGGCAATGATGGGGATGGGGGAGGACGGGATGATGGTGGTAGTGGAAAAGACAATGATGGGTGTGGTGGGGAAGGAGGCATTGATGGGGGTGGTGGAGGAGAAGGCAATGATGGAGGTGGTGGAAAGAGCAATGATGGGAGTGATGGAGAGGGCAATGATGGGGTGGCAGGGGAGAAGGCAGTGATGGAGGTGGTGGAAAGGGCAATGATGGGGTAGTGGGGAAAAAGCAATGATGGTGGTGGTAGGGGAGAATGCAATGATGGTGGTGATGGAGATGGCAATAATAGGGGTGGTGGGGGAGGAAGAAATGATGGAGATGGTAGAATAAGCAATGATGGGAGTGGTGGGGGAAGAGACAATGATGGTGGTGGTGGGGGAGGAGGAAAAGATGGAGGTGGTACAATGGGCAATGATGGGGTAGCAGGGGAGAAAGCAATGATAGTGGTGGAGAGAAGACAATGATGGAGGTAGTGAAGAGGGCAATGATGGGGGGAGAGGACAATAATGGGATGCAGAGGAGGAGGACAATGAGGGGTGTGGGGGATTGGGATGGGAGGAAGGGGGACTTATAATGGACTTATGATCAGGGGGAGGTGGAGGAAGATTATTATCACTTATTATGTCTAATACAGTCCATTAGTATATAGTGTACGTACTTATTATGTATAACACAGTCCTTTAGTAAATAGTGTACTCATTTATTATGTCTAACAGTCCCTTAGTATATAGTGTACTCACTAATTCTGTATAACACCATCTTTAATTCCATAGTTTCCTCTTTTATTATGTATAACGCCATCCCTTATTACGTACCATCCTCTCTAGTTATATATGGTGCCGTCCCTTATTATATAGCTTGCTCTGCTGTTATGTACAGTGCTTTCTCTTACGTATTCTTGTTAATTTTGTTATTCACAGTGCCTTCTATTATTACATAGTCCCCGCTCTTTTTAGATATAAAATGACTGCTGATGGAGCAGCCGGTGACCAGATGACCAGTCCTTCAGCTCCTCCATTAGAAATGAAGCTTTCCCATGCTCCATCAGACATCATTGCATTATACATCTAACAAGATAGGACGGTATGTAATAAAAACCAGGGCTCTATATAATCCAATATGTAAGGGACAGTACTGCACATAACAAGAAAGGGCACTGTATAAGGGACAGCAATATACACTCACTGGCCACTTTATTAGGTACACCTGTCCAACTGTGTGTTAAGACTTAATTTCTAATCAGCCAATCACATGGCGGCAACTCAGTGCATTTAGGCATGTAGACATGGTCAAGACAATCTCCTGCAGTTCAAACCGAGCATCAGTATGGGGAAGAAAGGTGATTTGAGTGCCTTTGAACGTGGCATGATTGTTGGTGCCAGAAGGGCTGGTCTGAGAATTTCAGAAACTGCTGATCTACTGGGATTTTCACGCACAACCATCTCTAGGGTTTACAGAGAATGGTCCGAAAAAGAAAAAAAATCCAGTGAGCGGCAGTTCTGTGGCCGGAAATGCCATGTTGATGCCAGAGGTCAGAGGAGAATGGGCAGACTGGTTCGAGCTGATAGAAAGGCAACAGTGACTCAAATTGCCACCCGTTACAACCAAGGTAGGCAGAAGAGCATCTCTGAACGCACAGTGCGTCGAACTTTGAGGCAGATGGGCTACAGCAGCAGAAGACCACACTGGGTACCACTCCTCTCAGCTAAGAACAGGAAACTGAGGCTACAATTTGCACAAGCTCATCGAAATTGGACAGTAGAAGATTGGAAAAATGTTGCCTGGTCTGATGAGTCTCGATTTCTGCTGCGACATTCGGATGGTAGGGTCAGAATTTGGCGTAAACAACATGAAAGCATGGATCCATCCTGCCTTGTATCAACGGTTCAGGCTGGTGGTGGTGGTGTCATGGTGTGGGGAATTTTTTCTGGGCACTCTTTGGGCCCCTTGGTACCAATTGAGCATCGTTGCAACGCCACAGCCTACCTGAGTATTGTTGCTGACCATGTCCATCCCTTTATGACCACAATGTACCCAACATCTGATGGCTACTTTCAGCAGGATAATGCGCCATGTCATAAAGCTCGAATCATCTCAGATTGGTTTCTTGAACATGACAATGAGTTTACTGTACTCAAATGGCCTCCTCAGTCACCAGATCTCAATCCAATAGAGCATCTTTGGGATGTGGTGGAACGGGAGATTCGCATCAGGGATGTGCAGCCGACAAATCTGCGCCAACTGTGTGATGCCATCATGTCAATATGGTCCAAAATCTCTGAGGAATGCTTCCAGCACCTTGTTGAATCTCTGCCACGAAGAATTGAGGCAGTTCTGAAGGCAAAAGGGGGTCCAACCCCTTACTAGCATGGTGTACCTAATAAAGTGGCCAGTGAGTGTACATAATAAAGGAGACTATGTTATATATATATACATGAATGTGTGTGGCTATATATATAAATATGTAGGTTTGTTGCCATAAAAGAAAGGGGGCCCAGGCACATTTCTTGCACAGGGGCCCCAAGCTGTCAGTGTCCACCCTTGTTCTATATGTCAGCTAAATGGTAATAAACACTGTCAGAGTGCACACTATCTGAATGCTCTAATGAGAGGCCGCAGACAGTTTGAGACATGAAGCTTGAGGACTGAAGCAGTGATAGCTTTGCCCCTACAGATTGTCCTGATGCTCAGCATTAGTATCCAAATTAAGACGCTTTGTGTGCACTGCAGTAGTTGTCCATGGGTATAGAAGTGACCCGGTCACCTGTAGATATGGAGCCAGGTGCTGACGGCCAACAATGGTTTTCACAGCGCAGCCCACCGGCAATCTGCCTGGCTAGCCAGATGGACAGTCCAGGCCGGCCTGTTACCTTATCTGCGTAGTAAGCTCATCTATATAATACACTCTTTTTGTTAATAAATTCATATCCATATATCGAGGTGGCTCAGCAAAGGACCAAAATATGTTTGCTCACTATGGCTGTATGTAGGCTGAACCTTACTCTTTCCCTGAGTGATACCTTAAATCAAAATGCCTGGGTGTGCCTATGTGCCCACATTTCTGCTTACTTGACCTCTGTCAGTGAAAGGTGGACATTGTGATTAACTAACGACAAACATTCAATTTTCATTTTAGATTTTGATTGCAGCAAGAGTTTAAAAGTAATATGTCAGTAGATTTTTTATATGTTAGCAGAGTAGCATGATATAGGGTCAATGACCCTGATTTCAGTGATATATCACTTTGTTTACTGGGTGCAGTAGTTGTAATAGAATTAGAGTTTTATTTGCTGCAGATCTAGCAGAGCTTAGAATACTGAGCCCTGTATAACCCTGCACCCACCACTGACAGGCAGTTTTCTGTCTCCAATGTTTATTGATTGAAGGCTGCTAATCAGTGGTGGGGGCATGGTTGGACTAGGAGGCATAGGACAGCTAGTCCTCTAGTGATAATCTCTTGCTGATAAAATATGTTTTTTTAAGTGTCCATAAATTGTGGATTGTCTTGCCAAATATGCATCTAAGAGGACTTCAAATAAAATACATTAATATATTAATATATTTATATTAAAAACTATATTTGATAGGAAAGCATCTACAGAAATAAATCCGAGAAGCAGCAATTTGAGCAGAAAATTGTGATTTTATATTGTAATGACCCAGGGCAGCTATTTCCAGTAAGAGCTTTTATATGCTGCTATGAAATGAATCAATTTACATTTTTTTGCGCTCTTTTACATGCAGTGCTGGATGTTCGAGATATAAAATGCAGTATTTGCTATATAAGCCAGGAAAATTAAGTCCAACTTTGATAATTTATAAGTAAAAACTGTCATATGTCAAATAAATGCATTTATATGCTTCCAAGAAGGATATTTATTACAACATCACATCGCTCTGTCATATACTGAGTTTTACTATCCATTTCAGCCCTGCAAATGCCAGGCCCTTTTATGTGTTTCTTTTCATAACAGTTCTAGAATCTGTTGAATTTATATTTCAGATCTTAAGCTGACAACATTTAAGGTTGCGCTCCAGATGTTATGTCTAGAATTACATTTTCTGATTTATTTTACACCTGCAGAGCTCAGACATACAGTATTGTTTAGAATTTGTAAGGTGAGTGCCTATACATTAGTGCCGGTCTCTACCGGAGGTGGCACCTGATTTCCCTATCACAGGCTCGAGCTGATTTGAACTTTATAGTTTACACATGAGTAAATTCTGTCTTATGTTATATATAAATATCATACATGGCCTACAGGATCACAATGTAAAGGAACCTGTACAGAGCAGTACGTACAGTTAGGTCCATATATATTTGGACAGAGACAACATTTTTCTCATTTTGGTTCTAGACATTACCACAATGAATTTTAAACAAAACAATTCAGATGCTGTTGAAGTTCAGACTTTCAGCTTTCATTTGAGGGTATCCACATTAAAATTGGATGAAGGGTTTAGGAGTTTCAGCTCCTTAACATGTGCCACCCTGTTTTTAAAGGGACCAGAAGTAATTGGACAGATTAAATAATTGTAAATAAATTTCTAGTACTTGGTTGAAAACCTTTGGTTGGCAATGACTGCCTGAAGTCTTGAACTCATGGACATCACCAGATGCTGTGTTTCCTCCTTTTTGATGCTCTGCCAGGCCTTCACTGCGGTGGTTTTCAGTTGTTGTTTGTTTGTGGGCCTTTCTGTCTGAAGTTTAGTCTTTAATAAGTGAAATGCATGCTCAATTGGGTTGAGATCAGGTGACTGACTTGGCCATTCAAGAATATTCCACTTCTTTGCTTTAATAAACTCCTGGGTTGCTTTGGCTTTATGTTTTGGGTCACTGTCCATCTGTAGTATGAAACGACGACCAATCAGTTTGGCTGCATTTGGCTGGATCTGAGCTCACAGTATGGCTCTGAATACCTCAGAATTCATTCGGCTGCTTCTGTCCTGTGTCACATCATCAATAAACACTAGTGACCCAGTGCCACTGGCAGCCATGCATGCCCAAGCCATCACACTGCCTCCGCCGTGTTTTACAGATGATGTGGTATGCTTTGGATCATGAGCTGTACCACGCCTTCACCATACTTTTCTCTTTCCATCATTCTGGTAGAGGTTGATCTTGGTTTCATCTGTCCAAAAGATGTTCTTCCAGAACTGTGCTGGCTTTTTTAGATTTTTTTTGCAAAGTCCAGTCTAGCCTTTTTATTCTTGATTCTTATGAGTGGCTTGCACCCTGCAGTGAACCCTCTGTATTTACTTTCATGCAGTCTTCTCTTTATGGTAGATTTGGATATTGATACGCCTACCTCCTGGAGAGTGTTGTTCACTTGGTTGGCTGTTGTGAAGGGGTTTCTCTTCACCATGGAGATTATTCTGCGATCATCCACCACTGTTGTCTTCCGTGGGCACCCAGGTCTTTTTGCATTGATGAGTTCACCAGTGCTTTCTTTCTTTCTCAGGATGTACCAAACTGTAGATTTTGCCACTCCTAATATTGTAGCAATTTTTCAGATGGGTTTTTTCTGTTTTTCTAGCTTAAGGATGGCTTGTTTCACCTGCATGGAGAGCTCCTTTGACCGCTGTTTCCTTCACAGCAAAACCTTCCAAACGCAAGCACCACACCACAAATCAACTCCAGGCCTTTTATCTGCTTAATTGAGAATGACATAACGAAGGGATTGCCCACACCTGTCCATGAAATAGCCTTGGAGTCAATTGTCCAATTACTTAAGGAGCTGAAACTCCTAAACCCTTCATACAATTTTAATGTGGATGCCCTCAAATGAAAGCTGAAAGTCTGAACTTCAACCTCATCTGAATTGTCTAGAACCAAAATTAGAAAAATGTTGTCTCTGTCCAAATATATATGGACCTAACTGTATTATTACCACATGCCTCAAATTGGAGTAACATGCTCCATACATTTCCACACAGTAAAAAAAGGGTACGATGATGCAATTTAGCTGACAAAATTAAGTGGATATGTTTTACACGTACATGGGTATTAAAATTTTAAAATCATCTCAATTTATTCAGCATCCAATATGAGCGTCACCCACAGAAATTCCCACACGTACATAGCTTGGATCCTATCAATGAGTTTATTAATGGTTGTCTGATGAATACTCTGCCACACTGAATACATTTGGGCAAATCATCAGCTCCATTTGCAATTGTCAATCAATGGGAGACAAGTCTGGAGACCATGCAAGCCATGGATACACATTTAGGACAAGTTGCCTGCTCACAGCAGCCTGACCAACATGGTGTCGTGTTGACAAATGTCTAATGGGGCACATGGGAAAAAAAGGCACACCACTGGTTGCATGATTGAGCCATTATGTACTGCAAGTCAAATTTGATTTTACATAACAAGTCTAAGGCATCAAACAGTGTCAACAAAATCCATCACAAGCTATTTGCACAATATTGAGCTGCGAGCCATGGCACTCATACGCAATATTGAATAAATTAAGATGTTTTGAAAACTTTGCTTCTATTTTTTTCATATCATTAACATGTCTAATGATATGATGATTGCCATAGTTCTTTGACTTTGCCTTCCAGGTGTTCCACTTTCAGTGCTGAAGAGTGTTTTTTTTTACTCCATAACTAGATTGCTAGTGTAGGGCACTTGAGACAGTTTCTTAGCTGTCTCTATGCACCAGTACTCATAAGAAGAGATTTCATCAAAAAGCCGACAGAAGCTGAATTCATGTAGTTATACACAATTACAGTAGGTAGAAAAAAGACTATTCTGATGCAGAGATGCAAAGACATGACTTGAGCCTCATAACATGGCTAACATACTCAGAAGGAAGAAGAAATATGGGGTTACTGACATCCGAACTAGAGAGGTGGACAGAGAGAGAGAGGACAAACTTCTAAAGGGCAAGCCATATTGCATAGCAACACAACAGCAACAACACAGTACAATACTGTATGATTCCCATTTCATGGGACACTACAAGGCGTGTATAAATGCTAATTACACTAGCTGCAAATTGAATATGGTTTATTATGCTTTGAGATCCCAGAGCTTAACAAGCATAGGTGTAAAAAGTGTAAAACATTCTACTCACCTTGTCCTGACCCTCATCTGTCCAGGCATGCAGTCTTTCTCCACTCCAGTCAGGTCTTCAGGTTTCTTCTCTCACCACATTCCAGTATCTTTAGATTCTCTGCATTGACATAACCTTCTCACTGACCCATGACTTCAAGTCTTTTTGAGGTCTAGTCAGTGCACAGTGGACAAGGATGCCTTGATGCATCAGGAAACCATGTCTGTAAACCAGAACAGAGTGTGGTACAGCTAGTGACTGACTAGGTCTCACCCGACATTATGACATTGGGGTGACACACTTTGTGATGTCTCAAAGTAACATCATGACATTTTGAGGATTTATCATCATGGAACACCCAACCAAACCCTGCTTTGTACTGATAAGAGAAAATAACCCAAATAGACCTGTCTGTACAAGGGAGTCTGGATGGCTAATACTGTATTGTAGTCATGTTGTAAAACTTATTAAAGGGGTTTTCTAGGTTTGGGGTTCAAGCCTGCAGTCACACTATGTGACTGCAGACTTGTGAATCCGCACAGTATGCACTGTCAGGATTCTCTTGTGCTGGTGCCTAGAGCAATGGTTCATGCGACCACTAGTATACGATTTGCATATATCCAACTGCATTCCGAATAGACATGTCTGGCCTCGCTCAATTCACTTGTATGGAATGAGGACGCTCACGTCTTGTCAGCACGTGCCTTCATGTATGCAAATCGTACATCTGTGGTCACATACCTGCCTGCTACCTGCACTGGCACAGGAGAATCCTAACAGCATGCAGTGTGCGCTCTGAAGATTTGCAAGTCTTCAGTCCTATAGAGTGACTGCAGACTTGAACCCCAAAATTGGACAACTTCTTTTTTAAGGGGTTGGCTATTAACTCAAAAAGTAGCTAGGTGACTGTCAGGAATCAACCCTAGTACCTCCTGTCCACGACCCAGCATCTCTACCTCCTGAGCTATTCAAGTCAGCTGGACAGCTCCTTGCTAAAACCCAGATACCAGTGACTGTTATTCCTGATCTTCTCCACCCTGTGTTCTCTAATTGGCCCTCTGATTGCTAATTACACGCCCTATATAAACCTGGCCTTGTGATTTCTGCAGTGCGAGATTATTGTGCTTCCATCCTCTAGTCAAGCTCTTCCTTCTGTTGATCCTCTGCTACCAAACTGCCTCTCCAGTGTACCGACCCCCGGCTGTCATCTGACTACGTGATCTGCTTGGTCCTCTGCTACCGAACTGCCTCTCCAGTGTACTGACCCCCGGCTGTCATCTGACTGCGTTATCTGCTTGATCCTCTGCTATCGAACTGCCTCTCCAGTGTACTGACCCCTGGCTGTCATCTGACTAGTTATCTGCCTCTGTACCCCCTAGTGATTGCAATAATATAGACTCAAATTCAGTACAGACCGTGACAGTGACACTACTTAGAATGTTTTATTTTTCTAAAAATGAATAAGCCTTTCATCAGCAACAAGGTAACCATATTGTGTGGACATTACATCTATTAATATATATGTCTCTGTGTGCCATAAAGACCTCAAAAAACCTGGGAATGAATTAGGATCCGCCAAGTAAAATCTGTCTTTGAAAGATGGGTAGAAAAGTGTCAATGACCAAGGAGGGAGCCGGACCGCCTAATGCACATTGCAAAGAACATAATACAAGGCTAGCACACCAATAGTATTAAATGAATGTGCAGGGGTACAGATTTTCTATGGCTAATATTCAAACAGATTTCCATATATTAAGTGTGAGCACACTGCAAATAATGAGGACATTAATTCCATCCTTTTCCACCCATCATTCCCAGACAGGTTTTAACTAAAGCAAATTCAGATTCTTTCTCCTTCCCACCTCGCACATACAGAGGAAAATTAGGGTCTATCCAATGAGTTTCCCCTTCTCCTCATTAATGGATGGCTTATACACTTTTGGTCAAAAAAATGTTATTCAAGTACCTGACTTTCTTACGTGTGTTGATATAGTGTAATTCATGCATTCATTAATTGCAGCATGCTGATGCACACTATATGTACATGTTTGCAATTGGCCACTGTGTATTTTTGCACCGGCACATTCCTTTAATACTATACGTGTGCAAGACTTTTATTTTGTTTTGTTTTAAGTTTTCTTTGTTCTGAGACAGACCTATTGAAATTTGAATGTAGCTCCATAAAATGAAATGCATCCATCAGTCAAAAGCATTCATAGCAATTTTCATTAATTTCTAATACATTAATAGAAAACAAGGCTAAAGAGAATCTATAAAACAATGTACTAATATGTCCATTTTTTCATAGAGAAATGCACCATCTAGAGCCTTATAAATGATTGAAACATTCCATAATCTGTCATGAAGTGAAAGACCTTTCCTTAGAAAAGTGCCATCTCAAATTGAATCTGAAAGACATTCGGCCCCTTCAGGTACAGTTATGTTTGACAAATTATAAGAAAAACATAATGATAATAAGATTAGGTTTAGAGTCTCATCTGCCTATATTTAGGTCAAAATAAAATTTAAAGATTGGTTGTTTCATCCAGTTTATCACAGATATCATACATAATGCAGTTTTGCCAGAGAACATACCGACAATAATTGAAATTAATGAATACTTCTATTCAAAGAACTGTAAATACTAGCAGCGTAAACATGACAATCACAGTGATGAAAATGCAAAATAGCACACTGTAAGGGTAATATATATACAGGTATATATGCATATATATATACACTCACTGGCCACTTTATTAGGTACACCTGTCCAACTGTGTGTTAAGACTTAATTTCTAATCAGCCAATCACATGGCGGCAACTCAGTGCATTTAGGCATGTAGACATGGTCAAGACAATCTCCTGCAGTTCAAACCGAGCATCAGTATGGGGAAGAAAGGTGATTTGAGTGCCTTTGAATGTGGCATGATTGTTGGTGCCAGAAGGGCTGGTCTGAGAATTTCAGAAACTGCTGATCTACTGGGATTTTCACGCACAACCATCTCTAGGGTTTACAGAGAATGGTCCGAAAAAGAAAAAAAATCCAGTGAGCGGCAGTTCTGTGGCCGGAAATGCCATGTTGATGCCAGAGGTCAGAGGAGAATGGGCAGACTGGTTCGAGCTGATAGAAAGGCAACAGTGACTCAAATTGCCACCCGTTACAACCAAGGTAGGCAGAAGAGCATCTCTGAACGCACAGTGCGTCGAACTTTGAGGCAGATGGGCTACAGCAGCAGAAGACCACACTGGGTACCACTCCTCTCAGCTAAGAACAGGAAACTGAGGCTACAATTTGCACAAGCTCATCGAAATTGGACAGTAGAAGATTGGAAAAACGTTGCCTGGTCTGATGAGTCTCGATTTCTGCTGCGACATTCGGATGGTAGGGTCAGAATTTGGCGTAAACAACATGAAAGCATGGATCCATCCTGCCTTGTATCAACGGTTCAGGCTGGTGGTGGTGGTGTCATGGTGTGGGGAATTTTTTCTGGGCACTCTTTGGGCCCCTTGGTACCAATTGAGCATCGTTGCAACGCCACAGCCTACCTGAGTATTGTTGCTGACCATGTCCATCCCTTTATGACCACAATGTACCCAACATCTGATGGCTACTTTCAGCAGGATAATGCGCCATGTCATAAAGCTCGAATCATCTCAGATTGGTTTCTTGAACATGACAATGAGTTTACTGTACTCAAATGGCCTCCTCAGTCACCAGATCTCAATCCAATAGAGCATCTTTGGGATGTGGTGGAACGGGAGATTCGCATCAGGGATGTGCAGCCGACAAATCTGCGCCAACTGTGTGATGCCATCATGTCAATATGGTCCAAAATCTCTGAGGAATGCTTCCAGCACCTTGTTGAATCTCTGCCACGAAGAATTGAGGCAGTTCTGAAGGCAAAAGGGGGTCCAACCCCTTACTAGCATGGTGTACCTAATAAAGTGGCCAGTGAGTGTATATATATATATATAATTTACCTACTGTATATATAACTATTAGGGATGAGCGAGCACTAAAATGCTTGAATGCTTGTTTCTCGAACCAAACAATTCCTAATGCCAGTCAATGGGAAATCAGAGCATTTTCCAGAAGACCCTGCAAAGAAGTCTGGGGGACAGTGAAAATGATGAAATGGATGGAAAAAGTGCTGAATGGAAGGAGAACAGCATAGGGAAGACCCCTAGAAGCATCTTTGACTTCCAGATCGCTGCTAAGAACAATGGAGTCACACTTTTACTCAACTTTAAGGACTGACTGGAGTTTATAGGAAAAAAAATGTTAAGAAACATTCTTTCCTGCATAATGACTTGAATGACTTGTATATTAGGCAAAATATAAAACAGATTTTTAAAAAGGTACCATATTTTTCGGACTATAACACGCACTTTTTTCCTCCAAAAATGTGGAGGAAAATGGGGGGTGAGTCCTATAGTCCTGATGTACCTGCTCTGGCTGTGGTGGGGAGGTGGGAGAACGGCATTGGTGGAGCAGCGGGTCATAGGAGGCTGGAGCCGGTGGCTGCGGCTAACTCCGGTGCCCACTGCTAAAGAGAAATGAATATTCACTACATTCCATGCCCATGGGCATGGAGGGCAATGAATATTCATTTCTGTTTAATTAATAATAGTATCTTTGTATTATTTCCCCCCAACCACGATCGTGGTATGCATGGCCCCATCCTTATAATTGGCACTTATCCCCACCCCTACCTCATCCTAGTATGCATAGCCCCATCAGAAAATGTTAAAAAAACCAAACCATTACACTTACCTACCCAGCGCTCTCTCGCAGCGTCCTGCTCCTTGACCAGCAACTGCTTTATGCTTGTAAGCAGCGCATGGCAGGGAAGTGATGCGCTTCTCACCAGCAGAGCACATCTTCCTGAATACTCACCGGGATGGTGTGCGCAAAGAACAGCGAGTATTCATTGCTCTTCAGTAGTGTGCAGTTTCAGCCACTAGCTTCCTGCTGGTGCCGGCGGTCATGTGTGCTGTTACTTAAGAGAAATGAATACCAGGATGGGGTGAGGGACAATCATACCAGAATAGGGATGGGACCATGCATTCTAGGTTGAGATGGGGGCACTGCATACCAGGAAAAGGATGGGGGCCATGCATATTAGGACAAGATGGGGCCCTGCATACCATGTTAGGGATGGGACCATGCATACTAGGATGAGATGAGGGACCATGCATACCAGGATAGGGATGAGGGATCCATGCATAACAGGATAGGGATGAGGGGGCCATGTGTAACAGGATGGAGATGAGGGGACCATATATACCCGGTAGGGGATATTAAGTACAGAATTGACCACATCTTTTGCTTCAATTTTTTTTCCTAATTTCCTCCACTAAAACCTAGGTGCATCTTATGGGCCAGTGCATCTTATAGTCCATAAAATATGTCAATAATGTAAGTGTGCCAAAATTTAAATGTTTATTGAAAAATTGGAAATTTCAGTTTAATTTATGAAAGAAGCAAAAACTGCCAAAATTTGATGGAAGTGGGACTCACATACATTAAACATAAAGGAGGGCCTCATACAGAATCTGTTCAAATTGTTTTGTTGTGGTACTCCTAAATATATAAGGGGTATGCAAAGGTTGACAAAAATTTGAAACAGGGTCATCCATACACCCTTACAGGCAGCAACTATAGTACCTCATTCAAATATTATGAAAAAAGTGTAGTTGTACTTCCACACTCATAAAATCTCTGTAGACAGTGCAAAGCCTGGCAAAAATTACAAGCAGGGTAACCCACACACCCTTGGCGGTGCCAACTGTAGTATCTCATTCAAATATTGTTAACAAAAGTGTAGTTTTGGTACTACCACACTGATAAAAGTTCTGCACACAATGTAAAGCCTGCCAAAAATTATAAGCAGGGTCATCCATACACCCTTCAAGGCATCAACTGTAGTATCTTATTCAAATATTGTGAACAAAACATACATTCATAAAATATCTGTACACAGTGCAAAGCATGTCAAAACTTAGAAGCAGGGTCATCAACCCACCCTTCAAGGCACCAACTGTAGTATCTCATTCAAATGTTGTCAATAAAGTGTAGCTCACACTCATAAAATATCTGCCAAAAATTACAAGCATGGTCATCCATATACCCTTGATGGCACCAACTATGGTGTCTCATTCATATATTGTGAACAAAGTGTAGGTGAGCTACCAATTTGAGCACATGTGCTAAGCATAATACGTGTGTAAGCTTGCCAAGCTTCACTGCCGCCACTGGGTTACACCTATTATCACAAACAACCTGGTTGGAGGTTCAGTGGCAAAAACCTGATCTGTCTGGTCTGTTATTCCTTTAAGTTACTATGCCACAGTGTGCACTTTGTCTCCTCGACAAATTAGCTTTAGCAGAGCCTGTTTCCTCTTTGTTAAGACTGCTGTTTTTGCTTCCAGATTCTGGCTGATGCGGACAAGGTGCTCTGAGATAACACATCAACACAGATATGGAGGTTGAGGAGGAGCAAGAGCGTGTGCAGGAACTGCTGTTGGAGGTGGAGGAAACCCTGATACAAATAGGGCCAGCAAGCCTCATCTTTGGGAACACATGTGTTGTACTAGGCTGTGACATGACCCCAGCCTCGACAATGTTCATCCAGCAGAGGCATAGCTAGGGTTTTGGTTCAGATGACCGCACTGTTGCCAAAAATAATCTATATATAAAAAGACCAGTATTGATATTACCGCCATATGGTCAGTGGTAAATAATACCAGTCCTACAGAACATATAATAGGTTACAGCAGAGTTACAGATAATGACTTACCGCTGACGTTCTTTCTGATGGAATTGTTCACTTTTCACATCTTTTTCATCTGGCCCAGACCGACATGACGACTCCTCCAGCCAGGACTCGGCTACAGAGAATACAAGAAAGACACGTTTCACTTCTCATATTTTCAGCACTGTCACCAATTGGACTATTCTCAACCTGCACAAGCTGCTCATCCTGCTGATACCCCA
The DNA here is from genome assembly GCF_039654945.1 of Dendrobates tinctorius. Taxonomy (NCBI): domain Eukaryota; kingdom Metazoa; phylum Chordata; class Amphibia; order Anura; family Dendrobatidae; genus Dendrobates; species Dendrobates tinctorius. The sequence goes on from NW_027361707.1 coordinate 65,456,317, forward strand.
ATACTGAGCCGCTGCTGCCATATGTGTCCCTATTATGGCACCTATTGTGTGGTTCTGTGTGACCTCTAAATTCTAAGGCAACTCTATAGAATATAGTAATGTCTGGTGCAAGTGCCCTAGAAAACAGTGCACACATTCAGGGTCGGACTGAACCACCGGAGAACCAGAGGATTCTCCGGTGGGCCCTGGCACTGACACCTGCTGGCATATAGAGCCAGCTGCCTAGGGTCCCTGCTGCTCCAGGGACTGACAGCCAGTGGTGTGTCGCTAATAGGCACACCAGCAGCTGCTATGGGGGGTCCCCAGTGCCAGCAGAGCAGCAGCAGGTGACAGGAAGCCAAAGCCTGTTCCGGCTGCTAAAATGAACTGAATATTCATGCTTCCCCATGCCCCCATGGGCATGGAGAGGAGTGAATATGAAGCGGGCAGTGTTTGCTTCAGGCTACAGCTAACACTGTCCACTTCAAGGGCCTGCAAACCAGGGTCCCCGCAGCTCCCATGGGCCCCCAGCCCATGGGGTCGGAAAACAGGGGGGCACGGCGTAAGCACGGCCCCCCCAGTGCGCACCGCAATAATGGAAGAGAGAGCATCACATGACGCTTCCTCTCCCATCATTACCCTCTTCCTCTGACACACAGCAGGTGCGCGATGACGTCACTTCATAATTTCCCCACTGTCTGCTGGTCTGATTGCTGCGCAGCTCCAGACATCGGAGCAGAGCCGCCACCAATATCAGCGTGGGAGCGAGGAGAGGTGAGTATAGTTTTTTTTTTATTTATATAGTGCGTCCTGGTTGCATGATTATGATACCCCATATGGGGCGGCAGCATGATACCCATATGAGGGGGCAGCATGATATACCCCGTATGAGGAGGGGGCAGCATGATACCCCATATGATGGGGCAACATGATACCCCATATGAGGGGAGTAGTATGATACCCCGCATGGGGGGCAGCATGATACCCTGTATAAGAGGGCCGCATAATACCCCATATAAGGGAGGGCAGCATGATACTCCATGAGGGGGCAGCATGATACCCAATGAGGGGGGGCAGCATAATACCCTATGAGGGGGGCTGTATTATATTCTGAAGGGGCTACATTATATTCTTTGGAGGAACTGTATTATACCATATGAAGGGGGCTACATTATAGAGAAAGAAAGAACAGAGAGAGAGAAAGAAAGAAGAGAGAGAAAGAAAGAAAGAGGGGAAAGAAAGAGAACAGATAAAGGAAGACCAGAGAGAGAAAGAAAGAAAAGAGAGAGAAAGAAAGATTAGAGAGAGAAAGAAAGATTAGAGAGAGGAAGAAAGAGGGGACAGAAAGAAAGAACAGAGAGAGAGAAAGTAAAAGGGGAAAGAAAGAACAGAGAGAAAGAGAAAGAAAGAAAGAAAGAAAGAAGAGAGAGAAAGAAAAAAAGATTAGAGAGAAAGAGAGAACAGAGAGAGAAAGAAAGAACAGAGATAGAGAAAGAAACAGAGAAAGAAAGATTCTATAAAGATACTACAGCAGCCCGGCTCCCATTGTAATGCCCACCTGAGCCTCCCGATGCAGGACATATCATGATCCGCTCACATGACCGACATCCCCGAGTCCAAAGCGATCCCGCTGTCCACGCTGTCGGAGGAGGACACAGTGATGGATCTGAAGCATTCCCTGAAGTGCCTCCATGGATCCATCACAATCTCCTCCCGAAATTACCTCATTTCCGGTCAGCTTCCAACACATCACTTCCGGTGGAACATCACGTGCGAGTTTTAAAGTGCTCCTCGGGGCTCCACCGTGTACTCTTCTGTCTGTGGGAAAAGTAATCTCCCGACCGGGGCAGACTCTCTCTCAAAATCGGGACGGTTGGGAGATATGAATGCTCCCCACCATACACCTTGTACACGCATGGCTCCGCACACCTAATACACACACGGTTCCGCTTTCTATGCCTCATACACACACAGCTCCGCTCCGTACACCTCGCACACACACAGCTTCACTCCGTAAACCTCATACACATGCGGCTCTGTTCCGTACACCTTGTACACACGCAGCCACGCTCTGTGCACCTTGTACACACATGGCTCTACTCTGTACACATACAGCTCTGCTCTGTACACCTCGCTCGTACACACACAGCTCTGCTCTGTACACCTCGCTCATAAACACACGGCTCTGCTCTGTACACCATGCTCGTACACACATGGCTCTGCTCTGTACATCTCGCTCATACACACACACAGCTCCGCTCTATACACCTCGAACACACATGGCTCCGCTCCGTACACCTCATACACGTGCGGCTCTGCTCCATACACCTCGTACACACACGGCTCCGCTCCGTACATGGTTGGCTCCACTCCGTACACAGGCAGCTCTGCTCCGTACACCTCACACACATCTTTGCTCCATACACCTCGTACACACACGGCTCCGCTCCGTACACTTCGTACACACATGGCTCCGCTCCACACACCTTCTACACACACAGCTCTGCTCTGTACACCACGCTCGTACGCACACGGCTCCGCTCCATACACCTCATGCACACACAGCTCTGCTCTGTACACCTCGCACACAGCTCCGCTCCGTACACCTCGTACACATGCGGCTTCACTCCGTACACCCCGTACACGCGCGGCTCCGCTCTGTACACCTCATACACACATGGCTCCGCTCCGTACACCTCGTACACACACGGTTCCACTCACCTCTTACATATCTCCGCTCTGTACACCTCATACACACACAGCTCCGCTCCATACACCTCGTACACACAGCTCTGCTACATCCACCCTGTAAACCCCTCCTGAAGCCGCACATAAACTTCCCCTCATCCAGCACCATGACAAGGAGCACAGCAGAGTCTTGCATACACTGAGGCCCCTGATCATGTGACCCTGACTCCTCCCCTTCTGTGACCTCATCACAGGTCCTGTGCACACAGAAGATTCAAGAGAACATAGCGGCAGAGCAGGGAGATGATCGATTTTCCCTGCTCTGCCGTAGATACAGTTACAGTAGTGTAGCTCCGGGAGGGCTCCCTCAGAGTGCGGGGCTGGGGGCCACCACCCCCTCTGCCCCCCCGGTAGCTACACTACTGTCACCCAGTGTCCCATCAGGGAAATGTAGCATCCCTTGCCAAAAGCGATTGTCCACATATCAGTCTTTAAGTGGTCAATGCCACTAAATCAATGGAAACAATGTTGAAATGGCACGGGAACAGCATGGGGAAGACCCCTGGAAGAATCTCTGAATCCCAGCTCGCTTCTGGCAACAATGTTATCAGAGTATTAGGCCACTTTTACAGACTGACAATAGAACATACAAAATCGAAGATGAAATGGATTTTACTAAAAAAATATATTAAGAAACAATCATTCCAGGATAATGACTTGCATATAAGGCAAATTAAGTAAGAGAAAAAAATTCTCCTCCACACCTTGGGCTGTGATGATTGAGTCACCGTAGGAGGCAAAAATAGAAATGCTAGCTAAGTCCAGAAAACCAGAGAAGTTGGCAGCATGGGTTTCTAACTAATAAGTCATGTCAGACTAACTTAATTTCCTTCTATGACGGTATCACTGATTGGGTGGATCAAGGAAATGCTGTAGATATAGTATATCTTGACTTCAGCAAAGCATTTGACAAAGTCTCTCATACAATCCTTATTGAAAAAATGACTAAGTATGGAATGGACAAGGCAACTGTTAGGTGGATTCATAACTGGCTTAGTGATCGGACCCAAAGAGTGGTCGTAAATGGCTGCACATCCAGTTGGAAGAATGTCTCAAGTGGGGTACCACAGGGCTCTGTCCTGGGCCCTGTATTGTTCAACATCTTTATCAACGATTTAGATGAAGGAATTGAGGGTAAACTGATTAAATTTGCTGATGACACAAAGCTAGGAGGGATAGCTAATACTAGAGAAGAGAGAGAGAGGATTCAAAAAGATTTAAATAAACTGGAGAAATGGGCAGCAACTAACAGAATGGTTTTTAACAGGGAGAAATGCAAAGTACTACATCTGGGCAATAAAAATGAAAAAAGCATATATAGAATGGGAGGAATAGGGCTAAGTGACAGCACATGTGAAAAAGACTTGGGTATACTAATAGATCACAGACTGAATATGAGTCAACAGTGTGATGCAGCAGCAAAAAAGGCAAATGCAATTCTAGGATGTATTAACAGAAGCATACAGTCTAGATCACGTGAAGTCATTATTTCCCTCTACTCCTCTTTGGTCAGACCTCATCTGGAATATTGTGTCCAGTTTTGGGCACCACATTTTAAAAAAGACATCAACAAACTGGAGCAAGTTCAGAAAAGAGCGACCAGAATGGTGACCGGTCTGCAAACCCTGTCTTATGAGGAAAGGTTGCAGGATTTGGGAATGTTTAGTTTGCAAAAGAGAAGACTGAGAGGAGACTTAATAGCTGTCTACAAATATCTAAAGGGCTGTCACATTGTAGAAGGATCAACTTTATTCTCATTTGCACAAGGAAAGACTAGAAGCAATGGGATGAAACTGAATGGGAAGAGACACAGATTAGATATTAGAAAAAACTTTTTGACAGTTAGAGTGATCAATGAGTGGAACAGGCTGCCACGAGAAGTGGTGAGTTCTCCTTCAATGGAAGTCTTCAAACAGAGGCTGGACAGACATCTGACTGGGATGATTTAGCGAATCCTGCTTTGAGCAGGGGGTTGGACCAGATGGCCCAGGAGGTCCCTTCCAACTCTACGATTCTATGATTCTATGATTCTATGATTCTATCAGATTGCAGACCCCTGAACCTATCAACACAACTAGCAGTAGCCGTGGGGGGCTCCTACGATGCCCTAGGCCCCTCGATCACAGCCGGAGGACTACATAGCCTAAAGACAGAAAGGGAAATCTAAACTGCCCCATAGCAGACCCCAAAGCAAAAGGCAGCCCCCCACATATAATGACGGTGAAGCAAGAAGAAAGAACAAAACACAGACAGAAAGATAGACTGAGCAAAGATGGGGCCCACGCTAGCTTAGATAGGAAAGGACAGGAAGGCTGCTGTCTGCAATCCGTGAAAAACCCTATGAAAATAAGAGCCAACCAACTGACAGTAAAAAAGGCCCTGAAGACGCTAGGCTTCAAAAAAGCTATGTCAGTACTCAGGAATATTCTGAAGACAGAGCAACAGGCAAAAGGAGATTCAGCTCACCCCAGCAGGGAATGGCAGAATCCAGAAAAGCAAGGAAAACAAAACACTAATGCAAAAAGGCAAAGCAGAAATCTTAGCTTTAGATGAGCAGGAATCAGACTGGTTTCCTAGAAGTCCACAGAGAAATCACCCGCAGGCCAGAAGGGCGTCGGCAGCCTTATATCCAGTCATTAACTCCACTCAGCCAGTCATCATCATCAGCCCCAGGTGTTTGACAATCAGGCTCACTACCTTTCTTCACCAGAAGAGGGAGTTCCTCGGGCCTCAGTAGTGAAGGGGAAAATGAACTCACAACATTGGGCTATGTTCACAAGCAGTGTTTTTGCTGCATTTTTGCGCATTTGCATTGCTTTCAAAGGTGAAAAAAACATTCACGAGGAAATGTAATTTTAATATTTTAATACTTTATCGGGCCATGTGGTGTATGAGACATGATCAGACACATCCTCTTTAATTTATTAAGGAGAAACTCTGAAAGTAGCAAAGTTTTTTCTCAGAGCCATCAGGAGGCCCTCACTATTTGTAGACGGCCATCAGGAGGCTATGACTTTTTAGAGGTCCAGCAGTCAGAAATCACTATTGTTAGAGGGCCATCAGATGGCCCTCACTATTGTCAGAGGGCCATCAGGCAGCCCTCACTCTAATTTTAGAGGACCAGCAGCCTACCCTCACTAAGCATTTTTGGAGGGCTAGCAGACAGCTATGCTTTGTATAGCAGTATATTGCTACTGCAATATAATTTATCCATCTGAAGTGGGCAAATTTTCTTTTTCATACTAATACTGTAAAGTTTGAAACTTGGAAGGCCAGCAGGCGTCCCTCACAATTTATAAAGGACCAGCAGGCAGACCCCACTATTTTTTAGAGGGTCAGCAGGCGTATTGTGGACAGCTGAGATCAATATACAGCTTTTTGGTAAAACACATCTTTCTACTGTTTACTGTAAATGAAATGAGGCCTACAAATAAAACAACTCAGTAGTTACAGTCAAATGTGGTGGAGATTCAAAGATATTTTGGGGTTGATTTGTTGCCTCTGGCACTAGGAGCCTTGACTGTGTGTAAGGCATCATGAAATGTGAAGATTTCCAAAGGATTTTGGGTCACAATGTAGTGTCCAGTGTCAGAAAGCTAGATTTGAATTCTAGGCCATAAGTCTTCCAGTAGAAAGGTCAGAAGTGGTATTTCCAGCTCTAGTAGAGTATAAGCTGAACTGGGTGGACGAATGTATTTTTTCGGCCTTGTTAACTATGTTACTATGTTACTAAAGTCTCCCACCACTACCTCCTACATACATATGCCACAGAGAAATTGTGACTGGACACATTAACTCAAATAATTTTGCCTTCTTTGATGAATTTCAGAGTGCAGGTCACAGTAAAAAACAGAAAGGATTTGAAGCAGCCCTGAAAAGATATTTTCTTGTACGTGGCAGCAACAAACTCTGGAGGAACGCAAGCAACACTGCCAGCTTTTATGAATTTCTGAATGCAGATCACTGTAAATAACACAAATCTGCCAATAACTGCAAGGAAAAAAGCAACCACGTTATGGACTGTGGAAAAGATATACCTGACCAGAATGAACAGTCATTTCCTGCACATGATACCTAGCACTTATCCCTACACTAAACACAGCTAGCAGCAGTATTAAAAGGGAATAGAATAGATTTTGCCTTGATTTTTTTTAGGTTGCAGCAGCAAGGATTATAAGGCAGTAATCCCTGAGTAGATGCCTGTAAGGCATTTGTAACAAAACCTCTATCACCTCTGTAACTAAACTAGAAATGCAAATTAAATAATTGTCAAATTTTTAGAAAGTTGTTGAACCTAGTGAATTTGAACAATTTGTGAATCGACTCATACAAACAGCTTAAAATGATAACCATCATTTTGCACAAAGCAAAAGATAGCATCAGCTAGAAACATGAACTTTGGCATGGCCGGGCGAACTTCTTCATGATGCCTTGCCGTTATCACATCACATGGTATAGCACAGCCTATAGGAAGCAACTATCAAAACCTGTATGAAAACATAGGCAGGGAAGGAAGCAGCTATTTTGTGATGAATTTGAATAGCGAGAGGATGTCACGGTATACAGCTTAGTATTAGAAATGAGACATAAAACACTGAATGTACAGATAGTGTGTGACAGCACAATAGTGAAGAACAGTTACATCCACTTAAAAATAGCCATATCTGTAGAGGTCACTTGGACATAACTAAGGTTATGATTACATTAAAGAACTTGAAAAAGGGATTGGATAAAGTCCTAGGAGGCACCAGACTGTTATATGAGTCTTTTCAGTGCAATTTGAGGATTTGTAGGACTTTTGATTGTGGTAAATCTATTTGATGAGAATAGATTTTTTTGGGAGAGATTCAGAAACTGTAGAATTCAAGCTTCAAAAGTTCCGCTCATCTCTAATCTAAGCAAATTTTCAGTCTATGTACAGTATATGCTAAAACCTTCTATTTTCCTTTGAGAGAATTCTGGATGGTTCACTCAAAGAGGTTTTCCTGCACGTTGTAGTTATTGTTCAATGCTTTATACGTATGATCATAGCTGATCTCCCCTATAAAACTGTAATGCTGGGTAAGGCCACTTTCACACATCAGGTTTTCGGTGTCAGGCGCGATCCGGCGTCGTGCCGGAATGCCGGATCCGGCAAATGTTTAGTAAAACCTGATGTGCCGGATCCGGTTTTCTGCCGGATCCGTCTTTTTCTTGACAGACAAAACCGGATCCGTCTCATCCGGTTCATCCGTTTTTCTATCCGTTTTTCGACGGATTACGCCGGATCCGGTTTTTAAAATTGACCCTTGTGGCCTTCCGAACGGGATTGGCTACTGGAAAACTAGATATAGCATGTTCCTACAGCCCTTCTTTGACAGGTTGTAGAGAAGAAAGTGCAGGTTGGAGAGAAGAGCAAGTTACTGGCGAAGATGGATGTTGTCATTGGAAATATTACCACTAGAAGTTCTGTGACGGTTTCAGGGACAATTTTCCACTATACTTTATGTCACCTCAAGGCAGAGTACACTGGGATGACAGAGTGTGAAAGATTTGTGCCCTAAACTTGTGTACCTTCTGGACCAACAGTATATACCTTTGCCAACCAAAGTTGGCTATCTTGTCATGGTCTTACTATTTTTAGCTTTAGGCCACAGGTGTGTACCTGGTTGTGTTTTATGCAAAGTATTTCACCTTTTAACAAAAGTTGTGTACATTGTTAGGAAATCACCAACAATAAACACAACTTTTTAGGTGAAATACTTTGCTTCAAACACAACCAGGAACACAACTGTGGCAAAAAGCTAAAATTTACCCACAGTTATATACCTGGTTTTGAATACCTTTTTACCTTTGAAATACCCTGTATTTAACCTTTTTTTAAAACATAGTTCGCCGCAGAAAGAAATGACAGACAACCATTGTGAAACGATAATTTAACTTTTATTTAAATTTTTTTTTTTTTTATGTTTTTAAAGTGCAAAAAACTTTTTTAATAAAGGTTTTAAACCCAATGGGCATTTTTATTACAACAAAAAAAGATTACAAATCTGTGTACTGTGGGGTGGAAATACTGCTGGAGGGGCTGCGGGACACTTCGACACTGGGTGTGTGGAGAGAGGACTGGGATCGTGGTGGGGAAGGAACAGTTAGAGGTGAAGGTGTGGAAAAAGCTACAGAATGGGTGGAAATGTGGGAGGCAGAAGAGGTGGTGGGCGGTGGAGTGGAGGGTTGGGCAGGGACTGTAGGAGCAGATGATGTTGATGGAAAGTTGTGTGGGGAAGGAGTTTGGTACGGGGAAGGAGTTTGGTACGGGGAAGGAGTTTGATACGGGGCAGGTTGCTGGAAGAGGGGAGATGACTGGTACTGGGGAGGTTGCTGGTACTGGTGAGGTTGCTGGTATGTAATAGGAGGGGGAGGATGGAAAGTGGCTGGAGGGGGTGCAGATGTAATAGGAGGGGGAGGATGGAAAGTGGCTGGAGGGGGTGCAGATGTAATAGGAGGGGGAGGATGGAAAGTGGCTGGAGGGGGTGCAGGTGGAGGAACTACAGTGGTGGGAGGTGGAGGTTGGGAGGTAACCTGCTGTAGAGCACTGTGGCACGAATGCATTACATGCATCTGCTGGGTAGGAGATAGTGTTGCCATGCGCTCCACAACAGACCTGAAAAAGGTGTGGTTTGGCGAAGATCTTGCTTCTGAATGCATGGTTTGCAGAAGTGTCTTCACCTCCAGAATGCTGGAGTTGATCTGCTGAAAGCCTGCGGAGATTTGCTCTGACAAGACTTTGAGACAGTTCTGGAAAGATGCATTCAGATGCAATAACTCTTGCGCATAACTCTTTTCCTGACCCCTCTCCCGCTGCCGCCCAGTACCCGCAGGTGTACTAGAGGCGGCAGGGGCAGAAGGGTGGGGTAAAGGGAAAGCGATCTCCTCACCAGCAGCTTCATGTAATGTAGACGGCCACGATGCTCCTGTGCTGGTGGATGGGACAGATGGGTCGAATGTGTGGGAAGGCTGGGAAGGTGCAGATGTACCGGGGCGGTCAAAGTGTCCCTCGGTGCCGGTCTCCTCAGGGATCGCCTCAGAAGGGTCCAATCGTGCAGGCTCCCGAGTGCTGCTCACCGTGCTGTGTAATAAAGAGAAAAAAAAACAATTAAAATACTGACATGGTATGGCCCTGGCTGAAAAAAAAAAGTTACATCTAACATTTTTTTCACATGTGGTGTGTAATATTTACCTTCTGGTGAGCATTGTTTCCCGGAGGAACGACAGGGCTTGTGCGTACTTGTACTTGCTCCTGTGTCCTCCAGATCCACTCGGGGCCCGCATCTCTTTATTGAACTCCTTCTTGAAACGATCCCTCACAGACCGCCACCGATTCACAATTCTGTTCCCTGAAACGAGAAAGGAGTGGTTAGTATACAACATCAGTGTCTCACAAACTCCAGTCCTCATGGTCCCCAGGGGTCATGTTTTCAGGATTTCCATAGTAAATAGAAATCCTGAACACATGATCCGTGGGGACCACGAGGACTGTAGTTCGGGAAACACTGGTTACATCAAGCAACCGTTACTGTATATACTTACGCTCTTTAATCTGGGCCCGAGCTTCGAGGTCCTCCCAGCGGCCCACAAGGAGAGAACAGATTTCCTCCCAGAGTCGTCGGGTAATGATCAGGTCAGCGTGGCGGCGGTCAGCCATATTCCAGAGCAGCTCCCTTTCTCTGACGAGATCGATGAGGCGGTCCACATCAATCCCTCCATCCTCACCGTCAGAGTCGGGAGCACGCTGTGAAGGCTGTTAAAGAAAAAGACAAAAATAACATAATTAGCCTCCACAAAAGAAATGAAATAAAAAGTGCAAAAAAACAAAGCAAAAATATTTATACTTACACGCTGGTGACCGCCGCGTTGCTGTCGCCGACGACCCTGGGAGGCACTGCGAGGACCTCTTGGCCGAGCACCAGATTGGGAAGACTAGAGAAGAAAACAAAAAATGTTATGTCTTTGGATGTAGGCATTTGTTTGCTGTGTGTGGTCTGCAGAACATTGTTTTCTATGTGTTGTGTGTAGTGTGATGTTGTGTTTCTGCGTTTGATGCAAAAAACTTACCAATTGTGAGCCCACTCCAGGTGTCTGTCCACCCCTTCCTTCTTCTTCTGGGAGCTCCTCTTCATCTTGTGATTCCTGTTTTGAAATAAAAGGCAATGAATACACATATATTACAGAGATGATGGATTTTGGAAATAAAAACTTACCGTCAAACGCTGACGATGCGAGGGAGGGCTCCCAGAAGAAGATGTGCTGTCCTGTTGATGGCCAGACTCCATGGCTGTGGGTATTGCTGCTGCCAGTGATTCCATTTCTGCTGCTGCTGCTGCTGCATCTGTTTGGCGGCTGTTGAATAAAGAGAAACAAAGGGCCAATGAATATCTTGATATTCCATGGCCCTAGTTTGGAGGAATGGGGGATTTGATAATTACCGTCTCTCATCTGCTTCTGGACTCCCCTCCCGTTCAGCATGCTGCTCCATTTGGGGTGGTGCTGATGGTGCTGCTGCTGCAGATGTCTGCTGCCTTCTCCTGCGCCTGGTTGCTGTCTTGGGTGGCATGTTGGGTGTGGCTGTGGGTCCCACTGTCTTGCTTTTATATATGTCTTGTGGGCAGAGCTACTGAGCATGCTCAGACCAAAAAAACCGGATCCGGCGCATTGCGGCGCTCATAGGCTTTCATTGTGTGGAAAAGCCGGACGCGCCGGATCCGGCGGGTACGGCTTTTTCGCCGGAGACAAAAAAACGTTACAGTAGACGTTTTTTTCCAGACGCCGGATCGCGACACATTGCGACACATTGCCGGATCCGGCGAAAACCGGATGAAACGCATGGGCCATCCGGCGCGATCCGGCGCAAATGCAAGTCAATGGGGGGGAAACCGGATCCGGCATTGCATTTCGCCGGATCCGGTTTCTGTCAAAAGCGCCGGATCGCGCCTGAAGGCGAAAACCTGATGTGTGAAAGAGGCCTAACTGACATATATAAGGTAATGTATATAAAGCAAAGTGCTGACATGTGGTTGCTATACCTTACAGCACCAGTTAGCAGACTTTGATTCACTCACGCTTGTACATTTTACAGAGATTACAGATTTCTTTGAGGTCATGCCAGGATGCTGATCTGTGTGTGCAGCTGTAAACATTACTAAGATAGCCCAAGCCTTATGGAAATATGCAGGGCAGAATTAGGTTAAGCATGAAGTTGGTTCATTAAGGAGCTACATCCACATGCATATAGTTTCTCCAGTGTGGTTATTCTTCTGTAAATCTTGCAAATCATTGAAAAACTTCATAGTCAGTAAAACTGAAATAACTCCAAAACAACTCTGAAATAGCAACTAATATTAATTTAGGGTACAGTATCAGCTTAGCATTACATTGATTTTGTCCTGTAACCAGTAGAATGGCCATTTCTCCAAAGGAACCTGGGAGCAGTTTTTGTACACAGTAACGCCAAGCCCGCATGTTGATCATTCTAATATGAGCAGCCTGCATGACCTAAATGTGCTAATATGGCCTGCAGCGTCTCCGAACTTGTCTCCCACCAAGCCCATCTAGGACATCATTTTTCGGCAATTGTCAAGGAAGCTGCCAGCAGTGAACTTTGATGATTTACATGTCCAAGAGCTTTCAGAGTGGCAGAACATTCCTCAGACAGCCATCAATAACCTCATTGATAGCAGCCATAGTGAATGAGTGCGAGGATTTCTGCATGTGGCACACATACAGTAATTGTTACTGAATAAATTGAGATGCTTCAAAAAATGTGTTTCCGTCTGAATTATTTGCATATCATTAACATATCTATTTATCCTGTGATTTCCATAATTCAGCGACTTTTCCCTTTTGGTGTTCCGATTTCAATGTTGAGGAGTGGATTTTGTTTGTATGTCCAGAAGATGTAGCTTTGTGGGTTCTTATTTTTTGTAATGTATCCTTGAGCTTGAAGTTCACCTTTAATCTGTTTAGAAGTTTTTCAGTGCTCTTTTATTACCATTCATACTATCTGTCTCTTTGATTTGTCATCAATTTTCCTCCTGCAGCCATGTCAAGGGAGGTTGGCTACAGTCCCATGGAGCTTAAATTTCTGAATAATATGTGCAACTGTAGTCACAGGAACCTCAAGCTGCTTGGAGATGGTCTTATAACTTTTACCTTTAGGGTGTGTGCACACGCTGCGGATTCTGCTGCAGAATTTTCCACGTGGATTTGATGAAAACCGCAGGTAAATCCGCAGGTCAAAAGACCTGCGGCTTAGCTGCAGTTTTTCTGCGGTTTAGCCTGCGGCTTTCCCCTGCGGTTTGACACCTGCCATGGAGCAGGTGCTAAACCGCAGCGGAATCCGCACAAAGAATTGACATGCTGCGGATTTGAAACTGCAGAAAAAACGCATGGAAAATTCCGCAGTGTCTGCACTGCAGTTTTCATTTTATGTAGGTTATAATGGTACTGTACATCGCAGCAAAAACTGCTGCAGATCCGCAGGACCAAAACTTCAGCGGATCCACAGCAGAATGTGCAGCGTGTGCACACATCCTGTTAGGAGTCGGATTCCTGCATTTACTCAGCAGGGATCCAGATCCTTACATTCTGCACTGTCCTCCTATCTTTCCACTGCAGAGGAGATTGCAGAGGAGATTGCCTTGCAGCAAATCTCTCCTGAGGCTAAGTCCTTCTGTCCTCTTACTGGGCATGCTCATGGGACGATCTCCCATTGGAGATCGGGAGTCATGTGCTCAGGTCCTGCTCCAGTTCTCATTGGTCCATCTCAGAGATCTGGAGGCGTGCAGAAGGTCCCGGCTGCTATAAAAGGCGCTCATGGCTGTTCCGCCATGCGCTACTATAGTCATACTTGCTGCTGTGTGTATGAGGACGGATGCATGATTCTGGTGACTGACTCATTTGAAACCCCTTCCCTCTGATATTACGCATGTGATTAGGGACTGAGTTAGTTTCAGTGCCAGCGCTCCTCTGCTTCAACTTGCACAGCTGCTAGCGTCCTACATTGCACCTGCGCCTTGCCTTTGTCGTTTGGCGGCAGTGTCCACACCACGCTGCAGTAGCAGCCTCCATTGCGTTCGCAGTTGCAACGCCGCGCACACGGTAGGTCTAGACGGACGTAGTGCTGCCGTCTGGGGCTACTCCTGGACCGTATACCATGTGTGCGTTTTTTACTGAGTACTGTGACTACAACAGGCTCAGTTATTTGTGTTTTGTACTTTTGACATCTCCGTGAGTTTAACTGAGATCGCTCTGCACACCTGGGTGGAGTTTAACCCTGTGTGCAATACCGCCATATTGCTCCTGCCACCACTTAGCAGCGGTTATTTCACCTACTGTACGGTGGACCCCGAGCGGCGAGCGCACTTTATTTTATTTATATTTTTATTTAGTGCGTTCTGCCGTTCCTAACATTATACTAGCGCCAGGGTCTGGCTAGTGATGGCAGAACAGCATTAACTCTTACAGTGTATTTGGCAGCTTGAGGGCTGGCTGGCCACTCTTGAGAGGGCTCTCTTAGCTGCACAATCCACTGAAGATGCTGTAAAGGCAATCACAGACGCGGTTTCCCGTATGTCCACGTCCTCCCCCGCGCCGACAGTTACCCGCCTCCCGTTGCCCGATAAATTTTCTGGCGATGGCGCCTCCTGTAGGGGTTTCATCAGCCAGTGCTCCATTCAGCTGGAGCTACTGGCTGCGCGATTCCCTACGGAACGGGCCAAGGTGGGGTTTATTGTTTCCCTGCTGTGGGGCAAAGCGTTGGAGTGGGCTACGTCACTATGGGAGCGTGGTGACCAAGAGGTCCGGACCGCTGCTCACTTTCTAACAGCTATTAAGCAGGTCTTCCTCGGTCCACAGGTCACGCACGATACCTCTCTTCAGCTTCTAGCTTTCCACCTATGCTCACCTCCTGTGTCGGCACCATTCCAGCAGTGTCGGCACTCGCATTTCCGGGTCTCATGTGAGGTTGTTATGTTATGTGACAAGAGCCCTGCTCCCAATCAGCGCTGGTGTCATAGTCCCTGATTTTTGGACATACAGTATAAGTAAATGAGAGGCCAGCAGCAGCTCTTTAAGATTTTAGGAACTTGGACCCATTCACTTTATCTCATCACCCACTATTTGACATCTAGGCTTAGAAAAACTCGTAGCATTCACTCTTTGATTGGGCTACACCTTAGACCATTGTATAGGCATACAGTACGTACATCAACTGTAGGGTTTCATTGTAACAAAACCTATTCTGTGTAGTATACATTTTACTGCATACACTTTTATAGATTAGTGTAGATTATTGTGCTGCTCCATACCATTTTTATGGTGAATGTAACCCCATAGTTACACTGAAGATAAGGTCACATTACCGTTTTTCTCTCATCTACGAAAATCAGTCCAATCAGAGTTTGGCTCTGATCAGAGTTTGTTCAGTATGTGATCCAATTTTCTTGGGTTAAGAGAAAATGGAAAAAAACCTCCATCTTCTCCATTATGTCAGTCAGTGAAAATCAGACCATACTCAGATGTCATCCGAGTGCAATCTGTTTTTTTCATGGACTCATTCCATTGCAGGACAGAGTTCAATTCGAAAATCGGACACAAATCGTGCATGCAGCAATTTATTCCATGGACAGACTCAGTCTGATGAAAAAATCAGATACAGTTGTGCTCAAAAGTTTAAATACCCCAACAGAATTTTTGCTTTCTTGACCTTTTTTTAGAGTATATGAATGATAACACCATATTACCAAAATGTTTTCTCCACTCATGGTTAGTGGTTGGGTGAAGCCATTTATTGTCAAACTATTGTGTTTTCTCTTTTTAAAACATTCAGACAACCCAAAACATCCAAATGACCCTGATCAAAAAATCATATAATCTGGTGATTTTGGCCTGATAACCTGCACAGAAATTAACAGAAATTGGTTAAACTGGCTACTAAAGGTAACATCCTCACCTGTGACCTGTTTGCTTGTAATCTGTGTGTGTGCATAAAAGCTGAGTGAGTTTCTGGGATCCAGACAGATTCTTGCATCTTTCATCCAGCCACTGATGTTTCTTGATTGAGAATCATGGGGAAAACAAAAGAATTGTCAGTGGATCTACGGGAAAAGGTAGCTGGACTGTATAAAACAGGAAAGGGATACAAAGAGAAATCTAAGGAGTTGACAATGCCAGTCAGTAATGTTCAAACTGTGATTAATAATTGGAAAATCAGGGGCTCTCTAAAAACAAAACCACGGTCAAGTAGACCAACAAAAATTTTGTCTACAACTGCCATGAAAATTGTTCGAGATGCAAAGAAAAACCCACAAGTAACATCAGCTGAAATACTGGACTCTCTTAAAACTAGCGGTGTGGCTGTTTCAAGATACACAATAAGGAGGCACTAGAAGAAAATTGGGCTGCATGGTTGAGTCGCCAGAAGAAAGCCTTTACTGCGCCAATGCCACAAAGTATCTCGCCTAGAATATGCAAAATAGCACAGAGACAAGCCTCAAAACTTTTGGAACAAGGTAATTGGGAGTGAAAAGACCAAAATTGAACTTTTTGGCCACAACCATAAATGCTAAATTTGGACAGAGGTCAACAACGCCTATGATGAAAGGTACCATTCCTACTGTAAAGCACAGAGGTGGATCACTGATGGTTTGGTGATGTGTGAGCTACAAAGGCACAGGAAACTTGGTCAAAGTTGAAGGAAATATGAATGCAGCATGTTATCAGCAAATACTGGAGGCAAATTTGTAATCATCAGCCCGGAAGCTGCGCATGGGACATGCTCGGACGTTCCAACATGACAACGATCCAAAATACAAGGCCAAGTCGACCTGTCATTGGCTACAGCAGAACAAAGTGAAGGATCTGGAGTGGTCATCTCAGTCTCCTGACCTCAATATTATTGAGCCACTCTGGGGAAATCGAAATAATGTAGTTTATGCTAGGCAGCCCTGGAATTTACAGGAACTGGAGGTTTTTTGCCAAGAAGAGTGGGCTGCTTTACCTTCTGAGAAAATAACCTCATCCACAACTACCACAGAAGACTTCAAGTTTCATTGATGTTAGAGGGGGCAATACATGGTATTAAAAAATGGGGTATGTGAACTTTTGATCAGGGTCATTTGGATGTTTTAGGTTGCCATTATGATTTAAAAAGTGAAAACACAGTAGTTTGACAATAAATGGCTTGACCCAACAACTAACCATGAATGGAGAAAAAGTTTTGGTGTCATCATTCATATTGTCTGAAAAAAGGCCAAGAAAGCAAAAATTCTGCTGGGGTATGTAAACTTTTGAGCACAGTTGTATATGCATGGCTCCATAGATTATCATTAGTCCGAGTGCAATCCAATGTTTTGTCGGACGATAAATATGGTTGTCTGCTTGGGCAGTTAGATATGTGCTCTGGGATCTTTTCCCTGTGTGCACGCTAAGCGTAAATCACAAACTGGAATGATCTATATGAGAAATAACTCTCATATGGGCAGAAGGAGGAACTGTGGAAAACATGAGGTGTCAACACATTTGAATGTTTGGCTTATGTTATTACATTATTATTTTACCTTTGCAGCAAATTTGACAATTTGCTCAAAATAGTATTGGTAATTTGAGATTTTTACCAGCTCTTAGGGGCACATGACAGATGATCAGATCAGCTGTCTTGTGATTGAAAACATGCGGGTTCAGCACCAGAGCCTGCATCAAACAGGGGGGAGGAGAACTATAACCTCAAAGGTCATGAAGGGGTTAAAGATGGTGGTTAAAGGTTTTTTTTTCTTGCACTCAAAGCAAACAGTTGATTTTGCTGACCAAATCTTCAGATCAATGTTTGTCTGGAAGCAGCATGCTTTAATAAATCAGTTTTTGCTGGGGATATCAGTTTAAGTCGTTTTAGGCTGTTGCCAAAAGCTTTGACACTGACAAAAATTTTGGTTTTCAAAGTTTTGTGCTTTAGTATTTTTATACCTTGAAGGATGTGCACCTACTATCAGGAACAGTAGCATTTTGGATGCATTGTATTTGCATTGTACAGTTCAAGCACAGTGGATGGGATTAATAGAAATCTCATGCCCACTGTTTTTTATTTTTATACTCTGCGTAAACTCATCTGTGGTGTGGGTTTCCCTACAGACTTGCATTGGATGCTGTAAATCTGCAGCTAAAAAAAACGCCATGTGTTGTAAAGTGTGTTTTCGCAGGGTAAACAAAAAAAAACGCATCTGTATAAAAAAATAAATAAAAAAAATGTAGAATCCCCTCTTTTTTATAACCAGCCCAGGTAAAGCTCACAGCTGGGGCTTATATTACCAGGCTGGGAAGGTTCCATGGTTATTTGACCCCTCACAGATTCAAAATAGTACAGCCGCCACAGAATTGGCGCATCCATTAGAAGCACCAAATCATGCATTTTGCACAGCTCTTCTCGATTAGCTCGATGGGGTGGCAACCAGGGTAATATTTTTGGGGGCTGAGGTCAGCTTTGTAGTGTCAGTTGGCATCAAGCCCTTGTATTAGTAATGGAGAAGTATAGATAAGACACCCCCCATTACTAACCCAGTGATAAATAAAAATATACACACACAAAGAAAAAATAGTTTATTTAAAAAACACTCCCCCCTACCTCATTCACTAATTTTATTTAAAAGCCAAAAAAGCCAAGTAGATCTGACATAATCCACCAAATCAGAAGTAGTCCAAAAATGGGAACCTGAAAAACATAAAAAGATAGAGTTAAAGAAATAAAAAGAAGAGACAGTCCCTCATTCACCAATTTATTACACAGGTATGCAAAATTTGGGTTTATGAACATTTTTTCAAATCCAATAACTGATTTTGATGTCTTCTTATGCCCTGATTTCAAAAGTCACTTCTATTTTTAACCATCACATATGGATTTTGCACAAAACGTGTGTGAATTCACATACAAACGAGACGAACAAGAAAAATCTTTATTGTTGCCAAGAAAGTACACATTATGTATAACAATGTATTGAACATTCATTCTGCAATTTTATTGCAAATTAGTTATTTCGCCTTTTACTCTTCTCTTCAAAGCTTCTCTTGATACCTTTTCTTTTTGGAAGGTCTATGGATCATCTATGTAAAGCATCCAACAGTTCTCCATCATGTTCACATTCCATCTACCTTGGTATAGTCATTCCATATCCTTGATATCCTGATGAAATCTTTTTTCTTGCTCTTCACTAACAGCTAGAGATGAGCGACTTTGCCTTTTTTTAGGTCGCGTGGGATTTCATGAAACCCGACTTTCTCAAAAGTCGGGTCGAACGAAATCGGCCGATTATCGTGAAAAGTCGAAGGCCGACTGAAACACGAAACCCAATGCAAGTCAATGGGGAACCAAGGTCAGCAGGGAGTGGAGGACAGGAAACACACCTACAGTGCCCATTTTAATGCCAAAAACCTCAATTCTTATTACTTAAGCTTGTCAACCTTAACCCCTTAAGCCCCAAGGGTGGTTTGCACGTTCATCACCGGGCCAATTTTTACAATTCTGACCACGGTCCCTTTATGAGGTCATAACTCTGGAACGCTTTCATGGATCCCGGTGATTCTGACATTGTTTTCTCGTGACATATTGTACTTCATGGTAGTGGTAAAATTTCATTCATATAACTTGCGTTTATTTGTGAAAAAAATGGAAATTTGGCGAAAATTTTGAAAATTTTGCAATTTTCCAAATTTGAATTTTTATGCCCTTAAATCACAGAGATACGGCACACAAAAAACTTAATAAATAACATTTCCCACATGTTTACTTTACATCAGCACAATTTTGGAACCAAAATTTTTTTTTTTGTTAGGAAGTTATAAGGGTTAAAAATTGACCAGCGATTTCTCATTTTTGCAACACCATTTTATTTTTACGGACCACATCACATTTGAAGCCACTTTTAGGGGTCTATATGATAGAAAATACCCAAAAGTGATACCATTCTAAAAATTGCACCTGATTTGTCAGCTTAATTCCGTTAACGAACGAGACTCCGGCATGCCCCCGCGGAATGCGTCAAGCTTACTAGAGGGACACGCGAAGCTCTGGCACGCGAGATCGATCAATAACGGGTCTGTCATGCCCTGACATGTCCGGGGCTGCATGCGTGCTACACTGAAAGGTCCAGCGTGTGTCGCTTACAGGTGCAGATAACCCGCTGAACCCCGTTAGTGATGGGGATCTGGGATTCCAATTCTTCCCCATGAACGAGGATTTCCCAGTAAGTGCAGGTCAACCGGAATTCCGGAATTAGGCCTAATCGGCATTCCAGAAAAAATGAAAAAATGAAGTGTCCAAACCACAGGTGCTGTAGCTTGCTTAACAGCTGGGCTCCTATTATGAGTAGCACGCAGTTCTTACATAAACAGGCGGCATAGCTTGGTTTACTTGTGGGCTCCTCTGCTGAGTAGCAGACAGTGCTGCAAGGCCCAAAAGGATTTTCTGGACAAGATGCGGTAAAAACTAATTAGAAACACACACGGTGTAGCTCCTTGACAGGTGTATTACACCGCTTGCTACCACACACCACTACTATGCCATGAAACAGTCTATTAACATTAAAAACCATTATTAATGTGAAAATGAAGTTACGCTTTTGGTGAACGAACCGTTCTCGAACGGAACCTCGAACAGCCGAATTTTAAGCAAAGTATTCGAGTTCGACGAACGGCTCGAACACCGCCCAAAACAGTTGGAATTTTAACTTGGCGAACAGGTCGACTCGAACACCGCTCATCTCTAATCAGGAGGCAGACTCAGACGTTTTCAGGCCCAGTATGGATTCGACAAGATTGTAGAAAGTTGAGAAAGGGTACAGTATCACCCGATAACAGGTATATATGTAGCATAGTTTACACATGAAAAACCTATGTCTATATGTCAGGAGGCAGACTCAGAGGGTTTCAGTCAGGCCCAGTATGGATTTGACGTGATAGTACAAAGTTGAGAAAGGGTACAGTATCACCGAATAACAGGTATATATAGCATAGTTTAAACATTAAAAACCTATGTCTATATATCAGGAGGCATACTCAGACAGTCTCAGGTCCAGTATGGATTTGACGTGATTGTAGAAAGTTGAGAAAGGGTACAGTATCACTGTATAGCAGATATATATAGCATAGTTTCAACATTAAAAATCTGCGTGTATATTTCCGGAGTCCGACAAAGACACTCACAGCCTCAGTATGGATTAGACAAAAATCTAAAAAGTAGAAAAAGGGTAATGTATTCGAAACATACACCAGTATAAACTGTTGGGGTGTTTTTCAAACTTCATATATATTTCAGTCTCAGTAAGACAGTCCAGACTCTCTGCAATAGGAAACGAGATGGATTCAAGTACAGACGGAAAGTCGAGTGATTGCAGAAATTTTAGAATTACTAATCACGGTAAAAACTCCCAGAAGAATTCTCAGAGGCAATGCTGACCTTGAATTACTTTGTCTGTGGAGACAGCGAAAACAGTTCTTGTGAAGAAAGGTTTGCTGTATCGCAGTACCGTGGAACCCATCACCGTTACTCATCTCCATCAAATTGTGATCACAGGGAGAGATGTAGACATTGTCCTCACTGCCTATCATGATCTGTCAGGTAAGTTTGAAGTGCAAAAGACACAAGCCACAGGCCGTAGGCGATTCTATTGGATTAGCTTGAGAGGACACATTTAAAAATGTGGGCAGGAATGTCAAACGTCTGTGAGTCGGAAAACCGTGAAAGCTGATGATAAACCACCACTGCATCTCATTGTGAGTCGACATCCATAACAAATGGAAGCCATTGATCATCTGAAGATAGAGCCCAGCAGGACAGGGCATAGCTACGTCTTAAACATCATCTGTCATTTCACCAAATTTGTATTGGCAGTCCCAGTGAAGTATTTAACAGGCCAGACTACACAGTGGTGGAGCAGGGAGAGGTAAGTATTGCAAGTGCTGGTGCCCTGAGCAAGCAGGGGGGGCCCACTTGTGGGTGGCGGTACTGGCACAGGGCCCCTCATAGTACGCCGGTGTGTCTGACGGTGGGTGTGCACCCCCACCATCAGAGACACTTGATTCTACTATGAGGGACCTTGTGCCAGTGCCGTTGCCAAAGAGCGTGCCCACCCACCTGTCCAGGGCAGCGGCACTCGCACGGGTGCGTGCGCCAGGTGGTGACCCCGGCCCTGTGGGGGGAGGCAGCCCAGTTAGGGAGATGGAAAAAATGGCATATGTTGATGTTGGACATTCAGCAGCTGCAAATGGAGGAATTGGACAAGTCCGCAGAAGAGGAGGACAAAAGCAAGCCATTTTTCTGGCAACCAACGTGTCAGCAGGGGAGGGTGGGACAAAATCCTTTGAAACCCATGCATGGTTCATTATAATGAAGGCTAGATCATCAATATTTTGGGTCGACAGACGGGGCCTTTTTTCTGTCAGGATTGATCCAGCAGCACTGAGACTCGTTCAGATAACACACTAGCAACAGGGCAAGCGAGCTCCTGTAAGGCATATTGTGCCAATTCAGGCCAGGTGTCAAGTTTACTGGCCCAATAGTCAAAGGGGAATGACTGGTGGGGGAGAACATCGATATGGGAGAAGTAGTTTGTTACCATAGTTGACAACTGCTGTCTCCTGTCACTTTCGATCGATGCAGTATTACCAGTCGTGGGAGCGGTACTTAAAAAATCAGTCCACAACATGGTCATGAAACCCCTGTGTCCAACGCCACTTCGGCTATGTGCACCACGAACACCTCTTCCATGTTGCCCCCTACGGCTCGTTGGAAAAACATCACCGCCGCTGTGTGCTGGGAATGCCTCAAACAAACGGTTTACCAGAGTTGCTTGTTTGCTAGCCAATATTAGCTCTAGGTTCTCCTGTGGCATGATGTTTTGGAATTTGCCTTTATAGCGTGGATCCAGGATGCTGGCCAACCAGTAGTTGTCATCGTTCATCATTTTGGCAATGCGGGGGTCCCTTTTTTAGGATCTGCAAGGCATAATCAGACATGTGGGCCAATGTTCCAGGTGTCAATGATGCACTGCGAGTGCTGGGTGGAGGAGCACTTTCTGGCAAATCAACATCCCTCCAGTCACGCACAAACCCTGTACCTGACCTTGCCACACCATCATTTTTTCTTGCCCCCTGAGAAGCATCCTCCTCCCCAAAATAATCATTCCCATTATCCTCCTCCTCCTCCTCTTCTTCCTCCACCTCGTCCACGAGACTTCCCTGAGCAGACAATGGCTGACTGTCATCAAGGCTTCCCTCCTCCTCTTCCTCCTTCCTCCTGCAGACACCTGCTCCTTAATGTGCGTCAAAGTTTGCATGAGCAGACGCATAAGTGAAATGCTCATGCTTATGATGGCGTTGTCTGCGCTTACTAGCCATGTGCATTCCTCAAAACACTGAAGGACATTACAGAGGTCTTTCAGCTTCGACCACTGCACACCAGACAACTCCATGTCTGCCTGCAAACTGCCTGCCCGTGCATCCTCCCACAAATGAATTACAGCCTGCCTCTGTTCGCACAGCCTCTAAACCATGTGCAGGGTGGAGTTCCACCTTGTTGCAACGTCGATAATTAGGCCGTGCTTGGGAAGGTGGAGCAATCGCTGCAGCTTCTGCATATGACTGGAGTGTACGGGCGACTGGCGGATGTGCGAGCACAGTCTTCGCACCTTATGGAGCAGGGGTGTTAACTCCGGATAATTATTGAGGAAGCACTACACCACCACGTTCAAGGTGTGAGCCAGGCAAGGTATGTGTCTGAGTTTTGAAAGGGCTATGGCTGCCAAAAAATTCTGGCCGTTTTCACTAACTACCTTGCCTGCCTCAAGATGTAGACTGCCCAGCCATGTCTCAGTTTGTCGCTGCAAGTAGTAGGCCAGTACCGCAGCGGTGAGTCTGTTGTCGCCCAAACACATCACCTTCAACACAGCCTGCTGACGCTTACCACTAGCTGTTCGATAGTGGGACAACTCGTGTGCTACACTGGCAGCTGCAGATGGAGTGCTCGTGCGACTGCGCTCTGTGGACGAGCTTTTGCTTCTGGAGGAGGAGGAGGAGGGTCGAACGCCTATAGCCAACTGTTTCCTATACTGTGGGCTAGGCAGCACTGTCCCACCGCCGCTGTCTCCTGTGGATCCTGCATCCACCACATTAACCCAGTGCACAGAGATGGATACGTAACGGCCCTGACCATGCCTACTGGACCATGCATCTGTTGTGAGGTGCACCTTTCCACTCACTGATTGCTTGAGTGCATGGACAATGCGGTCTTTCACATGCACGTGGAGGGCTGCGATGGCTTTTCACGAAAGAATGCCGACTGGGTAAGTCATAGCGTGGTACTGCGTAGGCCATGAGCTCGCGGAAAGCTTTGCTTTCAAGCAACCGGTAGGGCATCATCTCTAACGAGATTAGTTTGGCAATGTGGGCGTTCAAAGCCAGTGTACGCGGATGAGAGGATGAGTACTTTCTTGTCCTACTCAGAGTCTCTGGTAGGGTGAGCTGGACTTGAGAGCTGCATATGGTGGAACTAGCGGTGGACATGGCGGACAGAGAGGGTTGGTGATGGTGATTGTGTTGGTGGTGTTGCTGATGGCCTACATTCAGTCTTTCGTAGCAATAACATTGTGATTCCATGACTGCTTTGCCCATGCGACAACACCTCGACATTTGCTGCTGGTGGTGTGCTAACCGGTGGGCTTACAGTGGGGGAAGCGATGTAGCGTTGCTGACTACCTTCATTCGGAGCAGGTGCACATGTGGTACATGAGGTTTGGTAGTACCTCCATGCTTGCAAGTGCATGGTGGTTAAATGTCTAAGCATGCAACTGGTAATCAAATTTCTCAGATTTTTCCCTCGGCTAAAGGTCTTTGCGCACTTCTTACAGATAACTTTTGCCTGATCATTAGGATTTTGTTAAAAAAAGTGCCACACTGCACTCTTCCTACTATGGAAGACATTTTGTGACCTTGCATGCTGTGCTAATTTGACCATCTGGCAAAGCTGTCCTGCAAGTCTTTTGGTTTTTGTAACACGTTTTTGGACTGCTACAGTCATGCCAGATAACAGCTGTTGCGATGTCGTTGCCTGCTGCGGATCCTCCTCCTCCTCTTCTGAGCTATTGGCAGCGGCACGCTCTTCCCCCAATGGATGCTAATCTGGGTCAACAACTGGGTTATCCATCACCTCCTCTTCAATTTCATGTGCACCTTCCTCTGTGTCACCGTGTAAGGTGGTATAGTATGCGGGAAGGGGCACCTGAGTTTCATCAGGGTCTGATTCTGCCTCAGTACACTGCGAGGACAATGTAGTGCTCTGAGTGAATGTACCAGCAGAAAAATCTAGCAGTGGCTGTGCATCAGTGCACTCCATGTCAGATTCATCTTGGACTGGGGAATTCACGATTTGACTTGCTAACCCAGGCATGGTACGTGAAAACAGCTCCATGGAGTAATCGGTAGTGTGGCCTGCCACATCCTTCACTTTTGGTAGGGGTGAAGGACACAAGGAAAGGTGTTGATCCTGACCAGGAGCCTCCACTGACGACTCAGTGCTTTTATTTTTTGAAACTTCAGAAGAGGAGGCGAGAGAGCTGGAGGCTGTGTCAGCAATGTAAGCCAAAACTTGTTCCTGAACCTCCGGCTTAAAAGTGGTTTACCTACTCCCAGAAAAGAGAGCCTTCGAGGCCTTGTGGAGCCAGACGATGACGCAGGCTCAACACCTCCTGCCTTAGGTGCTATTGTGCTTTTGCCACTACCAACAGATGCAACACCACCACCACCATCGGGACCAGCTGGCAACCCCTGCCCACTTCCATGGCGTTTCCCACCATACTTCCTCATTTTTGTGAAAATGTACCCAAAATACCACCAGCTATATGGTACTGTAAAACAAGGTAGAAGGTGTATCTACCATTGGTGAGAATTTGAATCTCACTATAGATTTAAGGACGCAGAATTATTGTCTCAGGCCCAGGAGAGATTACACCTCAATGTAACAGGCTGAAATTGTATGGAGTATGACAAGGTGGAGGGTGTCTATAGGATTGGTTAGAATTTGGATCTCACTAGAGATTTGAGGACGCTGACAATGATGCTCTCAGTCCAAGTATGGACGCAGGCAGCCTAATAAGCAGGACTGCTGCACACACAAAAGGGTGGAAAAATGAACGCTTGGTAACTGCAGAAAAGAGGAAGAAAAGTATTTTTGCTTTTAAAAAAGCAGTTTGCACAGCAGTGTGGAAACAGCAATGCAGCTATCAGGGAGCCTTATAAGGCAGCCGAATAACCAACAGAGCTGATGCACAAAAATAGATCCTCCCCTGTCACTGCACACAAAGTGTTGTGTTGTAAGTGGAAATCGCTAACAGCAGAAGAAGTTTTTTGGTTCTTCTTCCCTGTCTAATGCTCTCTCTTTTTCTGAATCGGCAGCCAGCAACCTCTCCCTAATGCTAAGATCGGCAGAAGTAAGATGGCGGTCGGCGTTCTCGCCTTTTATAGCCCCTGTGATGCCACACAAAGCCATCCAATCACTTGCATGCCCTTCTCAAAGATGGTGGTGACCGATGCCTATGTCATGGCGTTGCCCACAGTGTGCGTCCTCCATCATTGGCTGAAAAAGGGTGCTGGAAGCATCTTTTGAAACGCGACTTTGGCGCTCTGGTCGCCGACCTCGTGGCAGACCTCACGCTATGGTCTGGTTTCGTTTCATGAAACCCGACTTTAGTGAAAGTCGCCGACTTTTGAATATAACCGACCCGTTTTGCTCAACTCTACTAACACCAAGGTTCTCAAGAAAGTAGTCTAAATGAGAATGTAAAAAATGTAACTTCAAATTCATCAGATTACTCAAGGCTTTGGATAGTTTCAACAGTTGGATCTTTGTTATTACCTAGAAATTTCTTCACAACATCTTTAAAGCGAAGATATCAGCCGGATTTTGCTAAGTAATCTACAGACATTGTCAGGTCAGCACTGTTATACTGATTAAAATGATACCTTGGTGATGAAATCTGTGTTATGGTTGTTGTTTAATCTATATTTGCAGTTTTCATTTAAAGAGATTCCCGTGATTCTGGGCAAGCGTGAGAGTGGGTCATTATGTGGTGCTCTGATTACACATGCATCCTTATGAGCTTATAACAGGTCACTGAACCTTTAGGGACCTTCCTCCTATTTTACATAATGCATTAATGCATATAATATTGTAGATATTATTGTTGTTAATATTGCTGATATTCATTATTGAAGATAATGCATACAATATTGTTCGCAATTGTGAGGCTTAGAAAAAAAATTATATCCAAGAAAACGGCTCCAACGGTCGTGCCTGCGCAGCAGCATCAATCTCTTACCGATTTGTTGTATGTAATTTTTTTTCGGCAGGGAAATATTACACACCATTTGTAATGTGCCAGTGGTGTGTCAAAAGCATACAGCTAGACTTGGTTGGTTAGCAATAGCATCACTATATTGATACTGCAATGGAAAAAGTCCATCAGAGGTGGGCATAATCCATCAAAGTTTCCTCAAAAATAATATATCATACGTAATTTAAAATGAGCAAGGTACTGGGTAAGGGACAGGAAAGTAGTCGTCATGCTGATGGTAAGCACAGAGGGCAAGTCTGTGGGCAAGGTGAAACTGTGTCTGATGCATGAGCATAACAAACATACACACCATGTCAGCCTAGTTTCCTGTCCCACTTTGTAAGGGGGAGCTGAACACAAATCTTGAAGCCAGACAAGTGTGAAAAGGTTGTTGGATGGATGGCAGATAATGCTTCCAGTCAGTTTGCCAGCTCATAATTTTCAACCTCATTATCCTTCCTCTCACCACGCTGGGTGACCGGAGACACACGTGGACACTCGGAAGAGCTGGTCACATTTCGATTTATTGATTCTGGCCTTTCACCCTGCCCATTTCAAGGGGGATATGAGTAGATCACATAAAGCAACGCCCAAATATGTGAGCAGCCACGATCACAATAAGGCAATGAAGGGAATATGTAATAACTATCACAAGAGGTGGATGATGATGAGACACAATTGCCATCAGGTGATGTTGTTAAGTCAGCAAGTCAGGAGGAAGACCGGGTGTGAAAGTGGAAGATGAGGTGGTAGATGATGAAGTTACTGACCCAACTTGCGATGGTGACATGTAGAGCAAAGAAGGCAGCACACATTTTAAGGGATCCACAGCACCACAACAGTCAGGAACAGGCAGTGGAATGGCAAGAGAGACACAAAGCGGACAACTGTTCCCAGAGCACCAACACAGGTAAACTAGAAAGGCCAAGGTTTAGGTGTCTGGCATTTTTTAAAGACAGCCCAGTTAACCCAAAAAAGCCATTTTCAACATCTGCCATGCCAGCATCAGCAGGGTAGCACAACTACTAGCCTGACCACCACAGGCATGCCCAGGCAAATGACAGCAAAGCATCCCACTTGTTGGGCAGAATGATAAGGTACAGAAACAGTGTCTGCGGGTGACAGCACTGCCTCTTCACCTGTTTTACCTCCACAACAATCCCCTGTCCATGACACAGGAGAAGCTGCCTACCACCCTGCATCTGTCTTTGCACACTTGCAACCACCACCAGCAACCATGTCTATGTTCTTGTCCCAGCACAGTGTTCAGTTGTCCCTATCCCAGTCCTTGGAACTCAAGCATAAATACGCATCCTCCTACCCACAGGCCACAATACTAAATGGCCACATTTCCTGACTGCTTGCCCTGGAAATTTTGCCTTTTAGGCTTGTGGATATAGAAGCTTTCCGCAATCTCATGATAGCAGTCGTCTCTTGGTACTTGGTCCCTAGCCACCACTATTTCTCCTGGAGTACTGTCCCTGCCTTACACACGTACATGTTCCATAAAATCATGTGTGCCCTGTCCATTGCTGTTACTGGGAAGGGACACTTAACCACAGACACGTGGATAAGTTCTGATTGCCAGGGATGTTACATTTGCCTGATGGCACACTGGGTGTACATTGTGGAAGCTGGGACCCAGTCAGACCCTGGAATGGATCACGTGCTATCGACTCCGAGGTTAGCACACCTTGGTTCAATCAGGGTTTCCCTTCTTCTACAGCAGTACATGCACCCCCTCCTCTTCCTCCTCACCCTCCATCTCCAAAACGTCAACATCAGACGCAAGCTGGAAGCACTGCAGCACTGCCTCAGCAAAGTGGCAACAGGTTCTGCTGAAGCTATTCTGCTTAGGTGACAAATCGGAAACCATTGTAGAGTTTTTGAAAGGTCTAACAGACCAGACTGATCTGTGACTGTCGTCCCTGAACCTACAACGAGGGATGGTCATGTGTGACAATGGTCATAACCAGGTGGAGGCTCGGAAGCTTGGCAACCTTGCATACGTACCAAGACTGACCCACATGCTCAATTTAGTGGTTCAGAGATTTTTTCAAAATATAACGAGATCTGTCTGAGCTACTTCTGAAACTACGTCATATGTGTGCCCATTTCCACATTCTCTGTCTACCGAAATACTCGCTGTTCACAATTGAAGAGGAGGCTTTGCAGGAGGAGCATGTTGGATGGAGCAAGAAAGTATACAGGGTGATGCGCACTGCCCAGCCTCACCTCATCTTCTCAACATGGATTGGATGATAATGAGGAAGAATAGAAGGATCAGGAGGAGAAACAAGAGTTGGTTGCCGGAACTACAGACAGTACTACCCAAACCACCTTCATCCTGTCTGTTCAGCGTGGATGGGCTGAAGACGAGAAGGAGGATGAGGACAGTCGTCCACTTGGTGGTAACAGGGAAATCTTGTCTGTTAGCAGTATGGCACACATGGCTGAGTTTATGTTCCACTGCCTTTCCTGTGATCCTCGCATTGTATGCATTTTGGCCATCACTAATTACTGGTTGGTCACCCTTCTAGACCCATGCTACAAGAAGAACTTTCCTTCTCTTCTTCCCATGACGGAGAGGTCTAATAAAATTTTGCAGTAGCAGAAGCCCCTAGTTTAAGAATTATTAAAAAAATTCCCATCTGACAATGCTGGCAGCAGAGGTCACAGTTCCTTGGACAACCAACCAGTAGAGATGACGGAGACACACACCAGAAACAGCAGAAGCAGAGGAAAGGTCTGGGACAGTTTTCTTAGACCCTTCCATCACCTAGACCATGATTAAGACTACCTAGTCAAAACATGTCAGTCTTTCATCCCCTGGGATTTCAATTGTGCTGCCAACATGTCTTCTTTTTAAGCAAGTACCGAATAAATGTGGAGAATATTTCTTTCAATTTCTTTCTCAAGAAATGCCCAGCACCAGGGCAGCTCCTAGCGTGGATCTCTTTCTCTACCAAGTACCAGACATATGGTGAGCTGATAATTTCCCTCTCTACACAAATATCTTTCAGGGCTTGTTCAAATCTCTTCTATATTCTACAATAATACCACTCTTATCTGCAATTCGTCTAGGCTGAGGTGTGGCATTAGGAATAGCCTATTATAGGCATCTAGTTAGGGATTATTGCCTTATAAATTCTTATCTTTGCTGCTGCTTTTTTCTATACACTCGTTGACAGATTTGTGTTTTCTACTTTGATCTGTACTCAGAAATTCATCAAAGTAGGCAAAACTAACTGATTTTACTTTCTCTGTAGTATCTGTATGTGCGAGGTAGTGGTGAGAGACTTTACAATATTAGAACTGGAATTACCACTTCTGATCTCTCCAGTGCTTTGTTTCCATCCATTTCTGGGTGCTTCTTGAAATATTTTTAGGATCATTGACCTGCTTGAAGACCCATGACCTAGGATGCAAACCCAGCTTTCATTGCAATCCAAAATCGTTTGGGAATCCTCACATTTCATGTTGCTTTGCACATAGTCAAGGCACTCAGTGCCAGAGGCAGCAAAACAACCCCAAAATATCTTTGAATCTCCACTATATTTGACTGTAACTACTGTGTTCTTTTATTTGCAGGCCTCATTACATTTACAGTAAACAGTAGTATGATATGCTTTACCAACAAGCTCTATCTTGGTCTCATCTGTCCACAAGATGCTTGCTGACCCTCTAAAAATAATGAGGTCTGCCTGCTGGCGCTCTGTAATTTGTGAGGGGCGGCTGCTGACTCTCGAAAGTTTCAAACTTTATAGTGTCAGTGCGAAAATGAAAATTTGCCCACCTCAGATGGCTTTATATAGCAATAGCAATTTAAGGCTACGCAAAGCACAGCCATCTTCTGGCCCTCCAAAATGATTAGTGAGGGCTGTCTGTTGGCTATTTAAATTAGAGAGAGTGCTGCTTGATGGCCCTTTAACAATAGTGACGACCGAATGCTGGCACTTTAACAATAGTAAGGGCCTCCTGATGGCCCTCTAAAAATTGTGAGGGCCGCCCTGAAAAAAAAAATTGTGACTTTCAGAGTCCTTCCTTCATAAATTAAACAGGATGTGCAAGTCTCACACACCACATGGCCAAATAAGGTCTAAAAATTTTAAAATGATATTTCCTCATGAATGTTTTTTTAACCATTGAAAGCAATGCAAGCTAGCAAAAAAAATGCATGTGAGCATGTCCCAAGGTGTGACGGAGCATTTTTTTTCTCTTATTTATTTTGCCTTATATACAGTGCCTTGCAAAAGTATTCAGCTCCCTGGAACTTTTCAACCTTCTCCCACAACTCATGCTTCAAACACAAAGATACCAAATGTAAATTTTTGGTGAAGAATCAACAACAAGTGGAACACAATTGTGAAGTTGAATGAAATTTATTGGTTATTTAAAATTTTTGTGGAGATTCAAAAACTGAAAAGTGGGGCGTGCAATATTATTTGTCCCCTTTACTTTCAGTGCAGCAAACTCACTCCAGAAGTTCATTGTGGATCTCTGAATGATCCAATGCTGTCCTAAATGACTAATGATGATAAATATAATCCACCTGTGTGTAATCAAGTCTCTGTATAAATGCACCTGCTCTGTGATAGTCTCAGGGTTCTGTTTGAAGCACAGAGAGAATCATGACGACCAAGGAACACATCAGGCAGGTCCGTGATACTGTTGTGGAGAAGTTTAAAGCTGGATTTGGATACAAAATGATTTCCAAAACTTTAAACATCCCAAGGAGTTCTGTGCAAGTGATCATATTGAAATGGAAGGAGTATCATACCACTGCAAATCTACCAAGACCGGCTGTCCATCTAAACTTTCATTTCAAACAAGGAGAAGACTGATCAGAGATGCAGCCAAGAGGCCCATGATCACTCTGGATGAACTGAAGAGATCTACAGCTGAGGTGGGACAGCCTGTCCATAGGACAACAATCAGTCGTACACTGCACAAATCTGGCCTTTATGGAAGAGTGGCAAGAAGAAAGCCATTTTTCAAAGATATACATAAAAAGTGTTGTTTAAAGTTTGCAACAAGCCACCTGGGAGACACACCAAACATGTGGAAGAAGGTGCTCTGGTCAGATGGAACCAAAATCGAACTTTTTGGCAACAATGCCAAACGATATGTTTGGCGTAAAGGCAACACAGCTCATCACCCTGAACACACCATCTCCACTGTCAAACAAGGTGATGGCAGCATCATGGTTTGGGCTTGCTTTTCTTCAGCAGGGACAGGGAAGATGGTTAAAATTGATGGGAAGATGGATGGAGCCAAATACGGGACCATTCTTGAAGAAAACCTGTTGGAGTCTGCAAAAGACCTGAGACTGGGACGGAGATTTGTCTTCCAACAAGACAATGATCCCAAACATAAAGCAAAATCTACAATGGAATGGTTCACAAATAAACGTATCCAGGTGTTAGAATGGCCAAGTGAAAGTCCAGACCTGAATCCAATCGAGAATCTGTGGAAAGAGCTGAAAACTGCTGTTCACAAATGATCTCCATCAAACCTCACTGAGCTCGAGCTGTTTGCCAAGGAAGAATGGGCAAGAATTTTAGTCTCTCAATGTACAAAACTGATAGAGACATACCCCAAGTGACTTGCAGCTGTAACTGCAGCAAAAGGTGGTGCAACAAAGTATTCAGTTAAAGGGGCCGAATAATATTGCACGCCCCACTTTTCAGTTTTTGAATTTCCACAAAAATTTAAAATAACCAATAAATTTCATTCAACTTCACAATTGTGTTCCACTTGTTGTTGATTTTTCACCAAAAATTTACATTTGGTATCTTTATGTTTGAAGCATGATATGTGGGAAAAGGTTGAAAAGTTCCAGGGAGCCGAATAGATGCTTCCAGGGGTCTTCCCCATGCTGTTTCCATGCCATTTTAGCACTGTTTTAATCGAATTGAGCTAATTTTAGACCCCTCCAGACCTCTGGGAGGAGGCTGCTGGAAAAATGCTTGAGTTTCCCATTGACTTCCATTATACTCATTACTCGGTTTGGGCACTTGAGCATTATGATTTGCTTGACTCGATTAATGAACACCAGAGCATTTTAGTGCTCCCTCATCACTACTGATTACCCATTCTTCTCTAATCAGCGCTTGAAATTTATCACAATTTCTATGTTTTTTTGTCTTCTTGCTTTTTGAGGATTGACCACAGGTTCTCAATGAGATTGAGATCGGAGGACTTTCCTGGCCAATGCTGACACATGGTGGTGTGCGATATAAACTAGGAGTAGTAATATAAACATCCAATGTTAAAATGAGAGCACTAAATGTTTACACACTGGCATCATGGGATTAAGGGTCAGACCAAATAAGTAAATGAGACCAAGTGAAAAGTATATAATACATAATATTATTATTATGCATTTATATAGCGCCATTTATTCCATGGCGCTTTACATGTGAAAAGAGGAAATATAGTCAAGTATAATAAACATGTGTAAGACAAGGGACACACAAGTACATAAGGAGAGGGGACCCTGCCCGTGAGGGCTCACAATACCAAACAAAATAGTGTATGAAAGAATAGAGAGATAAAAATGTAAAATTTGAATGTTAAAAAGAAAACTATAAAAATAGGAACTTGTGCTGCGACTTGTAGTACCCATATAAGCGGACATGGTTATAAAGGTAACAAACAAAGAAAAAGTGAAACATAGAAAGCAATATTGTTTGGAGGAAAAAAAATATATAGCTAATTGAAATTAATATACTACATAGTGAACATGAAAGCAAATTTACAAATAGCAGAAATGTAGAAATGCAGAAATGTGTAGAATTATAAAAACAATATTATTGGTTAAATGTAATTCACTGTTGGTAATATTGAATGGTAAAATAATGGAAACCCTTAGGGAAAGTGCTTGAACGTATAGTGCTATATCGAGGGACAAAATATATCAATCACTAAGGCCTCTTTTACACATCAGTTTTTTCCCATCAGTCACAATCTGTCGTTTTGTCAAAAAATGGATCCAGCAACTGATGGCGCTGGATCCGTTTTTTTCTCATTGACTTGTATCAGCGACGGATTGTGACGGATGCCCACACCTTTCATCTGTCATCCGATGGATCCATCAGAAAATCTCTGTCTGTCAGCCAGAGACAATGGACAGAGGAATGTTTTGTGTATGTCGAAAAGTCGGACAGTGACGGATCCAGCGCCATCCGCCGTTGACTATAATGAAAGCCTATGGGCACAGGATCCGTCGCTGTCCGTCAAAAGATGGAATCCAGCGACGGATTCCGTCTTTGAAAACTGAGCATGCCCGTAATAATTTATTTTCCTTTATTTTAACCCCTATGGCTGCTTTTTACATTCTGGAACAAAAAAATTCTCGCTTTCTCTCTCTCTCCAGAATTCTATTCCTTTAATTCCTGCAGCAAGCTGCTGTGACGGATCCGTCATAAAACGGATCCGATGCATCAGTTTTTTGCAATCTGCACACTTTGACGGATTGTGACTGATTGCAAAAAACTGATGTGTGAAAGAGGCCTAAAACACGACCTAAGAAAAAAGATGAGATAGTAAAAGTAGTGTGCTAAAGATAAGGAGAAAGCTAAAAAACATCATGAAATAAATATAATCAGTACATATCAGAAGGCATCTAAACCACATATTAAACCCATTGCGGTGCAAACAAGAGACCTCGTAAATCCAGAAAACCTCTTGTTTTTGTAACCTATTGGGGCATAGGCAGGTGTTTGTTCTATGGGAAGGATGGTAATCTTACTGAAATCCAACCTATAGTCGGCAGTAGAGTGCCGAGATACATTATGCTGGAGGAACTTGTTGGTAACATTACTTTTTCATTTGTTGCTATAACTGTTGCCACAAGCTCTTTACTATGCCAGCTGCAAAGTGCATATAAAGGTGTACCATACATAGTGACTGGCATGATTTTCCATAGTCAGTGTTTGCTCCATATCCTTTTCACATGCCTGCCATATAAATTTAGTGCAGCATTATCCTTATCCATATAATCACTGCTTAATAGAGAACAAATTGCTATAATATTTTTAATCCCAAACAACAATTGCAGATTTATTTTATATTTTAAGTTTAGAACTGTTCCATTACATAAAAACGTGTCATTTTATTCCATGGTTTTCTTCTTGAAATAGTAGAGTAGTATTCCACTGTTCTACCAACGAAAATTGTGTGAAAGAGCCAAATAATGAGAGTTTATATCAATACCTTGATACAGAAAATGTAAAATGTGTTTAATACATCAGCAGAAAATGTTTCTTTCAAATTGATCATCATGCGTAACCTTGCCTCTATCACAGAGGAACCTGCTCCTTTGCTGTAGGGTGAACTGATTAGCATTTATGTTTCAGTTTAGTTCATTATCCACAAAATTTAAGAAGCAGGAGAAAATTACTTATACCAGAAAAGCAGGCTAGTCCAGTCTCACTGTACACTATATAACTGCTTACCGTATATTCTGATAAAATTGTATGTATACTGAAAATAAGGAAATATATACTCTGATATTACAGTTTATTATGCTTAATCTATAGTATTTGAGCCTTATGAAGTCTTTAGCAAGTAGCTTACAGCAAATATAAAAGTGTAAAACAGACAAATGAGAAATACGTACCAATCCCCTGTTGTTCCCAAGCCGATGCTTCTAGAAATGAGCGGATAAGGCAAAATTTAGAATCCTCTGTTTGCATAGATTTTACCAGGAAATTCAAATCTCAAAGAAGTAATTTTCTATAAATTTTACAATATGTCCCTTAGTATACTCTGGGGTCCATACAGACCTGGGAGCATAATAAACATAAGTAAAACAAAATTAAAAAATTCTTACATTCTTATATTCACCTCAACGCTGTCCCCTCCGGCCACTCCTGCTGCAACCTGATGGCTGTTAAGTCCTTCTCACCTTTGATGTGTTCCCTAGCTCAGACTTCATTCTAGGCCGCCACTTCAGATCATGAGCAGGCCCTGTAGATTGCTGCACATGTATAGAACATTCAGGGTCTGTGGTCGAAAGTCACAGTCCAGTGTTCACTCTTGACCGAAAGTTCCATCAGTAGGCTCCGGAGCATGCAAAGTGAACTCTAAGGTCTGCTTGTAACCGGAAGCCCCAGCCTATAGTGAATACCTACAAAGATGTGATGTGACCGAGGTGCAGAGGACCGGACTGTGGGCAGAGAGCAGCGTGGACAATTGGAGAGGTGAGGGGTGAGGCATGATATTTATTAGTTTTATCTTACTGGCCTTCTGCTGATGGAAGCCGCAATTTTCTGCAATTTTGCTTAATTTGAGTGAATTACAAAAAAAAACTTATTCTCCAGAAATTGGAATTTTCTAAAATTTGATAATAATTCAATTCCACTCAAATAACTTCACCCATCTATAGATACTTCCCTTGTTTCCCACCAGTGATTTGTTTCCTGACTGCAGTGATTACTTGGCAGGTTGATACATGATCACTGGAGCTAATGACTGCACTGAGATCACCACTACAGTCAGTCATTGGCTGCAGTGGTCACATGTCAGGAACACTTAACACCACTGGAGACTGGTTAATATAATAATAATAATCTTTATTTTTATATATAGCGCTAACATATTCCACAGAGCTTTACAGTTTGCACACATTATCATCACTGTCCCCGATGGGGCTCACAATCTAAATTCCCTATCAGTATGTCTTTGGAATGTGGGAGGAAACCGGAGAACCCGGAGGAAACCCATGCAAACTCCTTGCAGATGTTGTCTTTGGTGGGATTCGAACCCAGATGGTTAAGCATCTAATTTGAAACGACATGTAACTAGTAAGGTGAAAATTACTCATTCTGTTATTTTAAACTATTGTTAGGTCTTTGTAAATGAATTCATGGGGTTGCAAAACTTCTTTAAGGGATTATATGTGCTCTATGTCTGCCAATCATCCTCACAGATTGGTTGGGAATCACTTTCCACTATTCACCAAAATATGTCATGATGATGTTACGATCTGTGCATTTGTTGATTGCTAAATCATTTGTTCTACAGCTCAATTTTGCCATTCTGTATCTTTTCTTTATGCTTAAGCTTCAGTGTCTCACAAAGATTCATAACTTTATACTTTAATTTATTTAAATTGTTATGTATTTAGTTCAGTGTAATTGATACAAATGCTTGCCGGCTGCACCTCAGCATGATTTGGTTAGATACCACAATGACTGAATCAAAATTGAGATCTGTCAGACTCTATCATTTATACATGTGTTTTATTATTAATGGGCGCATTTTAATCCTGTTGCGGATGATTGATGTATAATCTTAGTAATGAAGCTCATGGCTTAAAGAAAGGGCAACGTGTAGGAATGACAAATTGGCAGTGACTCATCTCACTATTAAGGCTAAGTCAATCTTAGCTATTGAGTCTTTGAAATGCAAAAATGAAATTATGAATTGATTTGTTTAAATGACACAATTTATTTGGCTTGATTTGAAAGTGAAGTTAAGATTCTTACATTTCTTTTTACAGTTTTGCCATTAACCATAGTCAGGTTGGTGTTATTATAGGAAATTTCCAGAAAAAAATTAAGCTATTTCTAATACAAAGTCTATAGGGATGGATTTCTTACATTTTTGGTCAATCCTTGTGTCATTCACCCATCATCCCATAAAACATATAACGTGGCACCACTCAAGAAGTAAAATTTAAAAATAAATGCTGGAGTAGTGCTTTAAAGGGATTGTATAAAGGCCATTCCTTAGCTACTCTCTGGTCTTAGTGATTAGATAATTATTTCAAGCCAAATTCAATTTGTGTCTAATTTCAGAAAAAAATTGAATTTACCAGAACCGGACGTTTTTGTGATTCAATTTATACAGGGAAGAAGAGTGTATATGGAAGAGCAGATTAGAAGTAGGAAGTAAGCGAGGCAATGGGCTGTGACACCAAACAGGTAATGGATATAGTGAGTATAACATTTTTCACATTTGTAAACTATCCAGTTATTAAGCTTTAGTGCAATATTTACGGTACCCGCAATGTGATTAGTTCAAAGTATAATGGACGCAAATTTTTAGGAATAATTTGAGCAAATATGGTGGATCGAATTTTGTCAGTTTGGCATCACTCTAACTAGTATTATAATTCCATGATAGTATCTTACTTGCAATACTATTTCTTTAACCAAAATACCAACAACTTAAGGAGCATCAATAGTGAAAACAAAACAAAGTTTTTGCATCTTCAAAATGATCACAACAATAGTTGAAATATTTGGCATTGAACACTTTAAAGGTGATTTTCAGAGTGTATATATAAACATTTTAATGATCCCAAACTGGTAAAATAATAGACTTATTTTTAAGATCCTTCACAGTTACCACATAACATCAGGGCTCCATTTACCATATACAAGTGGTGTGAAAAAGTGTTTGCCCCCTTCCTGATTTCTTATTCTTTTGTATGTTTGTTACACTTAAATGTTTCCGATCACCAAACAAATCTAAATATTAGACAAAGCTAATACACGTAAACACAAAATGCGGTTTTTAAATGAAAGTATTTATTATTAAGGGAAAAAGGAATCCAAAACTACATACAACGCATCTTTCGGAAGCTGAGTTCAAATGTCCCAGCCACACGCAGACCTGATTACTGCCACACCTTGTCTCAAATGAGAAATCACTTAAATAGGACCTGCCTGACAATGTGAAGAAGACCAAAAGAAATTCAAAAGCTAGACATAATGCCACGATCCAAATAAATTCTGCAACAAATGAAAAACAAAGTAATTGAGATCTATCAGTCTGGAAAAGATTATAAAGCAATTTCTAAAACTTTGGAACTCCAGCAAACTACAGTGAGAGCCATTACCCATAAATGGCGAACATATTGAACAGTTGTGAATCTTCTTAGGCATGGCCAGCCTACCAAAATTACCCCAATAGTACAGCAATGACTCATCAAAGAGGTCACAAAAGACTCCACAACAACATCCAAAGAACTGCAGGCCTCATTTGCCTCAGTTAAGGTGAATGTTCATGACTCCACCATAAGAAAAAGACTAGGCAAAAATGGCCTGCATGGCAAAATTCCAAAATGAAAGCCACTGCTGAGCAATAATAGCATAAAGAATTGTCTTAGTTTTGCCAGAAAACATCTTGATTATCCCGCAATTTTTTGAGAGAATACTCTGTGGACAAATGGGACAAAAGTTGAACTTTTTGGAAAGTGCATGTCCCATTACATCTGGTGTAGAAGTAACAAAGCATTTCAGAAAAGGAACATTATACCAACAGTAAAATATGGTGATGGTAATTTGTTTGTCTGGGGCTGTTTTGCTGCTTCAGGCCTTGGAAGATTTGCTATGGTAAATGGAACCATGAATTCTGCTGTCTATCAAAAAATCCTGACGGATGTCAGGCCATCTGTTTGTGACCTCAAGCTGAAGTACACTTGGATTATGCAGCAGGACAATTATTTAAAACACACCAGCAAGTCCACCTCTGAATGGCTTAAAGAAAATAAAATAGAGACTTTGGAGTTGCCTAGTCAAAGTCCTGACCTATAATCCAATTGAGATGCTGTGGCATGACTTTAAAAAGGCGGTTCATGCTCAGAAATCCTCCAATGCAATTCAATTCTTTAAAGATGAGTAGGACAAAATTCTTCCAGAGTGTTGTAAAAGACTCATTGCCAGTAGTGATGGGCAAACACGTGGTTGTTCAGGTCCAGTGGGTTTGGCCAAACATCTGAAAAAAGTTTGGTCTGGGTACCAAAAATGATCCTATTCAGATGAATGGAGGGCCAGAACATCCATTATTGCCACTCTGAAGTACGTCATCTGTAAAAGACAGAAAATAATAAACAACCATAATATTTAAATTTATGCATAATACACCAACGCCCAAGTCCCTGTAAAAGAACCTGTCCATCATGAAAATAATCCATATCTGTCACATGAAGATCATAATGATTTGGATAGCAGTCACATCAGTTATGCAACCACTATTCACACTAGGCAGCTCATACTGAGACAGGAGTGTAATATTGCTCCTGCAGTGTGTAGACATAATCTCCTTTGAGAAAGGTCACCAGAGTTCATAGCTGATGAACCCCAGTGACCTTACTTAAGGCATCACTCGCTACATGAGAATTTTCAGCAAGCAGCGAGCAGTATCAGAAGTGAGGTCACCGGGGTTTATCAGCTATGAACTCCAGGGACCCTTCTCATGGAAGCTCAGTGCAACATACTGCAGGAGCTTGATTATGCTCCTGTCTCAGTGTGAGCTGGCTAACATGGATAGCTTTCGTATCACTGATGAGCGTTATCCAAATTATCTGGATCTTTGCGGGACAGATATGAATTATATTCACATTGGACAGAGGAGAGATATGGTTGTTTATTATTTTTCATCTTTTACAGGGGACATGGGCATCGGTGGATTAGGTGTTAAGGTAAGTGTTATGGTTGTTTATTATTTTCTATCTTTTTCAAAGTACAGTATTACTGTACTTTTTTTTATTTCAAAGAAAGGAGTCTGTGTCATTATTTAATTAATTTGCAATAAATGAGAAATATGATGGTTCAGAGTCCGCGCTGCCCAACGTTCAAAGATTCGATCACACATGAAGGTGAAACATGAATGCAGTTTATTGTTAATGTGTATCAAGATTTACAAGCCTCTTCATTAGTTTGTAAACTTTGAAATGAGTTGACAATAAACCACATTCATGATTTATCTTTGTGTGTGATCTCATCTTTGAACCTTGGGCAGCGCAGACTCTGAAATACCATATTCCTCATTTATTGGTGGTCCTGCTGCAGCCTTTACATGCTTCTATAGGAGTTGTGACTGTCGTAACCCTATCATGTGAGCGTACCTATATTATTTTACACCATTTGGTTATCAGATAAGACCCTATTTGCGCTTTTTGTTTCTCCGGTTTTACCATTTGATTTACTATTTTGATTAAAGAATTTTATTCTAGCTGTGTTTTTTTCCATCTAACTATGAGGTTAGTAATTGAGGAGTCTTATAGCTACCTCTTCATTGTTAACTTTTGGGCTTGATGTCAGCGGCCATAAAACAGCAGACTTCAACCCCACAAATATTACCCCAATTGCTACAGCACCACATCAAGTGGGTTGAACCTGGCAATGGGCCAGAATTGGCACATCTAATAGGGCATCTTTTCTGGGCAGCTGTGGGCTACTATTTTTAAGCTGAGGGGTCCAATATCCATTGCCCCTTACCAGTCTGAGAATACCAGACCCCCGCTGTCTGGTTCAGCCTGGTTGGTTTTCAAAATTGGGGGGACTCCACGCCATCTTTTTAAATTACTTAATTAACCCCTTAACAACCGAAGGTATTTTTGTTTTTGCAATTTGTTTTTTGTTCCCCTTCTTCATAGAGTCATAACTTTTTTATTTGTCAAAATGGCCATGTGAGGGTTGTTTTTTGTGGGACAAGTTGTACTTTAGAACAACACAATTGGTTTTAACATATTGTGTACTGGAAAATGGCAAAAAAATCAAAGTGAGGTGAAATTGCAAAAAAAGTACAATCCCACAGTTGTTGTTTGTTTTTTTTACCATGTTCACTAAATGCTAAAATTAACCTTCCACTATGATTTTCCTGGTCATTACAAGCTCACAGACACCAAACATGTATAGGTTCTTTTTTATTTAAGTGGTGAAAAAAAATTCCAAAGTTTGTTAAAGAAAAAAATTTTTTTGATGGTAAGCCATGATAAAGCTGACAGCAGAGTGCTACAGTACACAACTGTCGGTTTTGCCTGTCCTAGTTATCAAAAATAGAAGAGGCCCCAATTTTTTTATATTTATTTATTTATAGCTCAGGAACCAGCTGATAAATACTTCAATCAACGAACCCTGCTCTCGTTTTTATCAGTGAAAGCAGGTGTATGCTGATGAGAGTAGTATTCTCTCATCAACCGCCGCTTGTAACCAGTGGTAACCTTTTTCATCTGCCAGCATGGGAACCGCAGCACTCTGACCAGCAGTAACTAACTTACCACCGAACAGAGACCGGCACTGTTTCTTGAGCTATCACACAGATGACAGCGTGGGAAACAGCTGATGATTGGGGTGCTGAACTCGAACAGTAAAACGGACTTCCAGGAGAAGTCCGTTTTACGGGTCCGTGCACCGACACCAGGTGTTTGGTACCAACTCTGAACTCTACTCTTCGGGTTCACCCATCTCTAATTGCCAGTTATCACAAATGCTAGATTGCAGTTGTTGCCGCTAAGGGAGTCCCATCCAGTTATTAGGTTTAGGGATAATCACTTTTTCACACAGGACCCTTTATTTTTTTATTTCTTTTTCCTTTAATAATAAAGACCTTAATTTAAAAACTGCATTTTGAGTTTTGTTGTGTTATCTTTACCTAATATTTAAATTTGTTTTGTGATCTGAAACATTTAATTGTGACAAATATGCAAAAGAATAGGAAATCAGGAAGTCGGCAAACACTTTTTCACACCACTGTATCTTATCTGTTCACCTGCAACGGAGGGACGCTAGTCAATCAGAATCCACTGTGGTGACATTGCTATGTTCTCAAATCTGCTCAAATGATATGATTCCCATATTTATAATAGCCAATTTAATAATTAACTAATTAGCTAATTAACTAATGCTAATTATTTTGGTGGTTGGTGGACAAGAAAAAGTGGCTATAAGGAACGCTGTGAAATCCTAATCTTATTATGTAAGTAAATTATTTTAAGTTATTTATAATATTAGAATTAGTAATGCTGATTTACAAATTTTAGAATGCACTAAAATCACTTTTTATTTATTTTAGCCAAGAGAATTTACATGCTCAGGTATATGTACTTTTTAAAAAAAACTACGTAACATAAAACTTTTTCTTACAAGATTTAATAGAAATAGCTTTGAAAGCCCCAAAGTATCATTCAATTTAAGATACTTCTCAAAAATGAACAATTATTGTTTAGATTTTTCAACTTTTGCTCTCCTCTTTAATTGGAGGCCACATTCTTTATCTGTTGATGAAAAATGTTTATTATCTTGAGTTTACTTGATCTTGACCTAAGCCAAGAGAGCATAATTCTAATTTTAGTTTTTTGCATTTTCATTTTTTTCTATCTTTTATTTTGTTTAAAGCCATTCCTGTTTTGCACTGACATAGACATAGGACAGCTTGTTTTTGGCAGGATTGGTATGTCGTATTTAATGCTGCTATTCATTTTATCACATTGAGTAATGGAAATTTTATTTTTTGCTTTTATATTACCAGCATTAATTGTGCAGTAAAAATGACCTGGAAACATAATTCTCCAGGTCAGTATGAGTGAGGAGATACCAAACATGTATAGAATATTTTTACTATATTATTGACTGAAAACAATTCTGAATTTTGTGAAAAAGCTAATTTGGTTTGTGTTGCCATTGCCCTTAGCTTTTTATGTTACCAGCAATGTAGATGTGTGAGATTTTGTTGTTGTTTGCGAGGTGAGCTGGTATTTTTATTTATATACTTTTGGAATATACTATGATTTAACCCCTTAAAGACCAGGGGTATTTTTGGTTTTGCATTTTTTTCCTCCCCTTCTTCAAAGAACCATAACTTGTTTATTTTCTGGTCAAAATGGACATGCAAGGGCTTGTTTTTTGTGGGATGAGTTGTACTTTTGATCAACACCATTGGTTTTACCATGTTTTGTAACAGAAAACTGGAAAAGAATTCCAAGTGTGGTGAAATTGCAAAAAAAGTGCAATCCCACACTGGTTTTTTGTTTGGCTTTTTTACTAGGTTCACTAAATGGTAAAACTGACCTGCCATTATGATTCTCCAGATCATCACGAGTTCATAGACGCCAAACATGTCTAGGTTCTTTTTTATCTAAGTGGTGAAAAAAAATTCCAAAATTTGTAAATTAACAAAAGTTGCCATTTTAAGAGGCCTGTAGCATCTCCATTTTTCGGGATCTGGTGCCGGGTGAGAGCTTATTTTCTGCATGTCGATCTGACGTTTTTATTGATACCATTTTGGTGCTGATACGTTCTTTTGATTGCACATCATTGCATTTTATTGCAATGTTGCAGCGACCAAAATAACGTAATTCTCA
The DNA here is from genome assembly GCF_039654945.1 of Dendrobates tinctorius. Classification (NCBI taxonomy): domain Eukaryota; kingdom Metazoa; phylum Chordata; class Amphibia; order Anura; family Dendrobatidae; genus Dendrobates; species Dendrobates tinctorius. The sequence goes on from NW_027361707.1 coordinate 65,500,546, forward strand.
CATTTTGATTTTTTTTCTCGCTACGCCGTTTAATAATTTGATTAATTCTTTATATATATTGATAGATAGGATGATTCTGAATGCGGCGTTATGTTTATTTTTTTTAATTGTTTTATTTTCAACTAGCTGAAGAGCCCAGCGCTGCCTGGGCATAGTAACTAACTGTGGTTAGTTATAGCAAATTATAATTATCCTCCATCCCATAGTCCCGTGCCCATATACCCATCATACATATCCACGATCCCATAGGCCCATGCCCATATACCCATCATACATATTCTACATCCCATAGTCCAGTGCCCATATGCCCATCACACATCCTCCATCCCATAGTCCCATACCCATATACCCATCACACATCCACCATCCCATAGTCCCATGCCCACATACCCATCATACATATTTGCCATCCCATAGTCGAGTGCCCATATACCCATCACACATCCTTCATCTCATAGTCCCATGCCCATATACCCATCATACATATCCTCCATCCCATAGTCCCGTGCCCATATACCCATCATACATATCCTCCATCCCATAGTCGCATACCCATATACCCATCACACATCCACCATCCCATAGTCCCATGCCCACATACCCATCATACATATTTGCCATCCCATAGTCGAGTGCCCATATACCCATCACACATCCTTCATCTCATAGTCCCATGCCCATATACCCATCATACATATCCTCCATCCCATAGTCCCGTGCCCATATACCCATCATACATATCCTCCATCCCATAGTCCCGTGCCCATATACCCATCATACATATCCTCATCCCATAGTCCAGTGCCCAAATACCCATCACACATCCTCCATCCCATAGTCCCGTGTCCATATACCAGTCATACATATCCTCCATCCCATAATCCAGTGCCCATATACCCATCGCACATCCTCCATCCCATAGTCCCATGCCCATATACCCATCACACATCCACCATCCCATAGTCTCATGCCCACATACCCATCATACATATTTGCCATCCCATAGTCGAGTGCCCATATACCCATCACACATCCTTCATCTCATAGTCCCATGCCCATATACCCATCATACATATCCTCCATCCCATAGTCCCGTGCCCATATACCCATCATACATATCCTCCATCCCATAGTCCCGTGCCCATATACCCATCATACATGTCCGCCATCCCATAGTCCCGTGCCCATATATCCATCATACATATCCTCCATCCCATAGTCCCGTGCCCATATACCAGTCATACATATCCTCCATCCCATAGTCCAGTGCCCATATACCCATCACACATCCTCCATCCCATAGTCCCGTTCCCATATACCAGTCATACATATCCTCCATCCCATAGTCCAGTCCCCTTATACCCATCACACATCCTCCATCCCATAGTCAACCATTATGACATCATAATGAGGGGTGGGGCTTGATAAACACACACTTTTTCCCCATTATGTAGATAGGGGCAAAATTGTTTGGTAAATTGGAACTCGCGGGGTTAAAATTTCACCTCACAACATAGCCTAGGACACTCTTGGGGTCCAGATGTGTGACTATGCCAAATTTTGTGGCTGTAGCTGCGACGGTGTGGATGCCAATCCCGGACATACACACATACATGTCAGGAACACCGCACTACACTCGCTCACTGAGCCAGTGCGCATGTCCTGAGTACAAAAACAGTGCTCAAAGATACCTGTGGAGCTGGGCAGCAGCGGTGACAATGTGGGCTTCAAACTATCAGGACCTGAAGCATGTGACTGCTGGGGGTGTGGCCTAAGCTCCACAGAGCTAGGAGCTGCAGGGAAACTCCTAGAAAGGTAACTATGGGACAAGTTACCAAGGGGCATAGACAGGGGCGGAAACCAGATCAAGCTGGGGTCAATGCACTAGATAGCAGGACAGTACCAAAGGGTTAGACAGGGTCGATAGTCAGGACGTAGCAATAGATCAGAAAACCAGAACGGGCAATAGACGATACAATAGGAGCAAATGGTAGCGGAGTAACAATAGCCAAGCCAGGAGGTCAGAACCAGAGAAGACAATAGTACCTAAAATGTGAGACGGAGTTCAGAGTGAGGGGACAGGCCGGGTCATACATGGGAAACAAACAAGCAATGCAGTACATGCACACCAGGGGGGTTGGTCAGACACACAGCCAGAATAACAGTATAGCTGACAGAGAATGCTAGTCTGGAGTGAGTATAAATACCCCTCCCAGACCCAAAGAGAGGCCGGCAAAAGTTAACCCTGTGAGAACAGGACATTAACCATGTCCTAACCATGACAATACATACATACATACATAGATACATACATACACACACTTGAGCTTTATATATTAGATGGGACGAAAGGGGGTGATTTGAACTTTTATATTTTTTTATTTTTTCAATATTTTTAAAAACATTTTTTTTACTTGCTTCAATAGTCTCCATTGAAAACTTGAAGCTGAAGCTATCAGATTACCCTAATTAACATAAAGTCTAGATTGCAGCACTTATATGCAACTGTCAGTGATTGCATGAGCGGTGGACAGCCAGAAGATGTGTAGCTGGAATGGTTGTGATGCGTCAGCACTAGTGGCAGGAGCCACATGGTAGAACTATATGAAGAGGTAGGCAAGGAGATTACTGACCGTGTAAGGCCATCTATGGCAACTCAAGAACAGCAGTATAGCATAGCACTATAAAAGTCAATGGTTGCTTGGAGATATATGGTTGTGCACTGGCAGTGGCACAAATCACACGCTAAAAAATATGATTTCTGGCAGTGAGGTTAGCAACAGAAGCCATGGAAGCAGCAGTACGGTATAAATAACATCACTGACACTGCATCATCAGCATTAGACTGAAAGGTGTAGAAGAAAACAGACTGACAGGCAGAAGGTATAGTCAATGTAGTCATTGACATCAGCTGTGAGTGAATAAAAGATGGCACTGATTCATACCTGATTATTGTAACAAATAAAAGTATTCCCATGCTAGTGGCAGAAAACCAGGTCTGTTTGGTTGTGACAGTCACTGATGAAGATCCTCTTTGACTTTATATTGAAGGCCGGACATGACAGTTTGTCCATAGCAAACTGGGCCAGTTCTTGATACTGGTCCAGTCTGTTGAGCCATTGCTCCATGGGATTGGTGCTCAGTGCATCTGACTGAGAGAGCACACAGTCTAGCTATGACTGAATGTGGCGGTTCAGCTTGTGCATCTTTGTTTGCTGTAGTGAGTCAACTTGTTGAAACACAGTTAAAACGGCTGCTTCACCATGTCACAAATACTGTAGCTGTTGTTACTGCATCCCTATATACTTCCACTTTCTCTCCATGCATATTTTCCAATCATAATACATTTAAAAAAAATCCTTGCACCACTCAACTCCCTTATCAGCAAAAACTATAACCCAGAATGCTACTTTAGTTGATAGCAGGGCCGGTTTTAGACAAAGTGGGGCCCTAGGCAACAAAATGAAATAAGGCCCCCAATTCTCACATATTGCACCATGATACTCAAACATTTTAGTTGTATTTACATGTGCTGAGTTCAGGCTTTTCAATGAGTGTGATCGACAATATTGAAGTCGTATGACTCTTGTTTCTCAACCTATTTACAGCTGCTAATGAAGAATGATGGGGGCAGAACACTAGTTGCTAAATCTATCCCCATACAGTATCATGTTATAAGCAGCAGGGCTGTCGTTTTGGAGTCAGTGTCCATTTTGGTGGAGTCGACATCAAATGGACAGACTGTGACTGTTTAAATACAGTATATAATTAGAGATGGGCAGACACCTGGATGTTCAGGTCCGGCGGGTTTGGATGAACACTCACAAAAAGTTTGGATTCGGGTACCAGAACAGCACCCGGACCCGAACCCGGACCCCATTCACTTGACTAGGGTGCCCGAACATCCAGTGTTTGCCAATCTGTCATGTGCATGACAGTGCGGCGAACACCGCTTCTGATCGATGGTGAAATCATCCCCGCCGGTCAGAGAGCTGCAGTTCCCATGGTGTCAAAAGACCGCGTGAATGCTCAGCTGTGATTGGAGGTATAAAGTTTACCATGGTCACTGGTGTCAGCAGATTAGACTACAGCACCCATCATCCGACACTTGCTGTCCCTAATAACAGCGAGAGCAGAAGCGGCGGATGGGTGTATTCATTAGCCGGCTCCTGCACTGTATATAAATATTAAAAAAAAAAAACGGCATGGGTTCCCCCTATTTTTGATAACCAGCCAGGCAAAACTCACAGCTGGGGGCTGCAACCCTCAGCTGTCAGCTTCAACAAGGCTGGTTATCAAGAATAGAGGTGTTCCCATGCTGTTATTTTAATTAATTAAATAATTTACAAAAGCAGCGTGGAGTTGACCACTATTTTTGACAACCAGCCTTGCTAAAGCAGACAGCTGGGGTCTAGATACTCTCAGACTCGTAAGGGGAGAATATTGGCCCCCTCCAGGCTAAAAATAGCCCACAGCTGCCCAGAAAATGCACATCTGTTAGATGCTCCAACTCTAGTGCTTTGCCCATCTCTTCCCACTTGCCCTGTTGTGGTGGCAGGCGGGGTTCATATTTGTGGGGTTGATGTCACCTTTGTATTGTCAGGTGACCTCAAACCCATGGCTTACATAATAATAGGGGTCGTGGGAAAGCCTAACTATGGGTAAGCATTGATTCTTTTACAACAATAGGTGTTAGGTTGACACTTAGGCATTACATTAGGTTGACATTGGTGGGCATACTGTGAATATATTAGCCTGTCACACCTGGACTTGAATCTTTATTTGCTGTTATTACCTGCTGCTTTCCCAAGTTATACTGTGGACTTGTGACCTTCCCTTTAGATTACCTGTGTTGTCTCCTCCTTTTATTTGCTTTTATGGTGTATTTTCTATTGATACTATGTTTCGTGAGATTTTGATTTTTTGTAGAAGTATTTAATAAATGTACAAAAATCTTTTCAAATTTTTGGTGTTTTTAGTACTCCTTTTTGTCTGTGTATGTAAACCCACGGCTTAGTAATGGAGAGGCTTCTATAAGACACCTATCCATTACTAATCCAATAGTTAGATGGTAAATAAAGACACATCCAGAATAAAGTCCTTTATTAGAAATAAGACTAAACACAGTTTTCCATTTTTATTTAAAAATAACAAACACCATTAAACCTACCTAACGCTTAATTACACCAAAGTGCTCGTTCTCCTGTAATAAAACAACAATATCCCACACCTGTCGCTCTGTCCCATGCCGTAATCCATGTCTGTGGGGATGAATAGTTTTCAACCTGGATGGTGCCAAGATGCGACCATCCAGGCTGAGAACCAAAGGTGACTGAACAGCTGCGAGCTCAGCGTCAGTGACCGGAGGAAACGTCGATGACTTCACCTGGTCACTGATGCTGCGCCCGCAGCAGATCAGTCACCAGTGATTCTCAGCCTGGACAGTAACACGGACTTCCTGGTGAAGTCCGTATTTGGTGTCTATGCCCGAAATGTAGGTGGTCGGTACGGAAGCCGAACTTTACTGTCCGGGTTCGCCCATCTCTATATTTAATACATTGGGTGCAGAATGTGATATAATTTTTTCATAGTAATTTGGGAAAGTTATGAAATGCCCAATAAATGTCAGTTCTATTCCTGATCTAAGGATCTTAGCTTTTAGCTGAGATGAATCTGTGCTGCTCTTTATGTACATGCTCAGTAGTGACCAGTGCTGTTGAGTCGGGTGTTAGAGAAGTTGAGGAGTCGGAGTTGGAGGTTTGGCTTACCGACTCCACAGCTCTGCTTAGCAGCATATCTGCAGCTTACCCCAGCGATGTGCTGCTGAGAACAATGATTTATGTTCTGCCATAAACAATCTAATCACCCAATGAATGTGCAGCATTTTGCGCGTTTGCTGGACGATTACCAACATGTTTATATACATGAACTCTTGTCTGTGCAGCCGGTATTTAAAAATGTGCATGACACACACACACCCAATGTGTTCCTATACCTAGCCATATACATATACTACTAACATATATTCAAGTTAAAATAATGCAAAAAATATATACACTACTCAAAAAATAAAGGGAACACTAAAATACCACATCCTAGATATCACTAAATGAAATATTTAAGTTGCAAATCTTTATTCATTACATAGTGGAATGCATTGAGCACAATAAAACATAAAAATGATCACTGTAAATCAAAATTAATATCTCATGGAAGTCTGGATTTAGAATTATACTCAAAATCAAAGTACAAAATCAAATTACAGGCTAATCCAACTTCAGTGGAAATGCCCCATGGCAAGGAAATTATGCTCAGTAGTGTGTGTAGCCTCCACGGCCTGTATGACCTCCCTTCAACACCTGGGCATGCTCCTGATGAGCTGGCTGATGGTCTCCTGAGGGGTCTCCTCCCAGACCTGGACTAAAGCATCCACCAACTCCTGAGCAGTCTGTGGTGCAACGTGACATTGGTGGATGGAGTGAGACTTGATGTCCCAGATGTGCTCAATCGGATTCAGGTCTGTGGAACGGGCGGGCCAGTCCATAGCTTCAATGCCTTCATCTTGCAGGAACTGATGACACACTCCAGCCACATGAGGTCTGGCATTGTCCTGTATTAGGAGGAACTCAGGGCCAACCGCACCAGCATATGGTCTCACAAGGGGTCTGAGGATCTCATCTCGGTACCTAATGGCAGTCAGGCTACCTCTGTCGAGCACATGGAGGGCTGTGCAGCCCTCCAAAGAAATGCCACCCCACACCATTACTGACTTACTGCCAAACCAGTCATGCTGAAGGATGTTGCAGGCAGCAGATAGCTCTCCACGGAGTCTCTAGACTCTGTCACGTCTGTCACATGTGCTCAGTGTGAACCTGCTTTCATCTGTGAAGAGCACAAAGCGCCAGTGGCAAATTTGACAATCCTTGTGTTCTGTGGCAAATGCCAAGTGTCCTGCATGGTGTTGGGCTGTGAGCACAACCCCCATCTGTGGACGTCGGGCACTCAGACCATCTTCATGGAGTCAGTTTCTAACCGTTTGTGCAAACACATGCACATTTGTGGCCTGCTGGAGGTCATTTTGCAGGGCTCTGGCAGTGCTCCTCCTGCTCCTCCTTGCACAAAGGCTGAGGTAGCAGTCCTGTTGCTGGGCTGTTGATCTCCTACGGCCCCTTCCACGTCTCCTGATGTATTGGCCTGTCTTCTGGTAGCGCTTCCAGCCTCTGGACACTATGCTGTTAGACACAGCAAACCTTCTTGCCACAGCTCGCATTGACGTGCCATCCTGGATGAGCTGCACTACCTTAGCCACAAGTGTGAAAGCACAACCAACATTCAAAAGTGACCAAAACATCAGCCAGAAACCATTGGTACTGAGATGTGGTCTGTGGTCCTCACCTGCAGAACCACTCCTTTATTGAGGGTGTTTTGATAATTGCTAATAATTTCCATCTGTTGTCCATTCCATTTGCACAACAGCATGTGAAATTGATTGTCAATCAGTGTTGCTTCCTAAGTGGACAGCTTGATTTCACAGAAGTTTGATTTACTTGGAGTTATATTCTGTTGTTTAAGTGTTCCTTTCATTTTTTTGAGCATTGTATATATCCATATACACACAAATACATAAATAGCACACACTTGTATATACATACACACATACATGGCACACACTTTTACACACATATACATGGCACACACATGCTACACAACAAATGCCCTTTCATTCCAATTAATTCATATAAACACATGACAGCTCACAGACAGCACACACTACTGTACACATACCACAGACAGCACACACTACCCATACTACACACTTACACACACCTCAGATACATGCACTGCTTTATGCTGGAGGGAATGAGATGTTCCACACTATGAGCTGCAGCTTCTCCTGCTTCCAGCAGACACCTCCCTGCCCTCTCCTCTGCTGTGACTGCTGACAAGAGCAGGAGGAGCTGACAGCAATCCAGGAGCCATCATAACGAGGAGCAGCACACACAGTGGGTGCTGCAGTACTTATCTCACAGCTCAGGTTGGTAGGTGCAGGATCTCAGCTCTCCCTTCCCCTCAGAGGCTCCGTGATGGAGGACAGGCACACTGGCCAATGAGTACATGGCCTGTGGTGACATCACGGTCATATGGCAGGTTACATGATGTGATGTCACTACAGGTCATCAACCAGTCTCTACATCGGAAGCTGTACTGATCAGTGGAGCTTCTGCTGTAGACACTGGAGGCCCCCAAGGGGGTGGGGGATCTAAACAGCTGCTTAGTCTGCCTTGCCCTAACGCTGTCTCTGGTTGGTAGGTATACACATACGTACACACATTTGTTAAATTGTACATGTAAAACAGGAATGCAAAACTTAACCTTTTTTTGCATTTTGAATTTTTTCTTTAACATAATTTTTCGTCAACCCCTTCACCACCCAGCCTCTTTTCACTTCACTGAACAAGCCAAATTTTCCAATTCCGACCAGTGTCATTTTATGTGGTAATAACTCTGGAATGCTTCAACGAATCTCAGTGATTCTGAAAATGTTTTGTTGTGACATGCTGTATTTTATGTTACTGGTGAATTTAGGATGACATTTTTTGTGTTTATTTGTGAAAAAATCAGAAATTTTATGAAAATTTTGTAAATTTTTCACTTTTCCAAATGTTAATTTTTAGGTCCTTAAACCAGAGTGTTATATTGCACAAAATAGTTAATAAGTAACATTTAACACATGTCTGCTTTACATGAGCAACATCTTTCACAGATTTTTTTTTTGTTAGGAAGTTAGAGAGGTTAAAATTTTACTACGAATTTCTCATTTTTCAACAAAAATTTTAAAAAAATCAATTTTATTTACATGCATGGTACCCACACAAGCTTTGTCCCGTCTCCTACATGGAGATGCTGAGGAGGGAATAAGGAGGAAGAGAGAGAAGAAGAAGGGGATGGAGAGTCGTCATAATTGTGGAGACTGCGAAGTATTGGCTATAAGGACCTTGGCACATATGGCCAACTTTATTTACTGCTGCTTTCATATGATCCTTGCAATATATTCATTTTGGCCAAGAAGAGTACTGGTTGGTCACCATGCTAGACCCAAACTACAAGGAAAACCTTGCATCTCTCCTTCCTAAGGCGGCGAGGTCTACTAAAATGATGCTATACCAGAAAGCCATTGTGGAAAATAGGTTGAAAAATTAACTATCAGACAATGCAAGCAGAAAGGGGCAAGTTTTCAAAGGAGGAGAAGCGAGGGAAACACACACCAGGTACTGTAAAGGCAAGAGTACACGGTCAAAGGCCTGGGACAATTTCATGACACCCGCCCATCGTCCAGGCCCTGATGATTGAGTATTTTTGGCAAGGAGGAAAAGGTTTTTAAAAATGGTAAAGGAATACCTGGCCAATAAAACCAGTGGACTCCCTAATTCTTCTGCGACCTTCAACTATTGGATCTAAAAGCTGGACACCTGACATGATATGTCCCTCTATGCCTTGGAGGTGTTGTGCTGTGCTGCTGCTAATGTCTTGTCTTAGCGGGTTTTTAGTAAAAATGAAGGAATTATGGATTGGTCCGATTTTTCCACACCATCAGATGACATCAGCGTATAAAGTGCTTTTAATCTTCAATATTTGATTCATAAAAAATGTCTAGTCAGGTTTAGTAAATCCATAAACCTGCTTAAGTACAAGCAAACAAAAGATAGCCTTTTCAGGCACAAAGTGAAAACAAACAGAAAATCCACATTCCACCAACTCATGTCAGTATCTTTAGCAAACACACTGGGGACCTTCACACTTCCAGTCACAGACACTGAATGAGACATTCAGTCTCCATTTTATCCGCCAAACCACAATCCTGGGTGAGGATATGTGAGCATCCATTCCTACCCATCTCTTTTGACTGCTCATAAAACCAAGACCTGGAATGGCCTAATAACTTTCTGAGCACTTTATGTGCTGGAGCATGCTTTCTGGGCTCACTTCATCCAAGTTGCCAACAGTGATGATACATGTCTTCCCTCATTGACCTGTCCGGCGGCCATTTTACATACCCCCTCTGCCCAAAGCTGGGGGGTTTGTCACCTTCTGCCATCAAACAGTGGACTCTCAACAGAATGTCGGCATTTCCATGCAGTTTCCCCATGCTAGGACCCACCTAGTCACTTGGGCATTATTCCCCCTTTTCTTCCTCATTCACTTCAGAGGGGCATGGTCTGACACTAGCCTGAAATTCCTGCCCAAGAGGTAGTACCTTAGAGTGTCAAACGCCTACTTGATGGCCAAACATTCCTTCTGCACTACAGAGTAATTCTTCTCGCAGGATGACAACTTCCGACTCAGACACATTATAGGATGCTCTTGCCCATTCACCTCTTGTGATAATATAGTGCCCAGCCTGAAATCTGAAGCATCTGTCTGGACCATAAACTCCTTGGTAAAATCTGGTACCACCAGCACTGGCTGTTTACACAGGGATAGCTTCAGTTCCTGGAAGGCCATCTCTGCTTCTGGAGACCACTTAGCCATAGCCAACTTAGTTCCTTTAAGGAGGTCTGTCAGAGAGGAAGCTATCATGGCAAAATTAGGAATAAACTGGTGGGAAAATCCCACAAAGCCCAGGAATGCTTCTTTGAGATGGGTTGTGGCCAACTCTGGATCGCCTCAACTTTATTCATTTGGGGCTTTATTTGGGCTCTGCTTATGGCACAGCCCAAACACTTAGCTTCCTCCCTTCCCATAGCACATTTCTTTGGGTTTATGGAAAACCCCACCTTCCGTAGAGCATTAAGTATTGCCTGGACTTTGCTTAACTGGCTTCCCCAATACTGGCTGAAGATCACGATGTCATCCAGGTAGGCCACTGCGTATCTCTTGTGGGGAGTTAGGATCCGGTCCATGGCTCTCTGGAAGGTAGGTGGAGCTCCTTCTAACTTGAACAGCATCCTTTTGGACTGGAAGCATTCATGTGGCATTGGGAAGGCAGTCTTCTCTTTGGCGTCTTGTGACATTGGAATTTGCCAATACCCGTTTGTGAGGTCAAGAGTGGTAATATATCGGGCCAGCCTTAGCCTCTCAATCAATTCATTGACTTGGGGCATCGGGTATGCATCGAACTTAGAGACCTCATTTAACTTCCTATAGTCATTGTAAAACTGCCATTCTCCATCGGGTTTTGGCACTGACTATGGGACTGGACCAGCCACTCTTGGACCTTTCAATGACTCCCAGGCTCAGCATCCACTTTACCTCTTGCGAGATCACCTCTCGGTGGGCTTCTGAAATCCGATATGGCTTCAAGTTTACCCCAACATGAGGCTTCATCAGAAAGCTCTGTCAGAACCTTATACTCTATGATCTTAATAAAACCTCGTAGCTCTGAGAATGGGTCTCTGTTCTTATGTAGCAACTCTTGGTACTGTTGATTTTGGGCTTGTGACAGCATCTCTGCCCCTTTAACCTCTTCTATATCAGCTTCAGGCTTACCTACCAAATATGGAGCTTCCACGGGCACCCTATATCGCCTTGGCTTAATCAGATAATATGGCACACCAGGTAATTAGCTGGATCCTTCAAGCCCTATAAATTGTAGGCTTTCCCATCCAGGGGGTGTTTCATATCAGGTTGGGTCACTAACAATAATACAAAATCCAGAAATAGAAGGCGAGCACCATCACAATAGTCCACACATCTGAACCATCATACATGTGTGAAAGAGACACAGCCGGCAATACAACTGTTTTACCCTTAGGTGCACATTCATGGAAAATAAGCTAATCCACATAGCAAAAAATAGTAGAAAAAGAATGGCACTCACTGGGTAGTGTAGTCAAGGCTTTATTATAAAAGCATATCAGCGGGAGAACGGGTGCAGAAAGGAGATAGCAACGACGATCGTTTCGCGCTGCAAAGGCGCTTCCACAGGTTTTTCACTGACAATAATGTACACCTTGTCATCGGCTGTTGGACTCTCATGAATTGGTCAATTTATGCGGTATGTGCCTTTATTTTTTCAGTAGCAACTTTATCTGTAGCAATTTTGCAGTTTCTATCTATTTTCTGTCGTAGTTTTGCATTCCAATTTTCCAGATTCAGTGTTTTGCATTTCAGAGTACAGCTATTTCTTCTTAGTTTGATTGATTTAGTTGTCCTAGCTTGCACTAATACATCAGTGCTGACAGAGATTTACAAAGTAAGTACTAATCATGGCTACTTACATCAGGTCTAATCAATCTATTTAATAATATATGGAGTTGACTTACGAAATATCAGATACTCTTTAAGAGGGCAGGATAAGGCCAATTCATGTCATGATTTCGAAGGCCTAGCATCTCTGTAGGCACCAAAGCATGGGCAGGACTTGTGAAAAAGACCAAAGATCAGACCAAGGAGATGATGGCTGGGTAAGTGTTATTTGTTTTTTCTATACTTATTATGCTCTGGGGTCTGGAGAGAGCAGAATAATTTGATTTGCAACAAAATCAAAGAAAATTACATTTTATTCACTAAATTCTACAAGAATCAAATTTCTGCTGAATTATGCATCTTTAGACAAGAATGGTATAATGTAGAAATGAGCTAATTTATTCAAACGAAATGAAATTGTACTAGAAAATACAAAAAAATCTTCAATTTGGAAAATACAGACTTTTACAAATCAGTTTTGCACAAATTCAGCATCATGGCGGCTTGCTGGCTGCCATTTTGTTGAAACATAGACAAGTTTAAAGGAATCTGTCACCCCCTGGATGATTTTAATCTATTACTATTGGCATACAGGTAACATATTGTGAAACCAGTATTGCCTGTATGCCTCATAGTTAGGGTGTAGATCTTGTGAAATTTATTTATAATGTTATATGCTAATGATTTCTTCCATGCTCCAGGGCATGTGGTGCCTGGAATGACTGCATTAAAATGGCACCCCCTCCCATCAGCGTCACAATGACCTGTTCTGCGCTGTAATTCTGTGCATGCACTGTGCACGTGCTTGGTTACAGGAACCCTGTTCACCCTTCTATGGGAAGTCTCTGCATTGATCTTCTGCACAGGCTTAATAATGGCCTGTTTCTCTTTCATTGAAAGCTCCTTTGATCGCATGTTGTGGGTTCACAGCAACAGCTTCCAAATGGCAGTGTCACACCTGTAATCAGCTCCAGACCATTTACCTGCTTAAGCCCTTAACTAACTATGACGTGCTATGTCCGTCATAGGTCACCTCTTTACATTAGTATAGGCTCAGGCGATGAGCTCGTACCTTTTCTCTCACATGACAGCTGATCTGATCAGCTGTCCTGTGCCCCTAACAGCCGTGGTTGGAATCGCCATCCACCTGTAGATGTTAACTAGTTAAATGTTGCTGTCAATCTCTGATAGCAGCATTTAACTCACTTAAACTGGATACGTCTTAGCACTAACTAACGGCGCCCATGTCACATGAATGCGGGTCACCGATGGGTTGGCATGACAACCCGGGATCTGCAGGAGTCCCCTGTGGTTATAATTGCGAAACTGCTGTGAGCGCCGACCAGTGGTCGGCGTTCATAGCAGATAATAATTTTTGTCACACATTGGGCACATAGTGTAATACAAGCAATCAAATGATGACTGTTGAAGCCAGTAAAAAGTAAAATAAAAAGTTTTTAAAAATATACATAAAAAAATGAAAAAATATAAAAATTTAATTCACCACCCTTTTGGCCCAGTCTAGATAAAACAATTAAAAAAAAATAAATAAAAATACACATATTTGGTATCACTGCGTTCAGAATTGCCTGATCTATCAAGATATAAAAAGAATGAATGCGATCAATAAACAGTGTAATGAGAAAAACAAATCAAACGCCAGGATAACATTTTTCTGGTCTCTGCAATTTTGCAATAAAATGCAATAACAGGTGATGTAAACATCGCAATTATCCCAAAATGGTATCAATCAAAAGGTCAGCTTGGCACGGAAAAAATAAGCCCTCAGGCAGAAACAGATCCTGGAAAATGGAGACGCTACGGGTCTCGGAAAATGGCGCCAGCACGCAATATGTTAAAAGCAAAAGTTTCGTTCAAAAGCAAAACTCGTCCCGCCAAAAACAAAACCTCACATGGCTGTGTTGCCCAGAAAAATAACAAAGCAAAAATGGAATTACCTCTCGTCCTTAAGGGGTTAACTGGTGATGAATTAACAAGGGGAAAAGCCCATGTTGCACATTAAAACGATTTTGATATAATTGTCCAACTACCTTTTATCCCTTTAAAAAGAGGCAGCTACATATTAAAGAGCTGTAATTCCTAAACCCTTACTCCAACTAGGATGTGAACACCTCCAAATTAAAGCTTTAGGCCCATATTGATTACATAACTGTACACTGAATATGTTTTGCTAAACAGCTAAAATGACAAAACTTGTGTCTGTCCAAATATTTCTTGACCTAAATGTTTGAAACCTGTAGATAGTCATTACAAAACCATAATGCACTTTTTGATCTCATGATCATTGACTATGAGGTGCAGTACATGGATGGCATTCTGGTGTTAATGATTTGAGGTTGTTTTTATCAGCCCCAAGTTTACAAATATAAAGAATGTTTGTTCTATATAACAAACCATTGATTCTGTATTAGCTTTATACATAATAGACCCATTACATAGGCAGATTTAGCAATCTGTAGAAACAAACACTTAAGAAACGTTTTTTTATCGGCCACAGGACACCTCTGGTATTAGTTTTAAAATACAAATAAATATCGTACTGCATAGTTTTTACAATAGCATGACCACAGGAAGTAAAGCTCATATCGCAGCGGGGAACACTTGAATTGGGCTTTATCTCACAAAATCCCTTTTATTAGCTGAAACACAAAAGCATCTTTTAAGCATATTATATAATCTGATTCTCGGCGGGTGGCATGTTCCCAGATAACTACAGGATCGGGATGTGCACGTAATCTGTGAACTGGATGTTGCTTCTTTCCTACAGTATGAAATCACCGCCAACATGTATTTTCTGGCATGGTACGGAGAAATGAGATCTCAGATATATTGTTAGCACAGAATTTCACAGTGAAAGTAAACACATTACATGTAATGCGCTCAGATTGTATATTCTGGAAATCAATGATACAAAATGACATGTTTATAAAAGTCAAGGTAACAGGACGTCACTTATTAAGACATTATGAGATTAACAGCACTAATGAAGCATGAAAATATTACCAGTACTCAATTATCACAACATTCACAAATATGTGCATTAACAGCACTAACTATAGGGAAGGTCACGAAGAAAAGAACCTGCTTTCTTGCTTAAAAAAAAAATAAAACAATCCTCACACTTGTGTTCCATGTTAGGTATCAAAAAAATTGTTCAGAAAAAAAAAATTTCCACCTACATTGCAATCCTTATCTCATAAGCATGTCAATTTTTAAACCCCTTCCCACCACGGCCAATTTCCGTTATCTCGCTTTCGTTTTTTCATTGTTTGAAAATCTTGAAACGCGTTGACATAGTAAACCGCATTCATGCTTCGCCTTTGTGTGTGATTTTACCTTTGAACCTTGGGCAGCACGGACTCTAAACCATCGTATTTCTTATTTATTGCATCGTATCTTTACAGGCTTCTTTAAGAGTTGTGATTATTACAACCCTATCAGGTGAGCGCATATATAATATTTTATGCCACTTGGTTATCTGGTTATCATTTAAGACCCTATTTGCACTTTTTTTGTCTATCCAGTTTTACCATTTGATTGAAATTGCAAAAAAAAATGCAATTTCACAATTGTTTTTTTTTATTTACCATGCTTAGTATACAGTAAAATTGACCCTCGGAATATGATTCTCCAGGTTAGGTCAATTGTATACTTTTTTCATTATTTAAGTGGTGAAATAAAATTCAAATAAAATATTACTTTTGTCGTTATTTTCTGACACTCGTAATATTTTCAATTTTAAATTGATGGCACTGTGTGGGGGGCCTATTTTTTTAGCTTGCGTTTTTACTGATAACATTTTGAGGTAGATATGATGTTTTGATCACCTCATTGCATTTTATGCAGTGTTGTGGCATACAAAAAAATATCATTCTCGTGTTTCGAGATCTTTTCCTATTACGCTCTTAACCGGTTCAGTTAATTAATCTCATATTTTGATAGATCGGACTTTTGCAAACATAAGGCTGCAAAATATGTGTATATATAGTTATACTCCAGTTACTGCACCTTAAAGGGGTTGTACAGGCCTGGGGTTCAAGTTCTCTGTATGTGACTGCATACTTGGGAATCTTTACAGCTCGAATATTGTGCACTGTCAGGATTCTCCAATGCGACTGGATAGATGTGTCCAGCTTAATATAATACAAGTGAATCGAGCAAGACCATGTGCGTCTAGTCAGCGCATGAGCACATTTGTGCTCCCGGAGTCGGTACCAGAGACTCCTGACAGTCTGCACTGTGCGCACTGTTAGCATTCATAAGTCTGCAGTTGCATTCAGTGACTAAAGATTTGAATTACAGGCTAGGATAACCTCTTTAAAAACTGCACTTTTTTATTATTCACACACTGCAAACAAGAATGGCAATATTAAACCCCTAAGTTCTTTTTCACTATCGCTTATTTTCAAAGCAATTAGTGCCTTTTCAGTATTGTGATTCACGGAAAAATTATTCAAAGTGAATCAAATTTTTGATGAAAATTTGTTGACCCCGGTAAAATAAAATGTAAAAAGATCAACTGTAGCTCTTATGAATGAGGTCTGTCCTGTCTTCAGCTAAATGAACGGGATTCATATAGCTTAACAAGCAGCTAAACTGCTATACCAGGGTCCAATAAGGGAGACTGTAGTTGAATCTGTGGTTCATTGAACGTAGGTATATAGATGATGAAACTACAAGACAAGACAGATACATAGAATCAGTGCTGTGTCAATAAGAATACACATTATACATAGGCAAACACAATCTGAACTACTAGCTGAACGGGGGGAACTAACTAAGCTGACTAATATGAGAGATAGGGATGTACAGAGGGAACATGTCACGTACCAGCAATGCTAACGCAGGGGGAGTAGAAGGATGAGGTGCTTCCAGTATGCGGAATTGATAGAAAATGGCAGACTGAAGAGATAAAGGGGGCTGTTATAGACCATGGTACTTTGCAAACTTACCCAGGATACATTGTGGATTGGAGGGAAAATGTGATGGCTACGTGTGATTGGACACACCGCCTCCAGCAGGGCGAATTTCTCTGACACACGTGACCCTGGATACACCGCCTCCAGTAGGGCGAATTTAAATAATATAGCGTGCAGCTTGATACACCGCATTCAGCAGGCGAATTTCAGTATTACACTTATAACTGGATACACCGCCTCCAGCAGGGCAAATTTAAATAATAAAGGGAAACACCAGGGAAACTCATACAATGGAGGGCCCTGCGATAGGGAGCGGGGAGGTGGAGACCTCCTGCACTTCCCGGAGCCAGTCTATACACTCCTAACAGTCCTTATACAGGCTCCGCACCTGTTGCCGAGCTGGAACCTAAGAACCCTAGCTCGCCCTGCACCTACCCCTTTCTAATGAAATGGACGGTGCAGAAACTAATCCCACCACTGCACTGGAACACACAAAAGGAAAGTTACAAAACAGGGGTAACACCACTTAGCTTTGCTCTGTTGCTCTTGCTCCCAGCAACAGAGTCCAACACCAGAATGCAGCTTTCCTCATGAATAGCTGCTCCTTCACCAAGCTTTGTCAGAGCTGCAAGGAACTCCTCTCTGGCTCCTTCCACACCAGGACTCTGACTGAGCTGCCAGGAACTCTCTCTAGATCCTTCCTTCTCCAAGGATGGTTGAAATGACCAATATCACCAACCTTGATTGCAAAACCTGACACTCTTTTATAGGTAAGAGCCAGCAATCACACCTGCTTCATAATCATGTGCACTAAACTAAAGTAACCAGAGTGCAATGACCCTAACGGCCAACGGGGGCAGAACTAGAACTGAAATCACCACAGTGCAATGACCCTAATGGCCACCGGGGGCAAAACTACCTTAAAGCCAAAGGCTTGAAGGAAAAAAAAGGTTACTAGTGCATTTATCTATTATCAAAAAATGGGGAAAGCTAGCCTAGCTTCCAGGAAACAAGATAAAACAATATTATGTAAACCTGAGGTAAAACAGCTTATCTTTGCAAGAAAATGTTTATTTACTGGAACACATGAAAGTACAGAATCCCCAACGTTTCGGCTCAATTAAGCCTTTATCAAGGGTTTTAGCTATAGAGAGATATAAAATAACAATAATCATGTAACTAGCAAGGCATGCTGGGAGAAATTTAACCATTTCAATTCATGGTTCACATATTCATAAAGAAAATAAATCATAACAATCGACATGTGGAAATAACATTATAATGAAAATAATGATTCCATCCAGTGAGTAAATCCTAGCATGCTCTGTTAGAAAAAAGAGAACACAATTTGTATATGTAAATATATGCGCATATGAAAAAACTCTAAAAGCGGTCATAAGGCATTACAAAGAAGGTGCATAGATCAATCAGAGTAAATACCTGTGTGATCATATGTTCCACTCTTAATGTTCTAAGGAATAAGGAAGGAAACAAAGTCTGAATACCAAGCAGAGATATAGCCCAGGAAAGCAAGAAAGTATAATACTAACATGTGAACAGACCTGTATAGTTGTGACTCAGAGCACCGGGGATCATGCCGCCATCTGGTAAAGGAGAGTGTGTAAGAAAAGAAAACTGATCTATTTATGCAACCTGTGTGTCCTTAAATGCGGTGCAGCTGTGAAATGAATGAGCGCCCGTCATAGCGCTAGTCGCGCATGCGCACTGCACGCTAAATGACGGAAGTGGGGAAAAAGAACAGAAAGTGTGGCATAGAACAAACAATACAGCGCTGGCACAGGCGCGCTGGGTCTATAATGACGGGAGTGAGGAATAGAAAACAGGAAGTGTGGCATATATTGAAAAAACAAACGCACAAAGTCTCCAACCAAATAAAAAAATATACACGGTCTGTTAATTATATAGATTTAGTAATGAAATATTAGTTGTATCTCTGAATAATATGTGCGAATCAATATGTATCAAGGAAGTATAAGTAACAACACAGAAAAAAAGAAAAACGAAAAAGAAAACCTCAGAAAGTACAAACCACCAAATAGATTGGAAAAACAGATGTGAATACCTTATATTCGCGTAATATTAAGTCTGAAAAAGAAAAAAGTATTAGAAATTACTTATGCATATATGCACACATACACATACACATACACACAACCTGTATACATATATATACATACATGCGTAAACCACTGCACATATATATATATATACACAAATACGGACATACGCATATATATCCATACATATATATACACACAACACGTATACATTGGACAAATTGATTTATATTAGTATACTCACTGTGGAAGAAAAAAGTATAACAACATCACTATGTAAAATAATAAGAGAGTTATTTCAATAAAAAACTTCATATTCTCTATTGAGGCCAGAGGGTTCCAATGTTTGGAGAACAAAAATCCAATAGGCCTCTCTCTCAACTTTTGTATCCTATTTCCACCCCGTCTCGCCAGTAGTACATGCTCTATAATCTGATAGCGAAGTTGTGAAATGTTATGATTATGAGAAATAAAATGTGCCGGAATAGGTAAAACAGTTGTCTTACATCGAATCGTTGATTTATTATGTGAAATTCAGTCTCGGATATGTTGCGTAGTCTCACCAACATAATCGAGACCGCATGGGCACTTAATCAGATAAAGACATATGATGAATCACAACTAAAGTAGTCCTTAATAGGAAAGATCTTTCCTGATCTGGAATGACTAAAAGTATCCCCTTTCATAATATTAGAACACTGAAAACAGTGTAAACATGGGAATGTCCCTTTACTTTGAGATCTAATAAATCTTTGTTTACCCATCTCCCGTGTGCTGCCAATATCAGCTCTCACCAAAAGGTTACGTAGATTAGGCGGTTTCTTGTGACAAATCAAGGGTGAACTTTGAAACTCCGGAATATGAGGATAGGAATTAGAGAGAACTGGCCAATGTTGGAGTATGATATTATGAAAAAGATACATAAAAGGATGGTACGTGTTCACAAAAGCCACCCTCTTTGTCTTAATAATTGATTTAGATTCTGACACTGGGCAGTGCATCAAAAAAGAATTGGGATATCCTCGCGATATGAACTTCGATTTCATCTCACTAAGACGAAGGGTACGATTAGAGTAATCGGAAACAATCCGATGAACTCTAAAAAACTGCGACCTTGGAAGAGATCTCTTAATATCCTTAGGAAGGCAGCTAGTAAAATGTAGGAGACTATTTTTGTTGGTTGGCTTCACAAATAGGTCTGTGGAAAGGATACCATCAATCCCCTTAATCACCTTAGTGTCAAGAAAATAAATGGAATCAGGATCATATTGCATCGTAAAGGACAAACCATCTACCTTAGTATTAATAGCCTGATAAAAAGTTTCCAAAGAAGACAAATCACCTGACCAAATGAAAATAATATCATCTATATACCGCTTCCATAGTACCACATACTGCTGGAAGAGCAGCTGAGAGTAAACAAACTCAGATTCGAATTCCGCCATAAAAATGTTGGCATAAGGGGGCGCCACATTGGACCCCATAGCTGTACCACTTACTTGAATGAAAAATTGGTCTTCAAAAAGTAAAAAATTCTTAGTTAGAACAATAGTCAATATAGAAATACAAAAGGTTTTAACATCCTCAGAAAACCAGTATAATTGTCCAAAAATTTTTTTACTGTTCGAATGCCCCTCGTGTGATCAATACTAGTATATCAACTTGTTACATCTAAAGTAACCAAATAATTATTTAGAGCCAGATTTAATGCCCTTATACTAGATAAAAAATGTGACGTGACCCTAAGCCATGAGGGGATCAAATGTAAAAGAGGTGAGAGAGTCTTCTCAAGAACTATTGATAATGGTGATAATAATGAGTTAGTGGAGGCAACAATTGGCCTTCCCGGAGGTTGTGTCAAACTTTTATGTATTTTTGGTAGTGTGTATAACACTGGTATAATAGGATGAGGATGGATCAAAAATTCACTCAATTTAGTGTCAATGACACCTAGAGATAAAAAATGTTGCACAGTGTCCCTATTTCAAACGCAATAGAGGAGGAGGGATACGTAGGAATAGAATGGTAAGTATCATGATTATTAAGTTGAGAATAGATTTCATCAGTATAATATTGTCTATCCATTATCACAATTGAACCGCCCTTATCAGCCGGTTTCACAATCAATTGTTTATTACGAAATAGGCCATCAATGGCCATACGCTCAGACCTAGACATGTTATTCAAGATGTGATAATGACCATTGTGAATTTCATGTAATTTATTTTTAATATCCTTTATTTACCAAACTAATATAGGTCTCAACAGGATGATAGGATTTTGGTGGAGTAAAACTACTAGGTTTATACAAATTCAATTGCTTTAAAGTCAATAAATCCACATTAGGATTAGAATCAAGTGGAATATCCTCTTCTAAAGGTTGTGTACAAGATGTATCCTTCGAAAAATGTACCTTCAACCGTAAGGGCATAAAAAATCGTTGAACCTTTTGATCTAAGGTAAATTCATTAAAACTTGGTGTCAGACAAAAGGATAAACCTTTTTGAAGAGCTGATATCTCCGAAGGGGATAAAATATGTGATGAAATGTTATAGACCAATTGGTCAGGAATTACCTGAGAACGGGTCTGTACCCAAGATGAAGTAGAATCAGTCCCTCCTTGAGCTCCCCTATTGTTCCGATTTTTCTGTCCTCTTCCACGTCTCTGAGAAAAACTGCGAGAGGAATCTCTAGAAGTATCGCTGTCTGAGCTGTTGGAAAAAGAAGAGTCCCACCGTCTAGTTGTTCTCCGTTCACCTGGTATATTCTGATTTCTCCAAAAATAAACGTTATTACATTGATAGTCATCAGCATCTCTCAGGAACTTAATCCTCTTACGTTCTTGAAGTTGAGCTCGAAAATCAGTATTGAATTTTTCAAATTGTGTTTTAATTTTATTAAACTCATCCTGGGGAAGCGTTCCACGAAGTTGTTGTTCAGCATTGCTGATTTCATTATCCATAGTGGACAACTCCTAATTAAATCCATGGAACATTTATTAAAAATTGCTTCAAATTTATTACAGAAGTCAATTTTGTCTGAAAAAAGAGTAGGCCTGAGAGATACTCTTAAGCCCCTTGGTATTCTTTTGACTCTGTGATATGCTGCCAGAGTCGCATAGTGAAGCTGAAATCCAGTTCTCTTCTTACACATCCTTTCATAGTCACGAGAACGAAGTTGGTCAGTGGGTGTATGAAGGAACTGTCCTGGTATATTCACCTGACCAATGATGGACTCAGCTTCTGATTGGTTATAAGATAGGGTGTCAAAAGACATAATGTAAAGGTTGCTAAAGCCCCCAAAAAAGTAGATCAATTATCAAAAAATGGGGAAAGCTAACCTAGCCTCCAGGAAACAAGATAAAACAATATTATGTAAACCGGAGGCAATACAACGTATCTTTGCAAGAAAATGTTTATTTACTGGAACACATGAAAGTACAGAATCCCCAATGTTTCGGCTCAATTAAGCCTTTATCAAGGGTTTTATCTATAGAGAGATATAAAATAACAATAATCATGCAATTAGCAAGGCATGCTGGGAGAAATTTAACCATTTCAATTCATGGTTCACATATTCATGAAGAAAATAAATCATAACTATCGACATGTGGAAATAACATTATAATGAAAATAATGATTCCATCCAGTGAGTAAATCCTAGCATGCTCTGTTAGAAAAAAGAGAGAACACAATTTGTATATGTAAATATATGCGCATATGAAAAAACTCTAAAAGCGGTCATAAGGCATTACAAAGAAGGTGCATAGATCAATCAGAGTAAATACCTGTGTGATCATATGTTCCAATCTTAATGTTCTAAGGAATAAGGAAGGAAACAAAGTCTGAATACCTAGCAGAGATATAGCCCAGGAAAGCAAGAAAGTATAATACTAACATGTGAACAGACCTGTATAGTTGTGACTCAGAGCACTTTCATGTACTTTCTGTACTTTCATGTGTTCCAGTAAATAAACATTTTCTTGCAAAGATACGTTGTTTTGCCTCAGGTTTACATTAGTGCATTTATCTGTCATAATCCAACCTGGATCATGACAGTACCCTCCCTCAATGAGGGGCCTCTGAACCCTCAAGACCGCTCCTCATCAGGGAACCACCTACAGCGGGGACGCCCAAGTCCAGAGTTCACCCCAGAAACTACCAGAACTTCAGGTTTATGGCAAACGAGCACCGCTGGTATCGGCAATGTATGTTCTGGAGGCACCACACATCTCTGAAGTGCTGACCTGGGGAACGAGTTGTGTATGTGTATGTTTGGGGGTAACTCGAGCTGGTAAGACTCCACAACACACTTCCACTGGAGGTTTTTTGGTAGCCACCCATACATGCTCATTGACACACTGGTCCGGACCTGAACGTTTATTGCCACACTCGTTTGTCATAATTCGGTGAACTCTTTCTGGAATTGACAACAGAGGCACCCTCTGTGTCACCACACTCACACCCCCACAATTCACCACGGGGTACACCCCCTCAACCCCTTCCACCACGAGGTCTGCGCCTCCCAGGGTTGACTAATGGCGAGGGTTGAGACTTGCCCCTACTCTCCTGCAGCACATGTGCTGCTCTCACTGGAGAGAAAGGGGTTGGTTGAAGAGAGATGGCAGAGACAGTAGTCCCTAGGCAGCAGCCCTCACACGACTGCCCCCAGCTGACCACTTCCCTCGCCCGCCAATCTATTACCAGGTTGTGTTTTTTCAGCCAAGGGAGGCCTAAAACGACAGGTACTGGCATTCCTTCCAAGACGTAGCATGACAAGGACTCCTCATGATGTCCTATACGTAGGTGGATATTTTCTACGACTTGGGTCAAGCTCCCCTGGCTCAGTGGAACAGAGTTTATGGCCTGGACACTTATAGGATGGGCTAGCGTCCTACACCTCAGGCCATGAGTCTGGACAAAGCGAGCATCCACCAGACTGACTCCTGCTTCGCTGTCCACAAGCACCGGTATCACCTCCGGTACCCCACCAGCCAACACCTCTGCTGACATAGTACCTTGGGAGGGCAAAATGGAGGAAATATACACTCCCTGGTTGTCTCCCTCCAAATGACCAGGGGAAGGCTGCTTCTGAGATGACACAGATGATTTGGCGCGCATTGGGCAAGCCTTAAGGACATGACCAGTCTGCCCACAGTAAAAACATGCCGACACCACTCACTGAACAGTAGGCAGGCCTGAACACACACTAGCACCTCCTACTTGCATAGGCCTGGAGACTTGGCAGGCACTGGGCAGGCTCCCATGAAATGGCCCGCCTTCCCACGGGAAAAGCATACCCCCCACCACGGCGAACCGCAGACAACCACTTTTTTGTACCAACAACACCGGGCTGCCTGGGTTCCTCCATCCGCACTGGTGGGTCCTCCTCCCTAGCGAGGATTACAGAGGGCACATTTTGTGTAAGTCTCTCCCTAAGGAGTCTATCCACCCAGATGGCAAGGGACATGGCGGCCTCCAGCGACCTGGGGGTGGCGTACTGCACCAGAGTATCCTGCAACTTTGGAGACAGACCCTGCACAAATTGACTCCTAAGTGCAGGGTCATTCCACTGAGTGTCAGTGGCCCACCTCCTAAACTCTGAGCAGTACTCCTCAGCAACCAGGGCTCCCTGTTTACACCTACGGAGTTGGGATTCCGCCAGGGTGATGCCATCAGGATCCCCATACACTAGCGCCAAAGCCGCAAAAAACTCATCCATGGACTCTAACGATGGTGAATCGTCCAGTAGGGAGAAGGCCCAGGATTGGGGATCACCCTTAAAAAGGGACATAATGATTCACACCCATTACTCTTTACTCCCTGATGAACGAGGACGCAGCCTGAAATATATTTTGCAGGCTTGCTGAAATATCAAGAATTGATCTCTCCCTCCAGAAAACCTGTCAGTGAGGGATATGTTGGGTTCTGGCTGAGCCTGTGCCTGAACCAAACCCCCAAAAGCCCACCAACAGCTGCAGCTGCTGCAACAACTCACTGCGCAGCCCCCTAATCTCATCAGTAAAGATCGGCAGCATTTGGGCAAAGGTCTGCATTGGGTCCATGGCTCAGCAGAAAAAAAAAATGTATGGCTGGTGATAATGTGATGGTTACGTGTGACTGGACACACCGCCTCCAGCAGGGCGAATTTCTCTGACACACGTGACCCTGGATACACTGCCTCCAGTAGGGCGAATTTAAATAATATATCGTGCAGCTTGATACACCGCCTCCAGCAGGCGAATTTCAGTATTACATGTATAACTGGATACACCTCCTCCAGCAGGGCGAATTTAAATAATAAAGGGAAACACCAGGGAATCTGATACAATGGAGGGCCCTGTGATAGGGAACGGGGACATGGAGACCTCCTGCACTCCCCTGAACCAGTCTCTACACTCCTAACAGTCCCTATACAGGCTCCGCACCTGTTGCCGAGCTGGAACCTAAGAACCCTAGCTAGTCCTGCACCTAGCCCTTTCCAATGAAATGGACGGTGCAGAAACTAATCCCACCACTGCACTGAAACACACAAAAGGAAAGTTACAAAACAGGGGTAACGCCACTTAGCTTTGCTCTGTTGCTCTTGCTCCCAGCAACAGAGTCCAACACCAGTATGCAGCTTTCCTCCTGAATAGCTGCTCCTTCACCAAGCTTTGTCAGAGCTGCAAGGAACTCCTCTCTGGCTCCTTCCACACTAGGACTCTGACTGAGCTGCCAGGAACTCTCTCTAGATCCTTCCTCCACCAAGGATGGTTGAAATGACCAATATCACCAACCATGATTGCAACACCTGACACTCTTTTATAGGTAAGAGCCAGCAATCACACCTGCTTCATAATCACGTGCACTAAACTAAAGTAACCAGAGTGCAATGACCCTAACGGCCACTGGGGGCAAAACTAGAACTGAAATCACCACAGTGCAATGACCCTAATGGCCACCGGGGCAAAATTACCTTAAAGCCAAAGGCTTGAAGGAAAAAAAGGGTTTCTAGTGCATTTATCTGTCATAATCCAACCTAGATCATGACAGAAAATGAATCAGGAAGTACAATGTATAATAACATGCAGTTATGACTTTGGTCACTAGATGGAGCCAAAAACACTAAACATCAAACTATAGAAATCTGAACGTTCTATACATACAGCAATCATTGTTTGTTATTAAAATAGGCAGTTCAAGAGTCATTAATTATGTCGGAGTCAGAACAAGGTCTCATAAACATTACCTTGCACAAACCATACAAGGTAATGGGTCGGTTTGTAAAAAAAAAACAGGTTCCTGTTAAAAATAACAACTGCTATTATGCCTTGTATGAAATATGGCTTTATTACCTTCTTCATGTTCTGCATGACTTCAGATCTAAAACCTCTTAAATGTTTATATTCTACAGGGTTTGCAAGTCATAACTTATTAGTTTCAATTCTGGTGCAACGTTGTTATGTCCATCATCTTGTGAGACTACTTTGTATGTATATGTTAAACTGTTTTTTTTACACATTTTTGAAAAGATTATTATAAATAAACAAAATAAATTTTTTAAAATGTTGATTTATTAAACCTTATTACTTCTGGAACTTAAAATAGCTACTGTTTCTAAACTCTGTCAGTAGCTGTTATTGGCAACAATTGCCAATCATTGAAGGCTGGCTGCTGTGACTGTCACTGCCACTCTACAGTGAGGCATTTCCAACATGAACCGAGATGTTTTATTAATGTCTTCATGGCTAGAAGCAAAATATCACAATTTACTGGTGAAGAAAATATTCCAAAACAATTATGTTAAGTGAGAAAACAGTATTTTATTATACTGTCAAATAAATGGGAAAATTTGCTGTTTTCTTTATTAGTCACATAGATTGCCATTTTTACTAAAACTATGATTTATTGTGTGCATTTAATCTTCTATTAGATTCAGTTTTGATGTTTATTTATGTATTTTTAGATTAATTATACTGTCAACCCTTATCATCATACCCCGCTTATTATTTTCTAATGTCCCTGTGACACAGCATGAGATTGTACAAGAAACACTTTTAAGTTGAGCTAAAAGTAAAACTCCCACCCATGATTGTAGCAAGGTAAGGACTACGTTTTTCTAAGTGAATGCTGAGATTTTATTCTTTTTTCCCCTGAATATCAATGTTTATATTTGTAAGGAGGAAGACCAGGCTGCGGGTACCTGTGCTGAGCCGGGTCCGGAACTGTTGGGGCTGCGTCTTATGTTTCCCGGGGGAAGGAATAGGGGACTGGACAAACCCCATGACCCTAGGTGACGGGGCATGTACACAGGAAACTCAGAGCGGAAAGCGAGCGAAAGGACAGTGAGTTGCTGGCCGCCAGAGAGAGCGCAGCAGGGTGAGCAGTGTGCTCTGCACTCAGCGCAGCAGTGCCATGCTGGGCAGTGTTGAGACTTACCCGCAGGTTATAGCAGGGCTGGGACTAATAAAAGTGCCATGCGCCCAGATAAACATCAGGCGATCTTCATACGGAAGAGTGTGTGTCAGCTGTAGGACTCTGGGGCGCGTCTACCCCAGTGGACCAGCGTGCATTAGCTCACGTGCGCTACTGAAACTTCTGCTACTTCTTTGACCCTCAGTGATCAGGCTCATGGACTGGGGGCTCAGTGGGCATAACCAGAGACCGCCCACTGCCGCCAGAAGCATATGTGAAATATGACGGGTCAATTGAATGGCCTCATCTGCAACAAGGACATAAGGCACAGTTCAATATTGGAAACTGGAAGCTGATGTGGTGGTGGTAGGTCCAACTGATTATTGCACAGTCGCCGTCCCATAATGGAAGAATTGAAGACTCTAGAGTCTCCAATTCTTCCATAGGTCCCAATATCTACAATTATAAACCTGTAGTGACTGTCAACCAGGGCGGTTTACGCATATGGATGTGCTACCCATCCAGGGCTCCAATACAATTTGGAAACTGGCAGGTCTCCTCAAATCCATTGGAAATCTGCAATCAGTCTTCCATCTTTCGCTCAGGCATGACCACTTGATGAAGTTGTGACCATATTTCTGAACAGGTAGAGCGGACTATGCCTGATATTGTGGATTTCCCATTTAAAACCTCATGATGCAGTGCCGCATATGAAAGACCAGTTGTGAGGAAGCTAAAAGAATATAAAGAATAAACAAAAATTAGATAACATTTTCAAGGTTAAAATAAAATCAAATTACTCAAAGTTACTGTGTCTACCTAACAAGCCATACCATAACAACATTAAAATAGTTCCAATAGCTATGTGATTTTGAAAACAACTAAATATTAGGATTAATGAGAGTTTGGAATTTTGAATTTAATTCCAACAACATCCACAAAAAAATTTGAAGAGAAATATATACTACATTTAGAAACATCATCAGCATAGAGTATGAGGAGGAGGAATACATACCGTAATGTAAGGATAAGGCGCTCCTCAGCAGAAATACTTTTGCGCATCCTGGTGTCCTGAAAAGTGATCCCAGGGCATGCACTGTCTCCAATAATAAATCAAAGGTAGAAAGGCTCATGCAACAATATTGGTAAAACTTATCGGAATGGGTCCGCAGAGATGCATAGAGATGGTGGACATGGCCTTTAGTGAGGCGTTGCCTCAAAAGCGGATGGACCCACATTCGTCTCCTCCTCCTCGGATCCACAATCACTGGGTATGGCTGGCCAAAGCGGAGTGACAAAACCCAATTGTAAAGCGCCCACTCAGTTGGGTTGAAACTAAGTCTGTCTGACATTTTCACACAAAGCACAAATACACCAACACAAGCACAGCACCAAAATGGCAAGATTGGAGGCTGCCACCTGTTGCAGAGGCAATAAATAGGGTTGCTAATGATGACTTAAATTATTTTCAGGCCTCAAAACCGTTAAATGTTCATTTTGCAAGGTTGCAAGAAAAAAACGCTATACGGATGTCATAAGGATGCTTACATGTGCAAAAATCACATCCTTGCATTGCCAACAGATGATAGTTCAGGGAACATTTCTGCGTTTTTCGACCTTAAAATACGTACCGTATTTTTATACTTTGTGTGTGACTCTGTCCTTACAGTATAATTTGCATGAGGTTTCCAATCTTTATTTCTCCGCACTGAGACATTGGATTAATACAAATCAAGGGTCATTTAACTCTTACTATAAGGGCTCATGCACACGGCTGTATTTTTGGTCTGAGTGTTGTCCGTTAAAAAAACTCACTTTTCTGAATGAATATCTGAATTTTTTTATACTGTCGTATGAACCCACCTTAAGACCATGACGCACATGACGTTTATTTACTGAGACAGAATATACTAATATCAATCCATTGCCATGAGCCGCAATCAATTAAATGCACATTTTAATATTTCAGTCATCATGGATTTATATTTTTTTCTAAATCAGTATAAAGTTTAAACATAAGATTTGTCTGAATTTAAAATTCTGAATACCAAAACTTATTCATACAATTTCACTTATCAGTATAAAGAAATCTAAAGGCTGAATACATAAAACTGGTCAGAAAAATAACATTAACATTTAATGTACATGACTTATTTTGAATGTGATATTGACATGGTGTGAGACCGCCATCACCCATAGCAATCAATAGGATTTACTTTCATTAATCTAAACTGTACTGAAAAAATATCCATGGCAACAAAAGGTGCGCAGATTGTCAAATCTAGACCCCATGCTGCTGTGAGATTTAAGCTGGGAACAACTGAAGGAAGAACACAATGTCACCTGGATCTGGTAAGCTGCTTAATAAAAGACAAAAAGCATCAAAATCTGTCAAAGAGATGGTTATAAAGCACCTTGGAAATAAATGCACAAGTATTGTATAACTGTGGAAACTTGATTTTTTATAATCCTGTCAATAAATCACCAATATGCATAATTAAGTTAGCATTACCTTATTTATTATTCTTTTTTAAATGAAATTTCATGGTATGTTGCTCGAAAGCTAGATCATGTGAGCTTCGATCACTATTGCTTAACCACTTAACCACTTAAATGTCACTGTCACTTAAGCATTTGACATAAGCAGTCCCGAAAGCTTGCTTTGTATCATCATTTACTATTATTTGTTAGCCATTAAAAGGTATCATAGCCACAAGATTCCTATTTTGTTTCTCTCACTGAGAGCACTTTATATATTGTCACTTTTTGAAACTGCATTTAAGTGGAGAATCCCAGTGAGGCATCATTTGGACACACAATGTCCTATATAACTTCAGTATATCACAAAAGTGAGTACACCCCTTACATTTCTGTAAATATTTTATTATATGTTTTCATGGGACAACACTGAAGATATGACACTTTGATACAATGTAAACTAGTCAGTGTACAGTTTGTATAACAGTGTGAATGTGGTGTGCCTTCTAAATAACTCCACACAGCCATTAATGTCTAAACTGCTGGAAACAAAAGTGAGTACACTCCAAAGTGAAAATGGCCACTTTGTGCCTAATTAGCCATTTTCCTTCCCCGATGTTATGTTAAGGGCCTGTCACACTAAGCGATATCGCTAGCAATATCGCTATAACATCACTGATTTTTGTGACGTAGCAGCGATATTGCTAGCGATATCGCTATGTCTGATACTTTCCTCCGACCTGCTCCCCCGCTGGTTATCGCTGATCGTGCGAGACCGTCCTGGACTGTTTCTCGTCGTCAGCTTCCTGCTGGGCTTCCTGCTGTGGCGACGAGTGACGTGTGGACACGGGCGGGAGGACGTCTTCATCGCCTCATCTGACAGGTAAGTAGCGACCCCCGACCCCTGCTATGTCGCTGGTGAGATCTGCCTGTGTGGCAGCTCACTAGCGACCACTTAGCGATGCACCAGCGATCCTGACCGGGTCATATCGCTGGTCGGGATCGAAGGTACATCGCTAAGTGTGACAGTACCTTTACTCATTAGTGTTACAAGATCTCAGGTGAGAATGGGGACCAGGTGTGGTAAATGTGGTGTTAGTGCTCTCACACTGTCTCATACTGGCCACTGGAAGTTCAATATGGCACCTCATGGTAAATAACTCTGAGGATCTGACAAAAATAATTGTTGCTTTACATAAAGATGTTCTGTGCTATAAGAAGATTGTCAACATCCTGAACCTAATCTACAGCACGGTGGCCAAGACCATACAAGACAGGTTCTACTCTGAACTGTCCTTGCCATGATTGACCAAAAAAGTTGAGTGCACGTGCTACGAGTCATATCCAGATGCTGGCTTTTCAAAATAGATGTATGAGTACTGCCAGCATTTGTTTTTTAAATAAATTTTTTTTTTATAAATTCTATAACAAAAAACAGCTTTCATAGTCCTAATAAGGTTTACAATAAGACAATTAAAAGAATAGGATCAGATTAGTACGCATACAGTTGAAACCAGAAGGTTACATACACTATATAAAAAGACACATATGCATGTTTTTCTCAATTAAGTACCAAAAAAATCCCCTGTTAATGGGAAATAAATAATAGCA
The DNA here is from genome assembly GCF_039654945.1 of Dendrobates tinctorius. Classification (NCBI taxonomy): domain Eukaryota; kingdom Metazoa; phylum Chordata; class Amphibia; order Anura; family Dendrobatidae; genus Dendrobates; species Dendrobates tinctorius. The sequence goes on from NW_027361707.1 coordinate 65,532,235, forward strand.
TAACTCAAACAACAATATGTATCAACAAAGAACCATATCTCAACTATTAAGTGAGAATTAGGGACCAGAGGAGTTTTAGCTAAAAAAGTTAAATTTTATTACAAAATATTTAAAAACAACAACAGAGCATCAATGCTAAAGCAGGCAGTGATAGACATGAATAATAGGTGACATCTAGAGAAGAAATCCAAGTGGAAAGAATGATAATAGAGAGCGTTACTCCCTTAAGGTACTCAATAAAAAGTCGCATCCATATAATATAAATATGATCTAGAAAGCCTTATTCATTAAACTGCCATATTTATGTAGTAGAGATAATGAGGAATATTTCTTTTGCCAAAGAATTTATTATAATAAATTCACTAAAGTGTTGGTTATCAGCTAAGGAAAAAATACAGAGTCAGTATTGTATAGTGTACATACCGCCGTAAGCAGTTTTCACCGCACGGAGGATAGATTTCAAAAAGCTACACCAATCACGTGAACTCGCATAAAGTGGCAAGAGTTAAAAGTGGATATAAATAATTGCCACAATGAGAGCCGGCAGAAAAGATTTTTTTCCCCCTACAATAATGTTCAAAACGAACAGCATAAGCAAACAAATAGTTGCTCGGCAGAGTAAACCACTTATTAAAGCAAATAAGACTGGGCGCAATTTGAGAGGAAAATACAAATAGTAACCTCAGCAATTACTGGCAAAAGTAAGCCCATAGAAGTAACCGACCAAGGGCAAGATAAGATATACTCTACTGTGCAGAGAAAAAGACCTAATAATGCAAATTGGACCAGATAACAAATAAGCAATAGTGTTACGGTACTCTATTGCTTATTTGTTATCTGGTCCAATTTGCATCATTAGGTCTTTTTCTCTGCACAGTAGAGTATATCTTATCTTGCCCTTGGTCGGTTACTTCTATGGGCTTACTTTTGCCAGTAATTGCTGAGGTTACTATTTGTATTTTCCTCTCAAATTGCGCCCAGTCTTATTTGCTTTAATAAGTGGTTTACTCTGCCGAGCAACTATTTGTTTGCTTATGCTGTTCGTTTTGAACATTATTGTAGGGGGAAAAAAATCTTTTCTGCCGGCTCTCATTGTGGCAATTATTTATATCCACTTTTAACTCTTGCCACTTTATGCGAGTTCACGTGATTGGTGTAGCTTTTTGAAATCTATCCTCCGTGCGGTGAAAACTGCTTACGGCGGTATGTACACTATACAATACTGACTCTGTATTTTTTCCTTAGCTGATAACCAACACTTTAGTGAATTTATTATAATAAATTCTTTGGCAAAAGAAATATTCCTCATTATCTCTACTACATAAATATGGCAGTTTAATGAATAAGACTTTCTAGATCATATTTATATTATATGGATGCGACTTTTTATTGAGTACCTTAAGGGAGTAACGCTCTCTATTATCATTCTTTCCACTTGGATTTCTTCTCTAGATGTCACCTATTATTCATGTCTATCACTGCCTGCTTTAGCATTGATGCTCTGTTGTTGTTTTTAAATATTTTGTAATAAAATTTAACTTTTTTAGCTAAAACTCCTCTGGTCCCTAATTCTCACTTAATAGTTGAGATATGGTTCTTTGTTGATACATAATGTTTTTCTCAATATCTGACATAAAATCAGAATAAATCTGTCCCATTTTAGGTCAATTAGTATAACCATAATTATTAATATTTACCAAATGCCAGAATAATGAGAGAGAGAGAATGTTTTAAGGCATTTTTATTACTAACTGTAAAGTCAAAAGTTTGCATGCATTTCATAAGTATTTGGTACCATTGCTCTTAAACTGAATGACTTGGGTCAAATGTTTGGGATATCCTTCCACATGCTTCTCACAATAGTTGGTCGGAATTTAGGCCCATTCCTCCTGATAAAACTAGTGTAACTGATCCAGACAAAATAGGAATGTCCAGCCTTCATACCACTCAGGAAGCAGACGGGTTCTGTGTCCCAGAGATGAGCGTGCTTTGATTTGATTTTCCTTCAGGGATCCCTGAAGGAAAACGTTAATTTTCCGAAATGCGTAGGAAATGGTTCTTGTCTTTCTCCGTTGTGAATTAGGTGCACACTCGGAACACAGAATATTCACGTGCTGAGGACGTCACTCAAACTCCACAGGTCCTGCACTCGGTAAACGCGCTGACACACGCTCCTCTCAGTACCGCAGGATACTATTAATCAGCGGTGTCACCGTCCGGGACATCGCTGCTACGATACAAATGAACGGGCAGGACTGACAGTTTTACAACCAGGATTATCTTATAATTGGGAAGCCTTTTTCCGCAAGGATTGGATTACATTAACAAGTCTGCAGGACCTTAACACCACAGAACTGCAATAAGGTAATGGAACTTTGCATTGACTAGAATCATAGAATCATAGAATCATAGATTCTATGATTCTAGTCAATGCAAAGTTCCATTACCTTATTGCAGTTCTGTGGTGTTAAGGTCCTGCAGACTTGTTAATGTAATCCATTAGCAAGTCTGCAGGACCTTAACACCACAGAATAACGGATTATCACCTAGTATCAGGACATAACAGTGTTTTATTCAATAAGTGTATCTAGAATCTGCGCAAAACTATTTGAATATATATATTTACTAGACTGATTTTAATAAAACTTGGGAATTAGTTTTTAGTAAATTATAACAATTCATTTTAGTGTGAAAATTAGCTCGGATTTTCCGGATCTTCACTGTGCAACGTTACATTAAGGTAACGGTTTTTCCTCATTGACTAGAGTAATACACTATGGCCTCCTATAAATCTTCATTTTTTAAATAGAATCTGGAAATTATTCATATTTTTAAACCTGAAAATCAGCTCAAAACAATTTATTTTATCTAGTTTACCTATTTACTCGGTCTTGTTGGTATAGACCCCTGTTTCCTTGCTGCGGTTCTTCAGGAAGGTTGCATGCGCCACTATTTTAAGCTTTAATACATTTTGCATTTATTTTCAGAAAATGAGAAATGGTCAAAAGAACAAAAAAATGCAGTGTTTGCAGACCTCAAATAATGCAAGAAACCATTTGTAAACAACAATACTAATGTTTTAACTCAGGAAGAGTTCAGAAATCAGTATTTTGTGGAATAACCATGATTTTTAATCACAGCTTTCATGCATCTTGGCATGCTTTCCACCAGTCTTTCACACTACTTTTGCGTGACCTTATGCCACTCCTGGTACAAAAATTAAGCAGTTCTTCTTTGTTTGATGGCTTGTGACTATCCATGTTCCTCTTAATAACATTCCAGAGATATTCAATGGGGTTCAGATCTAGAGATTGGGCTGGCCATGACAGGGATTTGATGTGGCGATCCTTCATCCACACATTGATTGACCCAGCTGTGTGGCATGGTGCATTGTCCTGCTGGAGAAACCAGTCCTCAGAGTTGGGGAACATTGCCTGAGCAGAAGGAATCAACTGTTTTTCCAGGATAAAATTGTATGTGGCTTAATTCATACATCCTTCACAAAGAGTAACCTGCCCAATTCCAGCCTTGCTGAAGCATCCCCAGAACATCACCGATCCTCCACCAAATTTCACAGTGGGTGCAATGCACTGTGGCTTGTACATCTCTTCTGGTCTCCATCTAAAAACTAGGCAAACAGGTGTTGGGCAAAGTTGAAAATTAGACTTATCAGAGAAGATTACCTTACTCCAGTCCTCTATGGTCCAATCCTTATGGTCTTTGGCAAACTTCAGCCTGGCTCTCCTTTGCTTCACATTTATGAAAGGCTTTTTTCCAGCTTTACATGACTTGAGCCCTGCGTCTAGGAGCCTGTTACGAACTGTTCTTGCAGTGCACTTCACCCCAGCTGCCATTTGCCATTCCTTTTGTAGGTCACTTGCTGTCATCCTGCGGTTGCTGAATGACAACTGAATAAGAGAACAGTAATTCCAGTCAGTGGAAAGTTGTTTTCACCCTCTGCTTGTCTGTAGCTTTGTTGTCCCCAATGTCTGCTGCTTGACCTTGTTGTAATGGACTGCCATCTTAGAAATTTTAAGGATGGAGGCAACATGACGCTCATTGCGTCCCTCGGTTAGTAAAGCCAGAATTGAGACCTGCTTTTCCTCACGGGAGACTTTTCTTTTCAACTTCTTTGGCATGGCTAAAAGTTATTTTTTCATTCCTATTACTTTTGGGATATTACTAGCATTTGTTTTGCCATACAGCTTATCCTATTGCAAGAGGATCGTGAACACCACAGCAGGGTTTTTAATACTTTCCTTCATTAAATAAGATTTGGTTCAGGTGACCACCTAATCAGAGGCACATTAAGTAGAATGAGTTGAACTCTGGTTAAAATTCAACTGACACTGGAATGGAAGGGCTGTCAGATATGTAGGGAAGCTGATTTTTATAAAACTGTTCAGTGGTCTCTTAATTTTGGCCAGAGTTATATATATATATATATATATATATATATATATATATATATATATATATATATATATATACGGCACTACATTTAACAGTTGGTTCGTTTCGGTACACTTTACATAATATCTCTTTTATCTCTGACTTTTACAACCATCTTTCTATAAATGTCTTGTAGATACTGCATCACTGCATCTCTGCATTGCTGCAGAGGTTAAAGGGGTGAGGGGTCCCACTGTCAATGCTCAGACCATACGCCACACACTGCATCAAATTGGTCAGCATGGTTGTCACCCAGGAGAAGCCTCTTCTAAAGATGATGCACAAGAAACCCCGCAAACATTTTGCTGAAGTCAAGCAGGTTAAGGACGTGGACTACTGGAACCATGTGTGGTGGTCTGATGAGATCAAAACAAAACTTTTTGGTTCAGATGGTGTCAAGCGTGTGTGGGAGAAACCATTTGAGGAATACAAAGACATGTGTATTGACAACAGTCAACTAGGGTGGTGGGAGTGTTATGGTTTGCGGCTGCTGAGTGCTGCTGGCTGTGGGGAACTACAGATCATTGAGGGAATCCTTTGGAATCTGGGCCAAAAGGCAATATTCTGACATGATAATGACCCCAAACACACCTCCAAGACAACCACTGCTTTGCTAATGAAACTGAGGGTAAAGATGCTTGACTGAATACGCATGTCTCCAGACTTAAACTGAAAAAATTGAGCATCTGTGGGGTATCCTCAAACAGAAAGTAGAGGAGCGAAAAGGCTATAACATTCACCAGCTCCGTGATGTCATCATGGAGGAGTGGAAGAGGATTCTAGTGGCAACCTAAAAAGGGAACTCCATGTCCATAAGAGTTAAGCCAGTGCTTGAAAATAATGGTGGCCACACAAAATATTGAGACTTTGGCCACAATTTTGCCATTTTCAATTAGGATGGTATTCACTTTTGTTGCCAGAGGTCTAGACATTAATGGTTGAGTTATTGAAGGTATTAAATTATTAATTATTGTTATTATTATAGTGTTACATGATTTAGAGGGCACACCAAATTTACACTACTACTTTTGTATGAAAGTTTCGTATTTTCAGTGTTTTCCCATAAAAATATAACACAATATTTATAAAAATTTGAGGAGTGAACACTATGGTGACCGGATCTCATATGGGGGGGGAAAAATGTTGGAATCTTGTCCGTCTGGACCCCACAAAACGATTCCCCTTTCCAGATATTGAGATAGCCAAAATTTGAGCTCGATCAAACGACGTTAACCCGTGCCGCTCGTCGCTCAAAGTTTGAAAAAATCCAAATTGAGGTTTTTTAAGATTTAGGTATTTTGCATAGTCTGTTAGACTATAAAGAATGTGACAACAACATTGCAGAAATAGCCCTGACCAAATTTTCGAACCATTTTTGGTATTTGAATGCAGAGTTGGTGGGATTATCGTTTTTTGATCCCACCATTACAGACAATGAAAAGTTGTTAATGGCTAATAAATTGCTCAGTAGCACAGATGAACCATCAGAGCACGCTAACCTACATGAGTTGATAATTTTACATAGTTATCTAATCTATTCTAGAGCTTTTGTTAAAGTAGTTTTTGAAACGTCAGAATATAATGCTCGGCATTTGCTTACAACTTGCAGGACATATTGCTTTTGTTCTTCATCTTTTGTCAGAAGGTCGTTAAAGTCGGTTACTTCCTACCTCTTTTAATTTTTCTTTCCTAACTTTTGGCTTTACAACCCTAGCGTGTTCTGATGGTTCATCTGTGCTACTGAGCAATTTATTAGCCATTAACAACTTTTCATTGTCTGTAATGGTGGGATCAAAAAACGATAATCCCACCAACTCTGCATTCAAATACCACAAATGGTTCGAAAATTTGGTCAGGGCTATTTCTGCAATGTTGTTGTCACATTCTTTATAGTCTAACAGACTATGCAAAATACCTAAATCTTAAAAAACCTCAATTTGGATTTTTTCAAACTTTGAGCGACGAGCGGCACGGGTTAACGTCATTTGATCGAGCTCAAATTTTGGCTATCTCAATATCTGGAAAGGGGAATCGTTTTGTGGGGTCCAGACGGACAAAATTCCGACATCGATTTTTTGCGGTCACCCTAGTGAACACACATTTGTGCTATACTGTAAATTGTAGGGTGCTGATGATTTGCCATGGCAGCTGATGTCCCTGTTACAACCATCTTGGTGCTTTGGTGAAATTCAGACATAATGTATAGTAAAGATTTTAACTATAGTTTGCAGTTTATTGCAATATAAAGTACAACTGATCAAATGATTGCAGGTTCAATTCTTCTAAAAAGACAAAAAAAAATAAATTGAAAAGTTAAAAAAAAACTTTTAATGTATTATAAAGAAAAAAATGAATATGTTTGAACCTCTTCCCTTTTGCTCCATCCAAAAATAAGGAAATTGACAAGATAAAACAATAAGCGTATTTGGTTTTGCAGCACTCAAAAAAAACATTATGGGAAACAAATACAAAATATTCATAATTCATAAATTGTTTAAGTGGATATAATAGAAACAGGTGTTGTACAGTGGCATGTAAAAGTTTGGGCACCCCTGATCTAAATTATGGTTATTGTGACCAGTTAAACAAGCTAAAGATGAAACGATCTGTAAAAGAGCTAACACTAAAGATGAAACATTTCCTTTGCATTTTAGGCAAAAAAAAATATTGTCATTTGTTACATTTTAAAAATTACAGAAATGAAAATGGCCAGATGTAAAAGTGTGGGCACCCTTGGAGATTTGTGTGCTCAAATAGATTTGACCAAAGTTTCAGACCTTAATTAGCCTATTAGGGTTATGGTTCCTCATCATTAGGAAAGGCCAGGTGATGAAAATTTCCCAGCTTTATAAAAACCCATACTCCTCTAACCTTCTGCCAAAAAACAGCAGCCATGGGTTCTTCTAAGCAGCTGCCCAGCACTCTGAAAATAGAAATGATGGAGGCCCACAAAGCAGGAGAAAGCTATAAGAAGATAGCAAAGCGTATTATCAAAGGTATGTTTGGAGAAAAAAAGGGCACAGAATTTCAAGAAAAGACCAACTTGCCAACCATTAAGCATGGGGGTCGATCAATCATCTTTTGAGATTGTGTTGCAGCCAAAGTTAAAGTACAGATTTCAAGGCTAGAGGGAAGAATAAATTTAATGAAATTTCAACAAATTCTTTATGCAAACATAACATCATCTGTAAAAAAGCTGAAGCTGAAAAGAGGATGGCTTCTACAAATGAATAATGATCCTAAACACACTTCAAAATCCAAAATAGGCTGCCTCAAAAGGAGGAAGCTGAAGGTTTCACAATGGCCCTCACAGTCTCCTGATCTGAACTGATCTGAACATCATTGAAAATTTGTGACTAGACCTCAATGTAGCAGTGCATGCAAAACGACTCCGGAATCTCACAGGACTGGAAGAATTTTTCAGGGAAGAATGGATGAAAATACCTCAAACAAGAATTGAAAGACTCTTGTAGTTTACAAACTGTGATAATTTCAAAAAGGGTAACATGCAGGGTGCATAAACTTTTGCATTAGCCCATTTTCATTTTTGTAATTTTTAAAATGTAAAAAATTACTATATATATATTTTGGCTTACAATACAAAGAAAATGTGTCATCTTTAGGCCTTTTAGAGATCATTTCCTCTTCAACTTCTTAACTGTTCACAATAACTGTATAATTAAATACCTTACCGCGCTATACTGAGCAGATATAAAAAACAGAAATAAGGGACAAGGAAAAAAAGAGGGGGGGGAAAGAGGGGGTTTATAAACCAATACTTACTTTTAATTGAAGGGATTTTGAGGAATATTCTTAGTGATATAGGGCGTTTGTCTGGCGGATACCTCGCCTGTGATGTTGTATTCGTGATTTCTTGTAGTGATCAGTGATACTGATAAAAGAATATATTAATAGGATTAAAATATCAGTAATGTTAATATCCTATGCTAAACCTTAATGAAATACCTGTACTCACTATGATTTACTGAATATTGCTATTTCCTTCAGGTTGGTACCGTGGTGTTTACTGTGGTGCTTGCTGATAGCCTACTTTCACAGTGCTGACCAAATAAAATTAAATATAATTAGTATTAATAACCGTGATAAAGAATCACAGCTATGGAGTAGCTGCTGCACTTACTTATATTTGTATGTAAGAAGTAAGCAGGAACAGTATCCTCTCATGTAAGCATTGTAATGAGGCTTTAGCTGTAAAGAAACTTTCACTTGTAGAGTGCTTGTGGTAACTCCTGCTAGTTGGATAAAGCAGGAGCAGGGTTTGCTGGTTATGTCAGGCACTAGACAGGAAGAAAACCACTTGATATAGTGATGTTATAGTAAACGGTCAGTCCGAACAGGACTTACTTACTTGTACCGCTTGCTGAGTGCCGCAGTCAGCCTAGGTGGTGGCTGTTGGCGCAAAAAATCCCTGCACACGGGGAGGATGAGGCTGCACCGCACGTAGCGGGGGAGCGGGAGAACGCCGGCACCTCGTGTGCTCCGGCCGGAAGCAACAGCGAGGACGCGGCGCGATGGGGGGGCGGAGCTATGTGACGTCACAAGCTAGGTAAACAAGGACGGGAGCACAGAAGGCACAAACCAACGCGTTTCGAGGGTGGCTTCCCTCTTTGTCAGGGCTATGACAAGTGTCTATCTGCCCGTCCTTATATATTAGGTCTCCCAGCTGCATTCAATCATCCTTAAACAGGTTGTGGTGCTAATGGATAATCATTAATGACTTGCGGTAACCCTGCTTTGTACTGATTAATGGAACCAATGGGGTTGTAGCACTTTTTGTATACTATAAAATGTATCATCATAATCCATCTAGTAGATTATTAAAAGAGGAGAATATGAATAATCATCCATTTATATTAAAACTTAACTTTTATTGTTAATAAATTAAATTAAATTAAATAAACCTCCATCATATTAATTCATTTAAAATGAAAAAAATTAATCACAATAAATACTAAAAAATTTATTACGATGAATACTAAAAAATGTGACTTAATGAATAAAAATGAGGATAAAAATATATATATATGTGTATATATGGGTTGATATTTCCCAGCTTTTTTTCTCTAAATCTAGCTGGGAAATATCAACCCACTTCTTTTCCTCTATATTATCTTTTACCCCTTTTTCTTTTCCCAATCTTTGACATACCAATTATGTATACTACAATTTATGACATTCATAATATACCAATCGTGTATACGACAACCTTTAACACCCCCCTTTTACCCCCCTCTTTCATAGAGGGTCTCTTTCTTTCTTTTTTTCTCTTGTAAATTTCCCCCCCCTCCCTTTTTTTCTCTGTCCCTGGTCCCAGTGATGGACCTTTTTTAAAAATAAAAAAAAGTGAGGCATTGTTTGCATTTTTTATATAAAAATATACACATATATATATATTTTTATCCTCATTTTTATTCATTAAGTCACATTTTTTAGTATTCATCGTAATAAATTTTTTAGTATTTATTGTGATTAATTTTTTTCATTTTAAATGTATTAATATGATGGAGGTTTATTTAATTTAATTTAATTTATTAACAATAAAAGTTAAGTTTTAATATAAATGGATGATTATTCATATTCTCCTCTTTTAATAATCTACTAGATGGATTATGATGATACATTTTATAGTATACAAAAAGTGCTACAACCCCATTGGTTCCATTAATCAGTACAAAGCAGGGTTACCGCAAGTCATTAATGATTATCCATTAGCACCACAACCTGTTTAAGGATGATTGAATGCAGCTGGGAGACCTAATATATAAGGACGGGCAGATAGACACTTGTCATAGCCCTGACGAAGAGGGAAGCCACCCTCGAAACGCGTTGGTTTGTGCCTTCTGTGCTCCCGTCCTTGTTTACCTAGCTTGTGACGTCACATAGCTCCGCCCCCCCATCGCGCCGCGTCCTCGCTGTTGCTTCCGGCCGGAGCACACGAGGTGCCGGCGTTCTCCCGCTCCCCCGCTACGTGCGGTGCAGCCTCATCCTCCCCATGTGCAGGGATTTTTTGCGCCAACAGCCATCACCTAGGCTGACTGCGGCACTCAGCAAGCGGTACAAGTAAGTAAGTCCTGTTCGGACTGACCGTTTACTATAACATCACTATATCAAGTGGTTTTCTTCCTGTCTAGTGCCTGACATAACCAGCAAACCCTGCTCCTGCTTTATCCAACTAGCAGGAATTACCACAAGCACTCTACAAGTGAAAGATTCTTTACAGCTAAAGCCTCATTACAATGCTTACATGAGAGGATACTGTTCCTGCTTACTTCTTACATACAAATATAAGTAAGTGCAGCGGCTACTCCATAGCTGTGATTCTTTATCACGGTTATTAATACTAATTGTATTTAATTTTATTTGGTCAGCACTGTGAAAGTGGGCTATCAGCAAGCACCACAGTAAACACCACGGTACCAACCTGAAGGAAATAGCAATATTCAGTAAATCATAGTGAGTACAGTTATTTCATTAAGGTTTAGCATAGGATATTAACATTACTGATATTTTAATCCTATTAATATATTCTTTTATCAGTATCACTGATCACTACAAGAAATCACGAATACAACATCACAGGCGAGGTATCCGCCAGACAAACGCCCTATATCACTAAGAATATTCCTCAAAATCCCTTCAATTAAAAGTAAGTATTGGTTTATAAACCCCCTCTTTCCCCCCCCTCTTTTTTTCCTTGTCCCTTGTTTCTGTTTTTTATATCTGCTCAGTATAGCGCGGTAAGGTATTTAATTATACAATTCTTTGGCTTTAAACAGGAATCGACACAGTCCTGTCTCCCTATCCGCTGCATCTGAGCTATTTTGTGGCTGGGTAGCGCCCATGTATATTTCACTCTATCTGTTCACAATAACTGTAATTTTGACTAGGAGTGCCCAAACTTTTACATGTGATCGTATATAAAGTAAAAGAATATAAATAGTAAACATGTTCTTGATGATTCCGTGAATTCTTTCATTAAATTAAGCTATATGGTTTCATATCGAATTAAAATAGTGTAATTGTCACATGGGTTGTCTAATTTATACAAGCCCTTACCATGTAACCTTATATGATACAGAAACATCATAGAGTAAGGCGTCCACATTTGTAGCCCCCCAATTATCCAGATCAATGTGTCACATGGCTGCCATGCAATAATATATTTCCCTTGAAGTTAATGTTGGGCCAGACCACCTTAAGTGATGATTAGATAAATCTAACGAGTGGTAGGTCACAACGTTGGTCTCTATTTAGTAAGAGTTTGACTTCATGATTGCAATCCCTTTGAAGAGTAATTGTGGTTTTCATTTTTATTTCATAAATCAATAAATACAGGAAAATAAGAAACTTTGTAACATATCTTATCAGAGAATTCGGCTTGATTCTTGGTTCTTGATTAGAACTAATCGATCATTTCACAAATTCTTAATTCTCAGCTAAAATCTGTATTCAGTGAAAACAGATTGTCATATTACTGTGATAGAAGATGACAGCTGTGTTTTATGACTTTCTATGTAGAAGGTAGAGGAGAGAAAGAGGGAAGAAATTTCCTTTTAGCTCCTCCTTCCTTATTCTCCCGCTCTACATAAAATCTTATCAGTATTAACTTCCATCTCAATATTTCCATACTGTCATGATCCAGACCTGATTTTGAGTTCTGTTTTCCCTTTTTCCTGGTCTGGTCATGTCAAGAGTTAACCTTTTCCAGCCTCTTTCTGGGTTCAGGTTTGCTATTTATCGCCAGTTTCCTGCAGGTGATGTCAGTTATAGTTTTTGCCTAGGGCTGCTGTAGCTCACTCTAATTGCTCTGATTTGTCCTGCTGCGCTTGCTGTCTGAACCCGTATCGCTGTTTTCCCCTATTCCCATCTTGACTCAGTGTATCCCTTTAGTGTGCTGACTCCCTGGTTTTGACTCAGCTTGTATCCTGACCAGCCTCTGTCTTTTTTCTTTTGGCTTTTCTGCTCCTGACCGTTACTGATCCTTTGGCTTGTCCCTGACTCTGAGTTTGTTTATTCCTTTGGTACTGCGCTACAGTCTAGGATTTGACCCGGCTTGTTTGACTATTCTGCTGCCACCTGTGGCAGCCTCACTGCTGCACTGCAGGTCAGCTCTGTTTAGGTGCAGTTCTGCTTCCACTCTACTGCCATCTAGTGGAGTCTGCACTTGCATTGCAGCAGTGTGATACATACATATTTTGCCCCAGAAATCAGAATTTTGAAAATGTTTAATAAGTCCTGATTAAGATATATTACAAAGTTTCTTATTTTCATGTCTATTATTGATTTAAAAAATAAAAATTACACGGTTACTCTTTAATTAGTCGACGCTGTACATTTGGAGATCCCACCTATTTAATATATATACCATTTTATATTTAAAAGTATCCTCATAAATAATCAGAGGATGTTTCTTAATATTTCCAGAGTACTGTTAATTAACAATTATTTGTGCAAAGAAAAATAACCCAACTGACTTAAATATAATTTCCTTCCGAACCTGTAGTAAAGCAATAACCGGGCTGATGGTCTATAAGTTAAAAATATTTTCATGAATAATATCCCATTTTGACAATATTATGGTAATTTCATTGAAAATAGCTCAATGCTTAATAAATCACAATGTGCTTTTGTGCATTAATACAGATTATTTTACTGAAGCAGCAGCCTCCTATTAATTATATTTTATAAAATTCCACTGGCAAGTTCAAAGGATGAACTGACCTGTCTTGTTATCTGGAAATAATCAGAGGAGTATAACTGCATTCTAATTACTTGGTTAATGAGGGTGGAAAATAATACTGGTATCTGAATCAGAAAGACCGTTACAACAATGAAAGATACCAGTGCTAAACACTACTGATGAAATCGTGGCTGACAGATAGGAAATTGGAATTGGAACATGTGCAGATAATAAACAGTGGTAAAGAAATTGATGGAACAAATCCCTTGCAGTGAATAGCAATCAGATCTCTCATCTCTTAGGTTCCATTCTGATGCATGGATTGATCATTTCTCGGTGATCTCCTATTAAAGCCACACTGAAAGAATATATTTTCTTTTTAATGGGAATTTGTCACCAGGTTTTTGCTACCTCACCTGAGAGCAAAAACCTAAAGAGATAAGCTGGAATATAAGGTGATGTGCATAGAATCATAGAATCATAGAATCGTAGAGTTGGAAGGGACCTCCTGGGCCATCTGGTCCAACCCCCTGCTCAAAGCAGGATTCGCTAAATCATCCCAGTCAGATGTCTGTCCAGCCTCTGTTTGAAGACTTCCATTGAAGGAGAACTCACCACTTCTCATGGCAGCCTGTTCCACTCATTGATCACTCTAACTGTCAAAAAGTTTTTTCTAATATCTAATCTGTGTCTCCTCCCATTCAGTTTCATCCCATTGCTTCTAGTCTTTCCTTGTGCAAATGAGAATAAAGTTGATCCTTCTACAATGTGACAGCCCTTTAGATATTTGTAGACAGCTATTAAGTCTCCTCTCAGTCTTCTCTTTTGCAAACTAAACATTCCCAAATCCTGCAACCTTTCCTCATAAGACAGGGTTTGCAGACCGGTCACCATTCTGGTCACTCTTTTCTGAACTTGCTCCAGTTTGTTGATGTCTTTTTTAAAATGTGGTGCCCAAAACTGGACACAATATTCCAGATGAGGTCTGACCAAAGAGGAGTAGAGGGAAATAATGACTTCACGTGATCTAGACTGTATGCTTCTGTTAATACATCCTAGAATTGCATTTGCCTTTTTTGCTGCTGCATCACACTGTTGACTCATATTCAGTCTGTGATCTATTAGTATACCCAAGTCTTTTTCACATGTGCTGTCACTTAGCCCTATTCCTCCCATTCTATATATGCTTTTTTCATTTTTTTTGCCCAGATGTAGTACTTTGCATTTCTCCCTGTTAAGAACTTCTCCAGTTTATTTATATCTTTTTGAATCCTCTCTCTCTCTTCTCTAGTATTAACTATCCCTCCTAGCTTTGTGTCATCAGCAAATTTAATCAGTTTACCCTCAATTCCTTCATCTAAATCGTTGATAAAGATGTTGAACAATAGAGGGCCCTGGACAGAGCCCTGTGGTACCCCACTTGAGACATTCTTCCAACTGGATGTGCAGCCATTTACGACCACTCTTTGGGTCCGATCACTAAGCCAGTTATGAATCCACCTAACAGTTGCCTTGTCCATTCCATACTTAGTCATTTTTTCAATAAGGATTGTATGAGAGACTTTGTCAAATGCTTTGCTGAAGTCAAGATATACTATATCTACAGCATTTCCTTGATCCACCCAATCAGTGATACCGTCATAGAAGGAAATTAAGTTAGTCTGACATGACTTATTAGTTACAAACCCATGCTGACTCTGCTTAATCACTTCATTCTTATCCAGGTATTGACATACATGTTGTTTAATAATTTGTTCAAAGATCTTTCCTGGTATAGAAGTCAGACTCACCGGCCTATAGTTGCCTGGGTCCACCTTCTTTCCCTTTTTGAAGATAGGAACAACATTTGCTCTTCTCCAGTCTTCTGGCACTTCCCCTGTTCTCCAAGAATTTTCAAAGATTATGGAGAGGGGTTCAAAAATTTCTTCTGCTATCTCCTTCAGTACTCTGGGGTGTAATTCATCTGGACCTGGAGACTTGAATTCATTTAGGTTAGCTAAGTGTTTCCTCACTATCTTTCTGTTTATAGATATCCTGGATTCTTCTATTCCCTTAATAGGACAGTGAATAACAGTTGATGTTACATTTCCTTTCTGAGAGATGCAACGTGTAGGCGCATGTTCACACTGTCCATCAAACAGACAAAACGTAGGCTAGTTTAGAACCATCCCAAATATGGTCACCTTGACATGGTGGGATGGTTTTTATGTTTGTTTTTTTATCTACGTTAACTAAGTACCCTGGGGTATTTTCATGCACTATCATTATTTATTTACTGCAGGGTATTTGATCATTTTATTTGCATCCTAGGTATTCTGACAGCAGTATGATAAAGGAAAAGACCCAGATTCCAGTGATGTATCAATTAATTTAGTGGGTGCACGAGTTGTAGCACAATCTTAGATGTAGCATGTAGCAAATCTCAGAAAGCTAACCTGGCTCACACCACAGCGTTCTGTGAACAATGTATATTCACAGTGAGTAACTTTTCAGAGGAGAAGTGGTCGGACCACGCGGCACGAAGGCAGTTAGTGAGAGCAATGATAATGTCCTAGTAATAAATAGTAATAAAACCTTCATACCTGCTAACCGATTCCCCTTATCTTTAAAAGTATTGTAATCTTGTGGGTGCCCTGCTAGCTAATATGTCACCTAAGTTGACCATGCACCTTAGATATCTGTATTTCTAATGGGTAATATTAAGAACTAGATGGGCATTTCCTGAAGGAAATACATGGTTCTTGAACAGTGTTGCCAGCTTTACAGCAGTGTATCAGGTGTCAACTGTAAGAAAGTAAAGTTAGAATATGAATGTTGTGTATAGCCACTTTGGCACATTCGGCACCTCAGTAGCCACTTTGGCCACTTGGTAGCCACTTTGGCACATTCAGCACCTCTGTAGCAACTTTGGCCACTTGGTAGCCACTTTGGCACATTTGGCACCTCGGTAGCCACTTTGGCCACTTGGTAGCCACTTTGGCACATTTGGCACATCTGTAGCCACTTTGGCCACTTGGTAGCCACTTTGGCCACATGGCAGCCACTTTAGCACATTCGGCACCTTGGTAGACACTTTGGCCACTTGATAGCCACTTTAGCACATTTGGCACCTCTGTAGCCACTTTGACCAATTGGTAGCCACTTTGGCCACTTGGTAGCCACTTTGGCACATTTGGCACCTTGGTAGCGACTTTGGCCACTTAGTAGCCACTTCGGCACATTCGGCACCTCGGTAGCCACTTTGGTCACTTGGTAGCCACTTTGGCACATTCGGCACCTCAGTAGCCACTTTGGCCACTTGGTAGCCACTTTGGCACATTCAGCATCTCAGTAGCCACTTTGGCCACTTGGAAACCACTTTGGCACATTTGGCCCCTTGGTAGCCACTTTGGCCACTTGGTAGCCAATTTGGCACATTCGGCTGGCACCTCAGTAGCCACTTTGGCCACTTGGTAGCTACTTTGGCCACTTGGTAGCAACTTTGGCACATTCGGCACCTCAGTAGCCACTTTGGCCACTTGGTAGCAACTTTGGCACATTCAGCACCTCTGTAGCCAATTTGGCCACTTGGTAGCCAGTTTTGCACATTCGGCACCTCGGTAGCCACTTTGGCCACTTGGTAGCCACTTTGGCCACTTGATAGCCACTTTAGCACATTTGGCACCTCGGTAGCCACTTTGGCCACTTGGTAGCCACTTTGGCACATTCGGCACCTCTGCAGGCAGGCCCTTCCAGACCCCCCCGGCAGCCAGCACAGGCCCCCGGCAGGCCCGTACAGACCCCCGGCAGCTGGCACAGACTCCCTGCAGTCAGCACAGACCCCCGGCAGCCGGCACAGACCCCCAGCAGGCCCATACAGACCCCCGGCAGCCCGCACAGACCCCCAGCAGACCCGCACAGACCCCCGGCAGCCCGCACAGACCCCCGGCAGGCCCGCACAGACCCCCGGCAGGCCCGCACAGACCGCGCATCATGATGATATCATTTCAGCAGCCAATCACAGCCATGCCATTATTTAACATGGCTAACACAACTGGTTCATTGCGTTATGGGAACTTCCGATTCCGGTATTCGATATTGTAAAAATATCGGTACTTGGTATCGGAATTCCGATACAGCGAATATCGGCCGATACCCGATATTTGCAGTATCGGAATGCTCAACACTACTTAGCACACAACTCGTGGATGCTGGCTTCGAAATGACGCCTCAGTCTGTGCGTGTAGCGGTTCGGGCCGCATTAATTGCGGAAATCAACTGAATAATAATAATAAGAAGAATAAGTTAACAGCATTCGGATTACATGAAAGTACTTTCTTCAAAGCACTATAATAATAAAATATAAGAAATCAAATTACAATATGTTGCTTGAACCTAGAGGATCAAGCACCAAAATTAGAATATGTCTCTCACTGCTAATTTAAAAATAAAAATTATCAATATCTCATATCAGCTAATTCATGGTTACCAAAACACAGGCAGCATGAATCAGAATTTTACTGCATTGCAGACATGTCTGTTTTAGAGAAAACAGCATTTCAGAAAAATGGTGGCTGGGTATGATGCAACTAGGATGACTAGTTCAAGAGGCAGGACCTTAGCAGCTTTTCTCTGCCCTGCTCCCATTTACTGAAAGGGGGAAACACTCTCAGTCTAGGAGAGCTGAGAAAAGAGAAGTCCCCAGGGATATATGCCTTTTGGATGTTATAGCCATTAGAGTCACATTGTCCTGTGCCGCCATTTTAATATTGCAGCATTTTAAAAGAAAACATGCATGGACACAATAATGGAATTGATTCATGCTGTTCATGCAATAGGCACAATGACGCATAAATTATCTATGACGTATAAATGCATCATATGTCGCCTCCACCTGTTTGATGCAGGCTCCTGCATTGAGCCCGCAACGTTTCTGGCACATGTCAGCTGATTTCATTATTGAAGCATGAAAAAAGTATCACAGCATGTAAAAGGTAAATAAACAGATTTTCAAAAATATAAAAAATGAAAAACAAATAAACGTTTAAATCACCCCCAGTTTGCCCCATTCAAAATAAAACAATGAAAAAAACACATATTTGGTATCGCCGGCGTAACGAGAAATGAAATCAAAACGCCAGAATTATGGCAAAAAAAACAAATAATGGAATTGCACTTTTTTTTACAATTTCACCACACTTTGATTTTTTTTCCCGTTTTTCAATACATGATATGGTAAAACCAATGGTGTTCAAAAGTTCAACTCATCCCTTACACGACCATATTGACGGAAAAATAAATACGTTATGGCTCTAGGAAGAAGGGGAGTAAAAAATGAAAACTCAAATACAGAAAAATCCAAGGTGGTACAGGGGTTAAATAAAAAAAATATTTGGATGATGAGTAAGTGTCTGCCTGTAGTTTTCAACTTTGATTATACCTAAAGTTGAGCGAAACGGGTCTGCCAAATTCAGAATCCGCCGACTTTTGCTAAAGTCGGGTTTCGCCGATCGAAACCCGACCATAGCGTGAGGTCGGCCATAAGGTCGCAAACTTGAGCGCCATAGTCGCGTTTCCCACAATCCTTCCAGCACCTATTTCCAGCCAATCATGAAGGACGCACACTGTGGGCAACGCGATTAAGTCGGCAGCGGCCACCACCATGTTAGAAAAGGGCATGCAAGTGATTGGCTGGCTTTGTGTGGCATCACAGGGGCTATAAAAGGCTGTGACCGCCGACCGCCATCTTACTTCTGCTGATCTTAGCATGGGGAGAGGTTGCTGCTGATTGTTCTCAATAGGGAGAGTGTTTAGGCAGGGAAAAAGAAAAAAAAATTGCTTGTGCTGATAGCGAATGTCACTGTAAAACACAACTGTATAGTGTGCAGTGACAGGGGAGGCTATATTTGTGTGCAGCAGCTCTGTTGGTGATTAGGCTGCCTTATAAGGCTCCCTGTTAGCTGCATTGCTGTTTGAACACTGCTGTGCAGAGTGCTTTTCTAAAAGCAAAATTATTTTTATTCCTTTTCTCTGCACAGTTAGCAAGTAGAGTTGAGCGACTTTGGTCGGATCGGGTTTCATGAAACAAAATTTGAGTCGGATGAAACTGGTCCGACTAGGGCAAAAAAAGTCGGAGTTTCGTCTGAAAACGGACCCCAATGCAAGTCAATGGGGAATAAAAGTCGGCATTGAGTGCATGAATGTCATGACTTGCATTGGGGTCGGGTTTCGGACGAAACTCCGACTTTTTTTGCCCTAGTCGGACCAGTTTCATCCGACTCAAATTTTGTTTCATGAAACCAGATCCAACCAAAGTCGCTCAACTCTATTAGCAAGCATTGATTTTTTCACACTTTTTTGTGCAGCAGCTCTGTTGGTGATTAGGCTGCCTTATAAGGCTCCCTGATAGCTGCATTGCTGTTTGCACACTGCTGAGCAGACTGCTTTTTTAAAAGCAAAAATTCTTTTATTCCTTTTTTTCTGCACAGTAGATACTGAGCGTAAATTTTTTCACACACCGGATAGAGGTGTCCGCTCCTCACACACTACCGTTTACTGGCTGGTATCATGGACAAACACATGCTATATGTGTGTGACTCCGTAAAAAAATACAGTGAGATTAACATTTTTCCATACATACACTGTATAGAGCTGTCCGATTCAAACAGTATCGGATATCTGGTGTTCTTATTACTGTCACATCTACACAGAGTCAGCGTGTGTGTGGGACACTCCATAAATACATATACGGACATTTCCATTTCTCTATACACCGTATTGAGCAGTCCGATTGTCAAACAGTATTGGATATCTGGTGTTCTTATTACTGTCACATCTACACAGAGTCAGCGTGTGTGTGGGACAACTCCATAAATACATATACGGACATTTCCATTTCTTTATACACCGTATTGAGCAGTCCGATTCTCAAACAGTATCGGATATCTGGTGTTCTTATTACTGTCACATCTACACAGAGTCAGCGTGTGTGTGTGACACTCCATAAATACACATACGGACATTTCCATTTCTTTATACACCATATTGAGCAGTCCGATTGTCAAACAGTATCGGATTACTGGTGTTCTTATTACTGTCACATCTACACAGAGTCAGCGTATGTGTGTGACATTCCGTAAATACATATACAGAGATTGACAGTTTCACCAACAATGTATACAGCTGTACACCTCTGATACAGTACCGTATATATGCTTTTTCGACTACGGTGAAATACATACTGGGTGAGCGTCTGTGACACAAAATATATACAGAGATTTCACTTCTTACATACACCTTACACAGCTGTACGCTACTCATACAGTACCATTTCTCTGCTGGTATTTTTGGTGCATTTTCCCAAACATAAGGAAGTATGGTGGAAGAGGCGACGGACGTGGGCGGGGGGGCACAGATGGTACTGATGGTGGTGGTGGTGGTGCATCGGCTGGTTCTGGCAAAAGCACAATAGCAGCTAAGGCATGAGGTGTTGAGCCTGCGTCATTGTCTGGCACAAGAAGGCCTTTTAGGTTCCCTTTTCTGGGACTAAGTAAACCGCTTTTAAAGCCGGAGCATCAGGAACAGGTTTTGGCTTACATTGCCGAAACAGCCTCCAGCTCTATTGCCCCTCTTCTGAAGTTGCAAAAACTGCAAGCACAGAGTCATCAGTGCAGGCCTCTGGTCAGGAACAACACTTTTCATTGTGTCCTTCACCTAAACCAAAAGTGAAGGATGCCGCAGCACACACCAGATTACTCCATGGAGCTCTTTTCACATACCATTCCTGGGTTATCAAGTCAAATCCTGAATTCCCCAGTCCAAGATGAATATGACATGGAGTGCACTGATACACAGCCACTACTAGACGAATCTGCTGGTACATTCACCCACAGCACTACATTGCCCTCGCAGTCTACGAAGCCCGAATCAGACCCTGATGAAACTCAGGTGCCCCTTCACGCATACTATACCACCTTACACGGTGACACAGAGGAAGGTACAGAGGAAGGTGCAGATGACATTGAAGACGAGGTCATGGATGACCCAGTTGTTGACCCGGATTGGCATCCATTGGGGAAGAGGGTGCTGGTGACAATAGGTCAGAACAGGAGAAGGATCCGCAGCAGGCATCGTCATCGCAGCAGTGGTTATTCGGCAGGCCCGTAGCTGTCAAAAACTTGGCAAGAAAACTAAAAGAGTTGCAGGACAGCTTGGCCAGACGGTCAAATTAGCACAGCAAGCAAGCCCTGAAAATTTGTACCATAGTGGGAAAAGTGCAGTGTGGCACTTTTTTGAACAAAATCCTACTGATGACGCAAAGGTTATCTGTAAGAAGTGCCGAAGGACCTTTAGCAGAGGGAAAAATCTAAGAAATTTGAATACCAGTTGCATGCTTAGACATTTAACCAACATGCACTTGCAAGCGTGGATGGACTACAAAACCTCAGGTAGCACATGTGCACCTGCTCTGACTCAAGTTAGCCGGCAATGCTCCATCGCTTCCCCAACTATAAGGCCACCACTAAGCACACCACCATCAAGAAATGTTGAGGTGTCGTCGCTAGGCCAAACCAGTCACGCAAACACAATATTTTCGTGAGGAAACACTGAATCTAGGCCAACAACACCCTCACCATCACCAACCTCTTCTCAGTCTGTCATGTCCAATGCTAGTTCCCCTATATGCAGCTCTCAAGTCCAGCTCACCCTACCAGACACTCTAAGTTGGACAAGAAAGTACTCATCCTCTCATCCGTGTACACTGGCTTTGAACGCCTACATTGCCAAACTGATCTCATTAGAGATGATGCCCTTCCGTTTGGTAGAAAGCAAAGCTTTCAAAGAGCTCATGGCCTGCGCTGTCCGACGCTATGACCTACCCAGTCGGCACTTCTTTTCTCGAAAAGCCATCCCTGCCCTCCACCGACATGTGAAAGACCGCATTGTCCATGCACTAAAACAATCAGTGAGTGGAATGGTGCACCTCATAACAGATGCATGGACCAGTAGGCATGGCCAGGGCCATTACGTGTCCATCACTGCGCACTGGGTTAATGTAGCTGATGTAGGCTCCACAGAGGACAGTGGCGGTGGAACAGTGCTGCCTAGCCCACGGTATAGGAAACAGTTGGGTGTAGGCGTTCAACCCTCCTCCTCCTCCAGAAGCGAAAGCTCGTCGACAGAGCGCATTCGCACAAATACTCCATCCACATCTGTCAGTGTTGCACACGAGGTGTCCCACTATCGAACAGCTAGTGGTAAGCATCAGCAGGCTGTGTTGAAGATGATGTGTTTGGGCGACAACAGACACACCGCGGAGGTACTGGCCGACTACTTGCAGCAACAAACTGAGTCATGGATGGGCAGTCTCCATCTTGAGCCAGGCAAGGTAGTCAGTGATAATAGGTTGAGTTTTGTGGCAGCCATAGCCCTTTCAAAACTCACACACATACCTTGCCTGGCTCACACCTTGAACCTGGTGGTGCAGTGCTTCCTAAATAATTATCCGGAGTTAACAGCTCTGCTCCATAAGGTGTGAAGACTGTGCTCGCACATCCGTCACTCAAACGTCCACTCCAGTCATATGCAGAAGCTGCAGCGATCACTCAACCTCCCCATGCACTGCCTAATCATAGACGATGCTACAAGATGGAATTCCACCATGCACATGGTTGAGAGGCTGTGCGAACAGAGGCAGGCTGTAATGCATTTATGGGAGGATACATGGGAAGGCAGTTTGAGGGCAGACATGGAATTGTCAGGTGTGCAGTGGTCAAAGCTGAAAGACCTCTGTAAAGTCCTTCAGTGTTTTGAGGAATGCACACGGCTGGTAAGTGCAGACGACGCCATCATAAGCATGAGCATCCCACTTATGCGTCTGCTCATGCAAACTTTGACGCACATCAAGGATCAGGTGTCTGCAGCTGAGGAGCAACGGGAAGAGGAGGAGGGAAGCCTTGATGACAGTCAGCCATTGTCTGGTCAGGGACCTGGCATGGACGAGGTGGAGGAAGAAGAGAAAGATGAGGAGGAGGATGAGGGGGATGATTATTTTGGGGAGGAGGATGCTTCTCAGAGGGCAAGAGAACATGTGGGCGTTCCAAGGTCAGGTACAGGGTTTGTGCGAGACTGGAGGGATGTGGATTTGCCAGAAAGTGCTCCTCCACTCACCACTAGCAGTGCAGCATTGACACCTGGAACATTGGCCCACATGTGTGACTATGCCTTGCGGATCCTAAAAAGGGACCCCCCGCATTGCCAAAATGATGAACGATGACGACTATTGGTTGCCCAGAATCCTCGCTCCATGCTATAAAGGCAAATTACACAACATCATGCCACAGGAGAACCTAGAGCTAATATTGGCTAACAAACAAGCATCTCTGGTAAACAGGTTGTTTGAGGCATTCCCAGCACACAGCAGTGGAGCTGGTTCTCCCACAAGCCGTAGTGGGCAAAATGGAAGAGGTGTTCGTGGTGCACACAGCCGAACTGGCGTTGGAGATAGGGGTTTCCTGACCATGTTGTGGTCTGATTTCTCAAGTCCTGCGCACACGACAGCTAATACAGAATCGATTGCAAGTGACAGGAGACAGCAGTTGTCAAGTATGGTTACAAACTACTTCTCCTCCCATATCGAGGTTCTCCCTCACAGGTCATTTCCCTTTGATTATTGGGCCTCAAAACTGGACACATGGCCTGAATTGGCACAATTTGCCTTACAGGAGCTCGCTTGCCCTGCTGGTAGTGTGCTATCTGAAAGAGTCTTCAGTGCTGCTGGATCAATCCTGACAGAAAAAAGGACCCGTCTGTCGACCCAAAATATTGATGATCTAACCTTCTTTAAAATGAACCATGCATGGGTTTCCAAAGATTTTGTCCCACCCTCCCCTGATAACACATAGGTTGCCAGAAAAAAGGCTCGCTTTTGTCCTCCTCTTCCTCTGACTTCTCCAATTCCTCCATTTGCAGCAGCTGAAAGTCCAGCCTACACATCAACATATGCCATTTTTTAAACCACCTGAAATGGGCTGACCCCCTCACCCCAGGCCCGGGGTCAACACCTGCCGCACCCGGGCAAGTGCTGTTGCCCTGAACAGGTGTTTGGCCCAACCCTTAAGCGACGGCACTGGCACACGGCCTCTCATAGACCAATAAAGTGTCTCTGATGGTGGGGGGGCCCACTCGCCATCAGACACACTGGCGTACTTTGAGGGGCCCTGTGCTAGTACCGTGCCCACGAGTGGGTCCCCCCTGCTTGCTCAGTGACACAGCACTTGCAATACTTACCTCTCCCTGCTCCACCACTGTGTAGTCTGGCCAGTTAAATCCATCACAGGGATGGCCACTACAAATTTGTACAAGTTTTTATATTCTTGTGTAATCCATACTGAGCCTGTTAATGTCTGTCTGTAACTCCAGAAATATATTTGTAGATTTAAGATTAGCCCAACACTGTATACAGCTGTACGCTTGTGATACCTTACCCATGTACTGCTTTTTATATAGTGGTGTAATCCATACTGGGCCAGTGAGAGTCTGTTTCTGACTCTAGAAATATCTACTGAGATTTACAATTACCCCAACACTGTATGCAGCTGTACGCTTCTGATCCATTACCCTTTTATTGCTTTTTATATTGTGTAATCCATACTGACCCTGAGAGTGTCTGTGTCTGCCTCCTGAAAAAAATAAGGAGATTAATAATGTTTAAACAATACTATATGTACCTTGTATCTGGTGATACAGTAACCTTTTTATACTTTTTATATTCTTGGCTAATGCACACTGCCACTGAGAGCGTCTGTGTCTGCCTCGTGAAATGTCTACAGAGATTTAGAATGTTTAAACTATACTATATATACCTTGTATCTGGTCATACTGAACCCTTTTTCAACTTGTTACATTATTGTCAAATCCATACTGAGCGTGTGAGCATATGTGTCTGCCTCCTGAAATACATACGGAAATTTCTTTGTATTTTAAGTAGACTATATATACCTTGTATCTGTTGATCCAGTACCCTTTGTGCCCGAAATACATCCTCCACCCACCAATCAAAGTGCATCATTGACACCTGGAACATTGGCACACATGTGTGATTATTTCATGCGGATCTTCTTTTTATATTATGGTGCGATCCATACTGAGCCTGTGAGAGACTGTGTGAAATATATACAGTATGTAGATCGCCAAATGACCCCAACACTGTATACAGCAGTACGCTTGGGATCCATTCCCCTTTTACTGCTTTTTATATTGTTGTGTAATCCATACTGGGCCTCAGAGCGTCTGTGTCTGCCTCCTGAAATAAATACGGAGATTTTGAATATTGAAACTATACTATATATACCTTGGATCTGGTGATACTGTACCCTTTTTATACTTTTTAGCTTGTTGTCGAATCCATACTGGCCATGACAGCGTCTGTGTCTGCCTCCTCAAATATATACGTAGATTTATAATGTTGAAACTATACAATATATCCCTGTTATCTGGTGTTAAAATGAAACACCATGCAGGGCCGGGGGTTACTCAGTACCGGGCCTTTCAGGCTCTTTTAAGAGGGAAGTATGTTATGGTGGTGATTGGGACCCGGTCCGTGGCCCTGGGTGTCCAATAAAGAAGATGTCAGTTCAGATGAGGGGGAAGATGGTATGATAATTAATTTGGAAAAGGGGGATCGTTACCCCACCTGTAGTACTCAGCTAGGGTAGCCGACGCTGCAATGCAGATCCTCTGTGCCGGTGTTAAAGCAGACAAGATGATGAAGCTCCCCACAGGCAGAGCTGTATCCCAGGCCAGTTGAGATGGTGTTTGCGTCGCCCCCACGTGGCTACGATCGCTCTGATTGGCTGTTAAAAGTGAAACAGCCAATCAGAGCGATAGTAATATTTCATCAATGAAAATTGATGAAATATTACAATCCAGCCATGTCCGACGCTGCTGTAGCATCGGACATGGCTGGAGACACCGATTACGCCCCCCCCACCTGCGATCGCCCCCCGCAACTGAATGACAGCGGCGATCTGCCGCCGCTGTCATCATCTGAGCCCCTCCATTCCCTCTGCTCCCCGCCAGCCTCCGATCCCCCCCTCACCCCCCCGGTACCTCCTGAGTCCCCCCGTCCCTCCCGGTGTCCCTCGAGTCCGGATGATGGGCGCCGCCATCTTTGAAAATGGCGGGCGCATGCGCAGTGCGCCCGCCCGAATCTGCCGGCTGCAGATTCCATTCTTTCATTTTGATCACTCTCACAGTGATCAAAATGAAAGAAAAAGTAAATAAACCCCCCGATTATCACCCCCATAGGTAGGCAGAACTAATAAAATAAAGAAATTATTTTTATTTTTATTTTTCCATTAGGGTTAGGGTTAGGGTTGAAAAGAGGGTTAGGGTTAGGGTTAGGGTTGAAAAGAGGGTTAGGGTTGAAAAGAGGGTTAGGGTTAGGGTTGGAAAGAGGGTTAGGGTTGGAAAGAGGGTTAGGGTTGGAAAGAGGGTTAGGGTTGGAAAGAGGGTTATGGTTGGAAAGAGGGTTAGGGTTGGAAAGAGGGTTAGGGTTGGAATTAGGGTTAGGGTTGGAATTAGGCTTAGGCTTGTGGTTAGGGTTATGGTTAGGGTTGGGATTAGGGTTAGGGGTATGTTGGGGTTAGGGTTATGGTTAGGGTTGGAATTAGGGTTAGGGATGTGTTGGGGTTAGGGCTGTGGTTAGGGGTGTGTTGGGGTTAGGGCTGGAGTTAGAATTGAGGGGTTTCCACTGTTTAGGCACATCAGGGGGTCTCCAAACGCGACATGGTGCAACCATTGATTCCAGCCAATTTTGCTTTCAAAAAGTTAAACGGTGCTTCCTCCCTTCCAAGCCCCGACGTGTGCCCAAACAGTGGTTTACCCCAACATATGGGGTATCAGCGTACTCAGTAAAAATTGCACAACAACTTTGGGGGTCTAATTTCTCCTGGTACCCTTGGGAAAATAAAAAATTGGGGACTAAAAAAATATTTTTGTGGAAAATTTTTTTTTTTTTTTATTTTCACGTCTCTGCGTTATAAACTTCTGTGAAGCACTTGGGGGTCCAAAGTGCTCATCAGGCATCTAGATAAGTTACTTGGGAGGTCTAGTTTCCAAAATGGGGTCACTTGTGGGGGGTTTCTATTGTTTAGGCACATCAGGGGCTCTGCAAACGTAATGATGACCGCAGACCATTCCATCAAAGTCTGCATTTCAAAACGCCACTACTTCCATTCTGAGCCCTTACGTGTGCCCAAACAATAGTTCCCCCCCATATATGGGGCACCAGCGTACTCAGGACAAACTGTACAACAACTTTTGGGGTCCAATTTATCCTGCTACCCTTGTGAAAAAAAAAATTGCTGGCTAAAAATCATTTTTTTTTAGGAAAAAAAAATATTTTTTATTTTCACGTCTCTGCGTTATAAACTTCTGTGAAGCACTTGGGGGTTCAAGGTGCTCACCACACATCTAGATAAGTTCCTTGGGGGGTCTAGTTTCCAAAATGGGGTCACTTGTGGGGGAGTTCCACAGTTTAGGTACATCAGGGGTTCTGCAAATGTAACATGATGCCCGCAGACGATTCCATCAAAGTCAGCATTTCATAATGTCACTACTTCCCTTCCGAGCCCCGACGTGTACCCAAACAGTGGTCATCCCCCACATATGGGGTATCAGCGTACTCAGGACAAACTGGACAACAACTTTTGGGGTCCAATTTATCCTGCTACCCTTGTGAAAAAAAAAATTGCTAGCTAAAATTCATTTTTTTTGAGGAAAAAAAAATATTTTTTATTTTCACGTCTCTGCGTTATAAACTTCTGTGAAGCACTTGGGGGTTCAAGGTGCTCACCACACATCTAGATAGGTTCCTTGGGGGGTCTAGTTTCCAAAATGGGGTCACTTGTGGGGGGGTTCCACAGTTTAGGTACATCAGGGGTTCTGCAAATGTAACATGATGCCCGCAGACCATTCCATCAAAGTCAGCATTTCATAATGTCACTACTTCCCTTCCGAGCCCCGACGTGTACCCAAACAGTGGTCATCCCCCACATATGGGGTATCAGCGTACTCAGGACAAACTGGACAACAACTTTTGGGGTCCAATTTATCCTGCTACCCTTGTGAAAAAAACAATTGCTAGCTAAAAAATCATTTTTTTTGAGGAAAAAAAAATATTTTTTATTTTCACGTCTCTGCGTTATAAACTTCTGTGAAGCACTTGGGGGTTCAAGGTGCTCACCACACATCTAGATAAGTTCCTTGGGGGGTCTAGTTTCCAAAATGGGGTCACTTGTGGGGGCTTCCACAGTTTAGGTACATCAGGGGTTCTGCAAATGTAACATGATGCCCGCAGACCATTCCATCAAAGTCAGCATTTCATAATGTCACTACTTCCCTTCCGAGCCCCGACGTGTACGCAAACAGTGGTCCCCACCCACATATGAGGTATCAGCATACTCAGGACAAACTGGACAACAACTTTTGGGGTCGAATTTATCCTGCTACCCCTGTGAAAAAAAAATTGCTGGCTAAAAAATCTTTTTTTTTTGAGGAAAAAAAAATATTTTTTTATTTTCACGGCTCTGCGTTATAAACTTCTGTGAAGCGCTTGGGGGTTCAAGGTGCTCACCACACATCTAGATAAGTTCCTTGGGGGTCTAGACTCCAAAATGGGGTCACTGGTGGGGGGGTTCCACAGTTTAGGTACATCAGGGGCTCTGCAAATGTAACATGATGCCCGCAGACCATTCCATCAAAGTCAGCATTTCAAAATGTCACTACTTCCCTTCCGAGCCCCGACGTGTGCCCAAACAGTGGTTCCCCCCCACATGTGGGGTACCAGCATACTCAGGACAAACTGGACAACAAATTTTGGGGTCTAATTTTTCCTGGTACCGTTGTGAACATAAAAAATTGCACACTAAAAAATAATTTTTTGAGGGAAAAAATTTTTTTTTTATTTTCACGGCTCTGCGTCATAAACTTTTGTGAAGCACTTGAGGGTTCAAGGTGCTCACCACACATCTAGATAAGTTCCTTAGGGGGTCTAGTTTCCAAAATGGGGTCATTTGTGGGGAGCTCCAATGTTTAGGCACACAGGGGCTCTCCAAACACGACATGGTGTCCGCTAACGATTGGAAGTAATTTGCATTTCAAAAAGTCAAAGGGCGCTCCTTCCCTTCTGAGCCCTGCCATGTGCCCAAACAGTGGTTCCCCCCCACATATGGGGTACCAGCGTACTCAGGACAAACTGGACAACAAGATTTGTGGTCCAATTTCTCCTGTTAGCCTTGTGAAAATTAAAAATAGTGTGCTAAAAATCATTTTTGAGGAAAAAAAAATATTTTTTATTTTCACTGCTCTGTGTTATAAACTTTTGTGAAGCACTTGGGGGTTCAAGGTGCTCACCACACATCTAGATAAGTTCCTTGGGGGGTCTAGTTTCCAAAATGGGGTCACTTGTGGGGGGGTTCCACAGTTTAGGTACATCAGGGGTTCTGCAAATGTAACATGATGCCCGCAGACCATTCCATCAAAGTCAGCATTTCATAATGTCACTACTTCCCTTCCGAGCCCCGACGTGTACCCAAACAGTGGTCATCCCCCACATATGGGGTATCAGCGTACTCAGGACAAACTGGACAACAACTTTTGGGGTCCAATTTATCCTGCTACCCTTGTGAAAAAAACAATTGCTAGCTAAAAAATCATTTTTTTTGAGGAAAAAAAAATATTTTTTATTTTCACGTCTCTGCGTTATAAACTTCTGTGAAGCACTTGGGGGTTCAAGGTGCTCACCACACATCTAGATAAGTTCCTTGGGGGGTCTAGTTTCCAAAATGGGGTCACTTGTGGGGGCTTCCACAGTTTAGGTACATCAGGGGTTCTGCAAATGTAACATGATGCCCGCAGACCATTCCATCAAAGTCAGCATTTCATAATGTCACTACTTCCCTTCCGAGCCCCGACGTGTACGCAAACAGTGGTCCCCACCCACATATGAGGTATCAGCATACTCAGGACAAACTGGACAACAACTTTTGGGGTCGAATTTATCCTGCTACCCCTGTGGAAAAAAAATTGCTGGCTAAAAAATCTTTTTTTTTTGAGGAAAAAAAAATATTTTTTTATTTTCACGGCTCTGCGTTATAAACTTCTGTGAAGCGCTTGGGGGTTCAAGGTGCTCACCACACATCTAGATAAGTTCCTTGGGGGTCTAGACTCCAAAATGGGGTCACTGGTGGGGGGGTTCCACAGTTTAGGTACATCAGGGGCTCTGCAAATGTAACATGATGCCCGCAGACCATTCCATCAAAGTCAGCATTTCAAAATGTCACTACTTCCCTTCCGAGCCCCGACGTGTGCCCAAACAGTGGTTCCCCCCCACATGTGGGGTACCAGCATACTCAGGACAAACTGGACAACAAATTTTGGGGTCTAATTTTTCCTGGTACCGTTGTGAA
The DNA here is from genome assembly GCF_039654945.1 of Dendrobates tinctorius. Lineage (NCBI taxonomy): Eukaryota > Metazoa > Chordata > Amphibia > Anura > Dendrobatidae > Dendrobates > Dendrobates tinctorius. The sequence continues at coordinate 65,562,838 of NW_027361707.1, forward strand.
CATAAAAAATTGCACACTAAAAAATAATTTTTTGAGGGAAAAAATTTTTTTTTTATTTTCACGGCTCTGCGTCATAAACTTTTGTGAAGCACTTGAGGGTTCAAGGTGCTCACCACACATCTAGATAAGTTCCTTAGGGGGTCTAGTTTCCAAAATGGGGTCATTTGTGGGGAGCTCCAATGTTTAGGCACACAGGGGCTCTCCAAACACGACATGGTGTCCGCTAACGATTGGAAGTAATTTGCATTTCAAAAAGTCAAAGGGCGCTCCTTCCCTTCTGAGCCCTGCCATGTGCCCAAACAGTGGTTCCCCCCCACATATGGGGTACCAGCGTACTCAGGACAAACTGGACAACAAGATTTGTGGTCCAATTTCTCCTGTTAGCCTTGTGAAAATTAAAAATAGTGTGCTAAAAATCATTTTTGAGGAAAAAAAAATATTTTTTATTTTCACTGCTCTGTGTTATAAACTTTTGTGAAGCACTTGGGGGTTCAAAGTGCTCCCTACACATCTAGATAAGTTCCTTAGGGGGTCTAGTTTCCAAAATGGGGTCACTTGTGGGGGAGCTCCAATGTTTAGGTGCACAGGGGCTCTCCAAATGCGACATGGTGTCCGATAACGATTTGAGCTAATTTTCCATTCAAAAAGTCAAATGGCGCTCCTTCCCTTCTGAGCCGTGCCGTGCGCCCAAACAGTGGTTTATGACCACATATGAGGTATCGTTGTACTCAGGAGAAATTGCCCAACAAATTTTAGGATCCATTTTATCCTGTTTCCCATGTGAAAATGTAAAAATTGATGCTAAAAGAAAATTTTTGTTGGAAAAATTAAAATGTCCATTTTTTCTTTCCACATTGCTTTAGTTCCTGTGAAACATATGAAGGGTTAATAATCTTCTTGAATGTAGTTTTGAGTAGCTTGAGGGGTGCAGTTTTTAGAATGGTGTAACTTTTGGGTATTTTCTGCCATATAGACCCCTCAAAGTGACTTCAAATGTGAGGTGGTCCCTAAAAAAATGGTTTTGTAAATTTTATTGTAAAAATGAGAAATCGCTGGTCAACTTTTAACCCTTATAACTTCCTAACAAAAAAATATTTTGTTTCCAAAATTGTGCTGATGTAAAGTAGACATGTAGGAAATGTTATTTAGTAACTATTTTGTGTCACATAACTCTCTGGTTTAACAGAATAAAAATTCAAAATTTGAAAATTGCAAAATTTTCTAAATTTTTGCCAAATTTCTGATTTTTTGACAAATAAACGCAAAAATTATCAACCTAAATTTACTACTAACATGAAGCCCAATATGTCATGAAAAAACTATCTCAGAATCGCTAGGATCCGTTGAAGCGTTCCTGAGTTATTACCTCATAAAGGGACACTGGTCAGAATTGCAAAAAATGGCCTGGTCATTAAGGTCAAAATAGGCTTGGTCATGAAGGGGTTAACGTTACCTCAGCCTCCGTCTTTCTAGCTAAGCCCTGTATTTCTCCACTACCTTCAGGAGCCACCTTCCCCAACGAGGCCTGGTCCTTCCTTCTCCAGAATCGGGCTTCACAGGTGGCTTATTGAACTTCCTTTGCCCCAAGGACCCCTTCCTTCCAGTCTAGGAGCTTGGACAAAATTTTTCTCTCTTCTCTAACCCTTAGCCCTCTCACAGCAATCCTGCTCTTACTCTGTCCTGTCACCGACTGACAACTCTCTTTTCACTTCAGACTAGCTCCACCCATCAACTGTCAGCTTGCTCTCTCTGATTGGATGCCCAAATCACTCCACTACCTAAGCTCCTCCCACTGTACCTACCTTCCACAATAACCCCCAACACACCTTCCTAGTCAGTCTGGGATGAGGCCATCCTCCCGCCGGGTACACCCAGAAAGCACTGACTAGCATGTGTGTGTTGAGTGCAGGGTTAGGAGTCCTGAGTGGTGATCCCTCCTTACCTGAGGGTGGGATACCACACCTTTGGATGAGGTGCAGTACCTCTGTGGCGACCGTACCCTCAGGGGTGCCATAGTACCCTTTCTCAACTTTATATATTGTTGTTGGATCCATACTGGGCCTGAGAGCGTCTGTGTTTGCCTCCTGAAATGTATACGGAGATTCAGTATATTTAAACTATATTATATATACTTTGTATCTAGTGATACTGTACCCTTTTGCAAATTTTTATATTATTGTCTAATCCATACTGAGCCTGTGACCATCTGTGTCTGACTCATGAAATATATACGGAAATTTACTATTATCCCTAGACTGTATAGAGCTGTCAGCTTCTGAAACAGTACCATTTATCTGCTGGTATTTTTAGTCCATTTTCACAAAAATTATAACGTATGGTGGAAGAGGCCGCGGACGTGGGTGTGGGGGAGCCACCTGGTACTGATGGTGGTGGTGGTGCACCTGCTGGCATTGCCAAAAGCACAATAGCAGCTAAGGCAGGAGGTGTTGAGCCTGCATCATCAGCTGGCACAAGAAGGCCTTTAAGGCTCCCTTTTCTGGGAGTAGGTAAACTGCTTTTAAAGTCGGAGCATCAGGAACTGGTTTTGCCTTACATTGCCGAAACAGCCTCCAGCTCTATCGCCGCCTCTTCTGAAGTTTAAAAAAATGCAAGCACTGAGTCGTCAGTGCAGGCTTCTGGTCAGGAACCACCCCTTTCCTTGTCTCCTTCACACCCACTAAAAGTGAAGGATGCGGCAGCCCACACTTCAGATTACTCCATGGAGCTCTTTTCACAGGCTATGCCTGTGTTATCAAGTGAAATTCTGAATTCCCCAGTCCAACATGAATTGGAGATGGAGTGCACTGATGCACAGCCACTGCTAGATGATTCTGCTGGTACATTGACCCACAGCACTACATTCCCCTCGCACTCTATAGAGCCAGAATGTGACACTGATGAAACTCAGGTGCCCCTTCCCGCATACTATACCACCTTACACGGTGACACAGAGGAAGTTGCAAATGAAAGTTCCGGTTCCCTGAGCAGGTGGGGGGTCTTACTCGTGGGCAACGATGGTGGCACAGGGCCCCTCATAGTATGCAAAAGTGTCTCTGCCGGTGGGAGGGCCCACTCGCCATCAGACATACCAACGTACTATGAGGGGCCCTGTGCCAGTGCTGTCGCCCACGAGTGGGCCCCCCATGCTTGCTCAGGGTCACAGCACTTGCAATACTTACCTCTCCCTGCTCCACCGCCATGACTTCTTCCGCCTTTCCTGACAGTGACACTCAGGTTACAGAGCGCGATGACATCACGTCTGTATGCCCTCTACCAAAACAGTACAAGTGCAGACAGCTTTAAAATGGCAATGCTGAGGAGTCCAGAGTAGAGCAGTGCCCAGCGAGGAGAGGTATTTAATTTTTTTAAATGTTGGGAGCATTTTTTGGGGAGCAATATACACTGGAGAATGATATATGGGGCCCATCATACACTGGAGCTTCATCCATTTGGCCCATCATATATTGGAACATTCCAAATGGGGACATCAGACACTGGAGCAGCATTTATGGGGCCCATTATACACTGTAGTATTAGAAATGGGGCCCATTATATGGAGCATTATTTGGGCCCATAACACACTGGTGCATCGACCATGGGGGACCAACATATACTGGAGCATTCCAAATGGGGGACATAAGACACTGCAGCAGCATTTACGGGGCACATTATACACTGGAGCATTAGAAATGGTGCCCATTATATATGGAGCATTATTTGGGCCCATAACACACTGGAGCATTGTCCATGGGGACCAACATATACTGGAACATTCCAAATGGGGGATATCAGACACTGGAGCAGTATTTACGGGGCACATTATACACTGGAGCATAAGAAATGGGGCCCATTATATATGGAGCATTATTTGGGTCCATAAGACAGTGGAGCATCATCCATGGGGACCAACATGTACTGTAGCATTATGGGGAGCTCATCATATACTGTGTGGAACATTATATGGGACCAATTATTCTGTATGGAGAAATATATGGGGCTCATTATTCTGTATGGCGCACTAGGTGGTGGCCATAATACTGTATGGAGTAATATACTGTCCGGTTTTTGAGCTATTGTAGAATTTAAAATAGATATCAGTCATGTCATGTAAGCAGTGAAGTATTTTTCATTGTACTATACCTATATTTCTGTGCCGCATAGGAGCATCATGAATCGTAGTATGTGTTAAAGGGGCTCACTGATGCTCTTTGGCCCAGGGCACACGAAAACCTGGCTCCAGCCCTACCCCCCCACAACTTTAGCCAAATAACCCTGTCGTGAGTTCATTTTTCGGTCTACCAGTTGTGAGTTCTCCTTCCAGGGTCCCTCTGGTGGTAACTGGAGGTAGTGAGGCTGATTTAATCAGTGGAAATCTGCCACCTGATAATGAGGATGACGATTGGACCTCAGGAATCTCAGACTGAATTTAAGACAGCCGACGCCCTAGTCTGGTGCTGGTGATTCCTTCTGGCTTGTCAGGTCTTGGTTTTCAGCTCTGTTCCGGTCATCTAAAGCTAAGTTTTTCTGCTAATGTTCACACTTGATTTTGTTGGTCTATTCAGTTTTTTGTGTGGTCAGTCAGCCCCGGCTGGGGCTGCGCTAAATTTCCACTCTTATTTATCTGTACTTGCCAATTTGCTTTTTGTCCCTTATTAGATTGGCCTCTTTTTGCTCTGTCTCAGAATATTTCAGAGTGCTGATATAGTGGGAGAAGTCTAGTGACATCAGGGTTAATTTTGCTATCAGAAGTATTGGACTTTATTTTTGTAGGGTTTTTCGCAGATTGCAGACAGTGTCTTTCCTTTCCTATCCTTTCTAGTTAGTTTGGGCCCCATTGTTTGCTCTGCCTATTTTCCTGCCTGTGTTTGTGCTTTCATCTTGTTTCACCGTCAATACATGTGTGGGGGCTGTCTTTCCTTTGGGGTCTGCTCTGGGGCAGTTAGTTTTCCCCTTTTCTTGCTTCAGGCCCATTTAGTCCTCCGGCTGTGATGAAGCGTCTAGGACCATCGTAAGTACGCTCCACGGCTGCTGCTAGTTGTGTGGTTAGGATCAGGGATCTGCAATCTGCATAGTTACCAACCTCTCTGGTTTTCTGTGACTTAGCTTGTTTTGTTTTTCTTTCTCCTAGGTGACCCATTCATAACAGAATCACCAGCCATACCACAGATTCTAGGGTACTCAAAAGCAGGAAAAGGTTGTTAAAAAAAAAAAGTGTCAGAATTTTTTTTTTTTTATTATTTATTTTTTCCTCTTTATTTTCTGGGGCCGTAGGAGGATTTTTTTTTTCCCCTAATGGAGATTAGCAATTGTCTGATCGTGTGGAGCAACTTGCTGCTGAAGTGCAGGGAATTTCCACCTACCTCATTCAGTCACATGCTGCTGAACCTAAAATCCCTACTCCTGATGTGTTTTCTGGGGATCCGTCTAAATTTCTGAATTTTAAGAATAATTGTAAATTATTTCTTGCCTTGAAGCCTAACTCATGGGGAGCTCTGTGCAGCAGGTTAAGATTGTCATCTCCTTGCTGCTCGGCGATCCCCAGGATTGGGCTTTTTCTCTGACACCTGAAAATCCTATTCTGACTAATGTGGATGCATTTTTTCAGGCCTTGGGGTTGTTGTATGATGAACCTAATGCCGTTGATCAAGCTGAGAGAACCCTGTTGACATTAAACCAGGGTCAGGATTCTGCAGAGTTATACTGTCAAAAGTTCCTAAAGTGGGCAGTCCTTACTACATGGAATGATAGTGCATTGGTGGCTCTCTTTCGGAAGGGTTTATCAGAGACCGTAAAGGATGTCATGGTGGGATTTCCTGTTCCCTCTGGTCTGGATGATTCTATGTCATTAGCCATTCAAGTTGATCGGCGTTTACGTGAACGTAAGACTATACGGGAGGCACTGCCACCTTTTGAACAAACGTCTGAACCTATGCAATGTGATGGGGTTTTGTCTAGGGCGCAACGTCAGGAGTTTAGAAGGCGTAATAAGCTGTGTTTTTTCTGTGGAGACGCCTCTCATACTATTTCTGTCTGCCCTAAATGAGAGAAACGTTTTGCATACACATTTGCTGTGGGCAGTGTGCAACCTAAGTTCATTTTGGCAATTACTCTGATCTGCTCCTTATCCACGTTTTCTACTAAGGCTTTCGTGGATTCAGGAGCAGCATTGAATCTGATGGATTTGGACTTTGGTAAACGTTGTGGTTTTTCCATGACGCCTCTGCAGACGCCTATTCCTTTGAGGGGTATTGATGCTACTCCTTTGGCGGAGAATAAACCTGTTTTGGACCCAGGTGATAATGCGAGTTGCCCCAGACCACCAAGAAAATTGTAAATTTTTGGTGCTGCATAATTTGCATGATACTATTGTTCTGGGTTTTCCCTGGTTGCAAACTCATAATCCAGTTTTGGATTGGATGTCTGGGTCTGTGGTGAGTTGGGGTTGTCATTGTGCTCTTAGGGACGCTCCTGTTTTCTCCACCTCTCCTCAGTCTCATGATATTCCTGATTATCTAGCCGATTTTTCTGATGTATTTAGTGAGAGTAAGTCTGCGTCTTTGCCTCCTCATAGGAGTTATGACTGTGCAATTGAGTTGATGCCTGGGTGTAAATTTCCCAAGGGTCAGCTTTTCAACTTGTCAGTACCCGAGCATGATGCTATGCGGTCCTATATTAAGGAGTCGTTGGAGAAGGGTCATATTAGACCATCCTCGTCACCTTTAGGTGCTGGGTTTTCTTTGTGGCCAAGAAAGATGGTTCATTAAGACCGTGTATTGATTATCGTTCCCTTAACAAAATGACTGATAAATATCAGTACCCGTTACCTCTGATGTCTGATTTATTCTCCAGAGTTAAGAGTGCCTGCTGGTTTACTAAGCTTGACCTCAGGGGGGCATATAATCTTATTCGCATCAAGCACGGAGGGACATTTAATACTCCGGAGGGACATTTTGAGTACCTGGTGATGCCTTTTGGGCTCACTAATGCCCCTTCTGTTTTCCAGTCCTTTATGAATGATATTTTCCATGACTTTGTGGATAAGTTTTTGAACATCTATCTGGATGATATTTTGATCTTTTCTAGTGATTGGGATTCTCATGTGGAACACGTCCGGACTGTGTTCCGGATTTTGAGGGAGAATGCCCTGTTTGTTAAGGGATCGAAATACATCTTTGGTGTACAGAGGATTTCATTTTGGGATTTATCTTGTCTCCATCGACTATTGAAATGGACCCGGCCAAGGTACAGGCCATTTTTGATTGGGTTCAGCCTACTTCTTTGAAGGCCCTGCAGAAGTTTTTGGGTTTTTCCAATTTCTATCGTAAATTTATTGGTAATTTTTCTGGTATTGTCAAACCACTGACTGATCTGACCAAGAAGGGTGCTGATGTGCTGAATTGGTCTCCTGAGGCTGTCTCAGCATTTCAGGAGCTTAAGCGGAGATTTAATTCAGCTCCAGTTTTACGGCAACCTGATGTCTCACTTCCATTTCAGGTGGAGGTAGATGCTTCTGAGATTTTTACAGGAGCTGTTTTGTCCCAAAAAGACGCTGTGACTTCTAAGATGAATCCCTGTGCCTTCTTTTCTCGAAAGTTCTCCCCATCTGAACGCAACTATCATGTGGGGAATCGGGAATTGTTGGCCATGAAATGGGCATTTGAGGAGTGTAGAGATTGGTTGGAGGCTAGACATCAAGTTGTGGTCCTCACCGATCACAAAAATTTGATTTATCTGGAGTCGGCCAAACGCTTGAATCTTAGGCAGGCTAGATGGGCCTTGCTTTTCATGCGTTTTAATTTTGTGGTCTCTTTTCTTCCGGGCACTAAGAATGTTAAGGCAGACGCCCTTTCTAGGAGTTTCTTTGCCGATTCTCCTATTGTGACCAAACCTACTACCATCCTAGGTGAGGGGGTAGTTCTTTCTGCCATTTCGCCCGATTTGAGACGAGCCCTGGAGGAATTTCAGGAGGATAAACCTGAGCGTTGTCCTATGGGAAAATTGTACGTTCCTGACCAGTGGAGAAAAAGAGTGATGTCTGAAATTCATTGCTCCGCATTGGCTGGTCATCCAGGTATTTTTGGTACCAGAGATTTGGTGAGTCGGTCTTTTTGGTGGCCTGCGTTATCTCATGACGTTAGGAATTTTGTACAGTCCTGTGGGACTTGTTCTCGGTCTAAACCCTGTTCTCATTCTAGTGGGTTGCTGATGCCCCTGCTGGTGCCCAAGAGGCCATGGACCCATATCTCAATGGATTTTATTTCTGATCTTCCTATCTCTCAGAGAATGACTGTTATCTGGGTTATTTGTGATAGATTTTCGAAGATGGTACATCTTGTACCACTCCCAAAATTGCCATCTTCCGCTGAGTTGGTGCCCTTGTTTTTACAACAGGTGGTTCGGTTACATGGGATTCCTGAGAACATTGTGTCCGACAGAGGAGTCCAGTTTGTTTCCAGATTCAGGAAAGCCTTTTGTTCCAATCTGGGAATTCAGTTATCCTTCTCCTCCGCGTTTCATCCCCAGACCAATGGACAGACTGAGAGAACAAACCAGACCTTGGAGTCTTATTTAAGATGTTTTATATCTGCTTATCAGGATGATTGGGTCTCATTTTTGCCCTTGGCTGAATTCGCACTGAACAATAGAGCTAGTTCTGCCACTTTGCTGTCACCCTTTTTCTGTAATTTTGGGTTTCATCCTCGATTCTCTTCAGGGCAAGTGGAATCTTCGTCTTGCCCAGGTGTTGACAGGATTTGGGAATGTTTAGTTTGCATAAGAGAAGACTGAGAGGAGACTTAATAGCTGTCTACAAATATCTAAAGGGCTGTCACGTTGTAGAAGGATCAACTTTATTCTCATTTGCACAAGGAAAGACTAGAAGCAATGGGATGAAACTGAATGGGAGGAGACACAGATTAGAGTTCTCCTTCCAGGCTCTCTCTGGTGGTTACTGGAGGTAGTGAGGCTGATTTAATCAGTAGAAATCTGCCACCTGATAATGAGGATGGCGATTGGACCTCAGGAATCTCAGACTGGATTTAAGACAGCCGACGCCCTAGTCTGGTGCTGGTGATTCCTTCTGGCTTGTCAGGTCTTGGTTTTCAGCTCTGTTCCAGTCATCTAAAGCTAAGTTTTTCTGCTAATGTTCACACTTGATTTTGTTGGTCTATTCAGCTTTTTGCGTGGTCAGCCAGCCCCAGCTGGGGCTGCGCTAAATTTCCACTCTTATTTATCTGTATTTGCCAATTTGCTTTTTGTCCCTTATTAGATTGGCCTCTTTTTGCTTTGTCTCAGAATATTTCAGAGTGCTGATATAGTGGGAGAAGTCTAGTGACTTCAGGGTTAATTTTGCTATCAGAATTGTTGGACTTTATTTTTGTAGGGTTTTTTGCAGATTGCAGACAGTGTCTTTCCTTTCCTATCCTTTCTAGTTAGTTTGGGCCCCATCGTTTGCTCTGCCTATTTTCCTGCCTGTGTTTGTGCTTTCATCTTGTTTCACCGTCAATACATGTGTGGGGGCTGTCTTTCCTTTGGGGTCTGCTCTGGGGCAGTTAGTTTTCCCCTTTTCTTGCTTCAGGCTTATTTAGTCCTCCAGCTGTGACGAAGCGTATAGGACCATCGTAGGTACGCTCCACGGCTGCTGCTAGTTGTGTGGTTAGAATCAGGGATCTGCAATCTGCATAGTTACCAACCTCTCTGGTTTTCTGTGACTTAGCTTGTTTTGTTTTTTTTTTCTCCTCGGTGACCCATTCATAACATAACCCCCAGTTTTCAATGCGTAACTATTATTGTAAAGTAAATTAAGGTTGCCAAGCTTAAGTAATAAGAATTGATGTCGTTGACATTTAAATGGGCACTGTAGGTGTGTTTACTGTCCTCCACTCCCTGCCGACTTTGCTTCCCCTTTGATTTACATTGGGTTTTGTGTTTCAGTCGGACCCCAACTTTTCCCTATAGTCGGACGATTTCGTTTGACCCGACTTTTTAGAAAGTCGGATTTCATGAAACCCGACTCAACCCGAAGAAAGGAAAAGTCGCTCATCTCTAATTACACCATTAATCCTGAACAAATCCCCAATTCTACATCCCCTGGCAAAAATTATGGAATTACCAGCCTTGGAGGATGTTCATTCAGTTGTTTAATTTTGTAGAAAAAAGCAGATCACAGACATAGCACATAACTAAAGTCAATTCAAATGACAACTTTCTGGCTTTAAGAAATACTAAAAGAAATCAAGAACAAAAAATATGGTAGTCAGTAATGGTTACTTTTTTAAACCAAGCATAGGGGAAACATTATGGAATCACTCAATTCTGTGGAAACAATTATGGAATCACTCTGTAAATTTTCATTCCCAAAAATAACTGCATCAAATTAGATCTGCTCTTTAGTCTGCATCTAAAAAAGAATGAGCACACGTAGAGAGCTGTTGCACCAAGTGGACTTACATGAAACATGGCTCCAATACGAGAGATATCAATTTAAACAAAGGAGAGGATTATCAAACTCTTAAAAGAGGGTAAATCATCACGCAATGTTGCAAAAGATGTTGGTTGTTCACAGTCAGCTGTGTCTAAAATCTGTACCAAATACAAACAACATGGGAAGGTTGTTAAAGGCAAACATACTGGTAGACCAAGAAAGACATCAAAGTGTCAACACTGGAAACCTAAAGCAATATGTCTCCAAAACAGGAAATGCACAACAAAACAAATGAGAAACGAATGGGAGGGAACTGGAATCAACGTCTATGACCGAACTGTAAGAAACTGCCTAAAGGAAATGGGATTTACATACAGAAAATCTAAATGAAAGCAATCATTAACACCTAAACAGAAAAAACAAGGTAACAATGGGCTAAGGAAAAGCAATCGTGGCCTGTGGATGACTGGATGAAAGTTATATTCAGTGATGAATCGCGAATCTGCATTGGGCAAGGTGATGATGCTGGAACTTTTGTTTGGTGCCGTTCCAATGAGATTTATAAACATGACTGCCTGCAGAGAACATGCAAATTTCCACAGTCATTGATGATATGGGGCTGCATGTCAGGTAAAGGCACTGGGGAGATGGCTGTCCATCTTCAATAAATCCACACGTTTATTTTGATATTTTGAACAGTTTTCTTATCCCGTCATTTGAAAGGATGTTTGGGGATAATGAAATCATTTTTTCAAGATGATAATGCATCCTGCCATAGAGCAAAAACTGTGAAAATATTCCTTGAAAAAAGACACATAAGCCTGCAAATAGTCCTGATCTCAATCCAATTGAATATCTTTGGTGGAAGTTGAAGAAAATGGTCCACGACAAGGCTCCAACCTGCAAAGCTGATCTGGCAACAGCAATCAGAGAAAGTTGGAGCCAGATTGATGAAGAGTACTGTTTGACACTCATTAAGTCCATGCCTCAGAGACTGCAAGCTGTTATAAAAGCCAGAGGTGGAGTGTTTTTTTGTTGATTTTTTTTTTCATGATTCCATATTTTTTTCCTTCAGAATTGAGTGATTCCATAGTTTTTCCCCTATGTTTGGTTTAAAAAAGTAACCATTACTGACTACCACATTTTTTGCTCTTGAATTCTTTTAGTGTTTTTTAAAGCCAGAAAATTGCCATTTGAATTGACTTTAGTTTTGTGCCATGTCTGCGATCTGCATTTTTTCTACAAAATTAAACACCTTTATGAAGATCCTCCAAGGCCGGTGATTCCATAATTTTTGCCAGGGGTTGTATTAGCTGAAATACAGCCCCAAACTGTCAAAGAACTGGCACCATTCTTCACATCTGCCTGCAGACACTCATTAGTTTACCATTTTCCAGCCCTGTGGAGAACAAACTTCCTTCTGTTGCAGTCAAGTATTTCACATTTTGACTCATCAGTCCAAATCACCTGATGCCATTTTTGTTCCTGTGCTTTCATGCATTACTGAGTCAGTTGGCTTTGATTTCCTATCAATGTCAAAGGGTTTGTCCCATGAACAAAATACATTTTAATCAATAGATCGTGCAATAATAAGTTTCCCAATTGGAATATGGTCCCGTGTTGAGATAATCTTATAAATGTGCCCGTGCTATTTATTGTGTCATGGCTGTGTCTGAGAGTGCAGGAACATGTTTAAAACAAAACACAACTCTTTGCAAGGGAGAAAGCAATAAAAAGTATACACTCACAGTGTCAGGGTTGGGTGGGCCAGACTGGGCAATTGACCAGGGTCCCCACTCCCTTGTGGGTTCCCATAATTCACAGCAGGAGCTTCACTGATAATAGCATTATCAGTGAAGCTTCTGATTTGGATGCTGCTTCAGGTGATATCATGATGTCACCACAAGCCCTGGAATCTGCTGGGGTCAGATACACTGAAGAGAAGATAGACTGATGGTGTCTGTTTGAGTCTACAATGTATGGGCTCCTAGTACGTCCTCCCTGCATCCCATGCAGATGAATACCTGTGGATGAATGTTCTTCAATTACTAAACTTAACCCCTTCACAATCTTTGAGATGCATGTATGCCATATGTCATGTCCCTGCCTTTGATGCAACTTGCATGCCCAACCCACATCTTTCCCGGCACATGATGGCTGATTTAATGGGTTGTCATATGACTTTAACAGCCACAGATGGAGCAGAGCTCCTCCTGTGACTGTTAACCTGTTAAATGGCGCTGTCATTCTCTGGCAGTGGCATTAAATACACGCCATTAGGGGAATGCATCAATCCATTCATTCATCAGCAGGCCCCTGATATGATCACTGGGCGCTGATGGGTTGTCAGACTCATCACAGCTGAGGTCTGCTGCCTTCCCCCTATTCAGTGCCTGTCCTTATGATCATCATGTGAAAGCCAACCCTGTAGCTGGCTTTCATAGGAGATCATGATTTCTGCTATACATAGCAGTGGCAATGCACTGCTATGTATAGCACAGGCGATCAGATGATCTCCACTTCAAGTTCCCTAAGGGGACTATTAAATACATTCAAAAGATAAAAAACAAAAGTTTAAAAAAATAGAAAAATGCAAAATATCAAATCACCTCCCTTTTGTTCCATTAAAAAATAAAACAAAAAAATACACATATTTACATTAACTGAGTTCAGAAATATCTGATCTATCAAAATATAAAGTAAATTACTCCAATCTGTAAACAATATAATGAGGAAAACAATCAAAACACCACATTTAAATTTTTTTGGTTGCCGCAACATTGCAATAAAATGTAATAACAAGTGATAAATAGATCATATCTGTCCCCAAAAATAAGCCCTCACACAGCCTCATATTCAGAAAATTGAAACCATACTCAGAAAGTGATGACAATGCATCATTTTTTTTTTTACAAATTTCTGATTTTTTTCACCATTTAAGTAAAAAGTATATATATAAATGTTTGGTATCTGATTTGGTTTGGTATTGATTTGATTAAAATGTCACTTTTGTTTGTTTGCTTCACTTTTTATTAAGTGATAAATATAAACTTTAACGTTTCTATTTTTTTAAAATAATTTTTACTTTGCCTCATTTTTTCCAAACCTTCCTAAAACGTTTGCACAGTATGGTATGTATAAATGTCCGTCTGCTATAGGTTTCCAAACTGCACATTTAGTGAATGAAGGTGTACCATACTCAAAATATAAATGCACATGCACATACTCCAAATGCACATACTCCATCACTAAAATGTTCAATTTGGCGAGCTACAGCAGAAGGATACTGGATAGACTGAGTCTTTACTTATTTCCATTTTTAATATAAAGATTCGGTAGTTATCACAAAAAACTTCTAGTTTTTTTCTAGGATTCTAAACTTCTTTTTCTTTTTCTAAACTTCTTTTTTCTAGGATTCTAAACTTCTAGGATTCTAAACTTCTTTTTTTCTAGGATTCTAAACTTCTAGGATTCAGTGAACTAATCAACACTGAACATATTGGACCTAGCAGTTTTGCTCTCACGGTTTGTCATTCTGAATTCCTGACAACAGTGTCAATGAATAGCTCTTCATAAGGAGCTGAAGAGACGGCGAAATCCCAGACCACAAAGCACGGACTGAAAACACACAATTACCTTTCTAATATAAAATGAGATATTTTCTTTGTGTTGGCAGGCAGCAGGAATGAATGTGTTTCCATGCATGAATCTTTTTCATTGTCTAAATATATAGACATATAGATAAAAATACATTTTTTGTCCCCTAAGTTTCATTTAGTAAGTATTCAGCTTTTCTGCAATAGGAAACAAACCTTGGAATTGCAGGGCTCAAATTCTACATAATACTAACTAATCCAAAGAATAAATACAAAGACAACTTATTCATTGTGAATATTGGCCACAGTGTTTATTATTAAGGCTAATCAGTAAAATAAACAGTCAATGATATAATAATCGTCAATAATAAAATCATGACCATAACATTAATGCCATAAATAAAATAAAATAATCATATATTTCATAATTGACCTGAGTAAAGCCAAATTTACTGCTTCAGCTAGGAGACCAAACCCTAAGGCTAAGGTCACACGAGCATATATTTTCTTAGTGCAGCTGGTAAAAGATACATTATGCTTAATTCCCTTTCAATTTGGAAGATGTCCAGAAGTGCCACCAGCCCAAAACTGGCATAATAATAACCAAACTCAAAATGAACCATAATACATTTCTGACATTTAAAAAACACATATCACTGTTTCCCTTGACTGTAAATCTCCAACTTAAGAAGGGCCTACAAGTTCTCAATAGGGGTTAGGTCAGGTGAGGAAGAAGGCCATGGCATTATTCTATCATATTTGTGGACTTTACTGGCAGCCAAGTATTAGAGACTTCGATGCTGCTATGAAGCATTGTCCTGCAGAACAGTCACTGTTTTCTTAAAAGATGTAGTATTTTATTATTATTATTTACTGTTATAGTGCAGGAGGGAGAATTCCCACTGTGTAACCAGACCGGAACCAAGGAGACTGTCACAAAGGTTCCTAGGGAAACTGTTTCCAGGGGACATAATTAGAGGACGGACCAGGGATAGTTCTAGAAGGAGTGGGGGCAGAGCAGGTATAAAAGGAACTGAGAACGCCAGCAGGGGGCACTCGACAGAGCAGGAGAGAAGGAGCAGGAAGTCTAGGTGGCGCCAGAGAGCCAGGGCCAGAAGGAATGAGCGACGACCAGAGATTGGAGAGGGACTCACCCTGGTCAGGGAGGAGCCAGCATCGGGCAGCCCAGCAGAAGGACGCTGTCATGGTTAGGACATGGTTAATGTCCTGGTCTCACAGGGTTAACTTTTGCCAGCCTCTCTTTGGATCTGGGAGCACAGAGTGAAGGAACAAGCCGGGTCATACACGGGAAGCAAACAATCAACGCAGAGTACATGCACACCAGGGGTCCTGACTATCCATTCTGTTTAATCCTTTGGTACTGTATTGCTATCTCGTGCTTTGACCTCGGCTTGATCTGGTTTCTGTCTCTGTCTATGCCCCTTGGTAACATTGTCCTGTAGTTACCTTTCTAGGAGTTTCCCTGCAGCTCCTAGCTCTGTGGAGCTTAGGCCACGCCCCCAGCAGTCACGTGATTCAGGTCCTGGAGCATGCATTGTCACCATTGCTGCCCACTCCACAGGTATCTTTGTGCACAATCTTTGTACTCAGGACACGCGCTCTGGCTCAGTGAGCAAGTGCAGTGCGGTGTTCCTGACAGACGCCGACCGAACGTCCGCGCTCCCGCTTTTATCAATTCAGCCTGCGGCTGCGGCCTGCCCGCTGCCACCCATGGCCGCCACTGCCCGACTCCAGCCCGCGGTTGCAGCCTGCCCACTGCCACTCACGGCCGCTGCTGCCCGACTCCAGCGCGCAGTGGCGGCCTGCCTACTGCCACCCGTGGCCGACACCGCCCGAGTCCAGTCTGCGGTTGTGGCCTGCCCGCTGCCTCCCACGGCTGCAGCTGCCCGACTCCAGCCTGCGACTGCGGCCTACACGTCCAGGTCCCCGGCCGCCGCCATCCCTCCTCCACCGGGAGGCACAACGCAGAGGAACTCTTCAGGGGCCTGTTATGCCCTCGCTCCACCTGGGCGTAGGAACACCAGAAGCTCGTCGGTTGGGCCCAGCGGCTGAGACGCCGAATAGACATCGACCACCACTCTGCTGGACATCAGAGGAGGATAAGTGACACGTTGTAGTTGATCAATAGTAGTTCTTGGACCCGCAGTTGGCCATAATGCTGTCTCATAGTTGCAGTTGCCAGTTCCGACCAGGTAGTTATTATCATGTTACCTGTGTATTATTGTTGTGATCCCTGCAAGGATAACTGTTGTTAGCTTGCTAGTTACTCGAGATAGCCCCTATATATAAAGGTTGCATTCTAAGCTCACTCCAGCTCCCGTCTCGTCACTGCATCCCGCGTACCTGCAATTACTGCATTTGGCGTAGTCAGCAGGATGCAGTCTCTGAGTGCGAGCGGAGATACTGCAGCCCAAGGGGGCGAAGGTGGCCCCCGGTCCAGTTTATCCTTGGGGGCTATGCTGAGTAACTTGCCCAGGTTCTCCTGCAGCAATACCATGCTGTGGAGCTGGACGGAACGGATGTAAGGGCTATTTAGGATGCATCTGATGACCCCTGACCTAGAGGCTGAGGTGGCCCTAATGGCGTTGGATGGGAAAGCCCGGGATTCCGTGATGTTAAGGCCTCTGGAACAGCGAAACACCTTCATCAGGCTGTTACAGATCTTGGCGGAGACTCATGGGGACCCAACAGACGTGGGAGAATTGAGAACCCGGTTATTCAGTCGTATGCAAGGGGAAGGGGAGACGGTCACCCAATACATGAATGTCCTTCAAGAGCTATACACCGCCATTGAGCGAAAGGACGGTGTACGCGTAGGATCTATTGACATAACCCTATGAGACCTCTTAGTGACCGGGCTCTGAGACCCCCTGACTAAACAAGCATTGCGGGAGCGGGACTGTTACACCGCTCTGCCATACTCACCCGGGCTCCGCTCCCACGCCGCAGTCGGCCTCCGCTCCCACGCCGCAGCCTCACTCGACGGTCGTGGCGGTCACCTGAGACGGGCTCGCGACCGATGCCTTCCCTGCATGCTATGCGCATGTGCCATAGGCCGCGGCCGCGCCTCCTTCCTGCTTCTTATGCTCCGACTGTGCCCTGACCCGGAATCACCTTTGGAGCAATGGCTGACCAGACGGGCCCATATCAGGCCACTTCCCCCTGAGGGAGGCGCCTGATCGTTGTGGTTCCTAACACTCTGGCCTCGCTTCATCGTGTGCACTCTGATCCTGCAGTTCCAGTCTCGGCTGCTCCTCGCAGCAGCTTCTCAGTCCTGGTACCCGTGTTCCTTGTTCTCTTCCGCAGTTCTGTCTCCTGTGTTCCTGTTGTTCTGCTCCAGTCATGTCTCCAGTGTTCCTGTCGTCCTGCTCCAGTCCTGCCTTCAGTGTTCCTGCCGTCCTACTCCATTCCTGCCTCCAGTGCTCCTGCCGTCCTGCTACAGTCCAGCCTCCAGTGTTCCTGCAGTCCTACTCCAGTCCTGCCTTCAGTGTTCCTGCCGTCCTACTCCAGTCCTGCCTTCAGTGTTCCTGCCGTCCTACTCCAGTCCTGTCTCCAGTGTTCCTACTCCTGTCATTCCTTCTCGCTCCAGTCTCAGTCTTACTCTGGTCCATCCTGAGCCACCCCTCTCGGTACCGGTTACCGTGGTACTCGAACCCCTGGGCCTGCTCCTAACGGTCCCTGTATAGGGGTCGGTTCCACCTGGCAGCTCGCCCGGGGTCCCTCGGTGCCACGGTCCAGAAGGTCCACTCCCGGAGTTTCCTGCTCCAGACCACCCATGCTAACAGTACGATCAGGCCATAGACTCCGCCGGTCCTACGGCTGCTACCCAGAAAGAATTGCTATTCCTACGGGAGAATCAGGAGCGTGCTTGGGAGTCAACGAGAGACAGGTGGCCCTCCAGGTCAGTTTCTCCTTTCACCCGGTCTGCCAGCTTCGGTTCGGTCGGGTCCTCTTCCTTCTCTTCGGGTGAGCCCTTGCAGATAGATCGTCTCAGGTTGGCCGAGTTGCGTCAGAGAGAGAGACGGGCACAAGGTCTGTGCCTCTTTTGCGATGATTCGTCACACTATATCCACACCTGTCCTAAGAGACAGGGAAACGACTCCATCTAGGTCAGGTAAGAGAGGCCTTCCTAGGTGATGATGATCCCTCTCAACCCCTTACGATTTCTGTGCTTTTGGTTTCAGGAGGGAGGCGTGGTTCTGTGGTGGCCTACGTGGATTCGGGCTCAGCGGGTAACTTCATTCAGCCGGAAGAGCTGGACAAATACCAAATTCCTGTAGTCACTCTATCTAACCCAATTCAGATTGCCACCGTGGATGGCAAACCGCTACAGGTGACCGTCACCTTTGTCACTGAAGAGGTGGAGTTGCAAGTCAGAGCCTTACATCGAGGGAAGATAGCCTTTTACGTTTTGCCTAAGCTCTCTCACGCCATTCTACTCGGTCTTCCATGGTTAAGGACTTATCAGCCTGTTCTCGACTGGTCTTCTGGGGAGATACTCCGCTGGGGGCACCCGTGCCAAGCTTGCTTTCTGACTCCTGTCCGCCAGGCGGCCGCTCCTCGGTCACCTCCAGACCTCCCGGGTCTTCCTCCAGCTTACAGCTCCTACGCCGATGTTTTTGATAAGAAGGAAGCGGAGGTCCTCCCTCCACACCGGCCGTTTGACTGCCCAATTGAACTTGTTCACGGTTCAACACCTCCAAGGGGCAGAATCTACCCTCTGTCTCCCGCAGAGACCACCGCCATGTCCGAGTACGTCCGAGAGAACCTCGCCAAAGGCTTTATACGGAATCCTCTTCACCCGCAGGAGCCGGGTTCTTCTTCGTCAAAAAGAAGGACGGAACTCTACGGCTATGCATTGACTATAGGGGCTTGAATGAGATTACCATCAAGAACAAGTATCCTCTTCCACTCATCCCATAGCTGTTTGACCATCTCAGAGGGGCTCGGGTCTTTTCCAAGCTGGACCTCAGAGGAGCCTACAATCTGGTCCGTATCCGTGCAGGTGACGAGTGGAAGACCGCTTTCAACACTCGAGACGGCCACTATGAGTACCTGGTCATGCCCTTTGGTCTTTGCAATGCTCCTGCAGTCTTTCAAGAGTTTGTCAATGAGATCTTCCGGGATCTCTTGTACTCCTGTGTGGTCGTGTACTTAGACGATATCCTCGTCTTCTCGCCGGACCTCTTGTCCCACAGAAAGAGTGTCCGCCTGGTGCTTCAGGGTCTTCGGGAGAATCGCCTGCATGCAAAGATCGAGAAATGTCTCTTCAAACAGACCTCTCTGCCATTCCTGGGATACATTATCTCCGACGCTGATCTAAGGATGGATCCCGAGAAGTTGTCAGCCATCCTCAAATGGACTCGCCCCGTCAGACTAAAGGCGATACAACGATTCCTCGGGTTCGCCAACTATTACCGGCAATTTGTCTCACACTTCTCGGCGATCACAAGACCCATTTCTGCGCTCACCTGTAAAGGGTCTACTTCCAAGGATTGGTCTCCTGAGGCAGAGGAGGCCTTTCTGACCCTAAAACGGGCTTTCTCCACGGCTCCGGTCCTGCATCGCCCTGAGAGCGATCGACCTTTTGTACTCGAGGTGGACGCTTCGTCAATGGGTGCCGGGGCGGTACTGTCCCAGAGAACCGCCTCCGGTCGCCTGCACCCTTGTGGCTTCTTCTCGAAGGCCTTTTCTCCATCCGAGTGTAACTACTCGATCGGCAACCGGCAACTTTTGGCCATCAAGTTGGCCTTGGATGAATGGCGCCACCTCTTGGAAGGAGCTGTCCATCCTTTTGTCATCTTCTCGGACCACAAGAATCTGGCCTATCTCCAGTTTGCCCAGAGACTTAACCCTTGCCAGGCCAGATGGTCCTTATTTTTCACCCGATATGATTTCGAGCTCAGATTCCGTCCTGGCAACAAGAATTCCAAAACCGACGCACTGTCCAGGGTCTTCCAGCCACACGAATCCACGGAGAAACCTTCGCATATCATTGATCCCACTAGGATCATCACCGTGGCTCCGGTGAACTGGCTTACTCCCCCACCTGGCAAGATGCTTGTGCCAGAGAATCTCAAGCGAAAGGTTCTTCTATGGGGGCACTCCTCCAAACTGGCCGGCCATGCCGGAACTAAGAAGACCCTTGACCTTATCACACATCACTACTGGTGGCCCACGCTTCGCCAAGATGTACTCGACTTTGTGGCTTCTTGTCCATTTTGTGCAAAAAACAAAGTGCCACGGAGATCTCTGTCCGGCTTGTTGCTTCCGTTGCCTGTCCCTACGGTTCCTTGGGAAAACATCGCCATGGATTTCATCACCGACCTACCCTGCTCTGCGGGCTGCACAGTCATCCTGGTGGTGGTGGATCGTTTTTCCAAGATGGCTCACTTCATCCCTCTGCCCGGTCTTCCCTCAGCGCCGGAGCTGGCCAAAATCTTCATTCGTCAAATCTTCAGACTTCACGGACTACTTCGACGCATTGTGTCTGACCGAGGGGTTTAGTTTACCTCCAAGTTCTGGCGTTCGCTTTGTAAGCTCATGAACGTTTCCCTCAACTTCTCCTTGGCCTACCATCCACAGTCCAACGGACAGGTAGAGCGTACCAACCAGACGCTTACAGGATACTTACGTCACTTCTCTAACGCTCACCAGAACGATTGGGTCAACTTACTCCTCTGGGCAGAGTTCGCTTATAACAACCATGCTGGTGAGTCTTCGGCCAAGTCTCCGTTTTTCATTGTTTTTGGCAGACATCCTGGTGTTCCTCTTCCGATAACTCCTGCCTCCAAGGTACCCGCGGCCAACGCCTTGTCCTCGGAATTTTCTAAGATTTGGGCTGAGACCAACACATCACTCAAGAGATCCGCTGATCAGATGAAGAACTATGCAGACAAAAAGAGGTTGGATTCTCCTCCATATCGTGTTGGCGACAAGGTCTGGCTTTCCTTCAAATTCGTCCAATTAAAACTGCCCTCCTACAAATTGGGCCCATGCTACATTGGTCCGTTTGAAATTCTGGGACGTATTAACGAAGTCACCTACAAATTGAGGTTGCCTGCTTCACTCCGGATCCCGTACACCTTTCACATCTCTCTCCAGAAGTCTGTGGTGCTGAATCATTTCCATTCCTCGCTTGATCCTGGTCCTCAGCCGGTGGGTGCCGACGACGTTTTTGAAGTGCAGGACATTCTCGCTGTGAAAAGGATTAGAGGTACGACTTTCTTTCTTGTTGATTGGAAGGACTTTGGTCCTGAGGAGAGATCCTGGGAGCCTCAGGAGAATATCAATGCTCCCCGTATCCTCAAGAGGTTTCTTGCTAACCTCCGGGGGGGCGGCTTGGGGGCGGTACTGTTACACCGCTTCACCATACTCACCCGACCTCCACTCCCACGCCGCAGTCAGCCTCCACTCCCACGCCGCAGCCTTTCTCCACCCAACGGCCGTGGCGGTCACCTGAGACGGGCTCACAACCGATGCATTCCTGCATGCTATGCGCATGCGCCATAGGCTGCGGCCGCGCCTCCTTCCTGCTTCTTATGCTCCGGCTGTGCCCTGACCCGGAAGCACCTTTGGACCAATGGCTGACCAGACGGGGCAATATCAGGCTGCTTCCCCCTGAGGGAGGTGCCTGATAGTTGTGTTTCCTAACACTCTGGCCTCGCTTCATCACGTTCACTCTGCTCTAGCAGTTCCAGTCTCAGCTGCTCCTCGCAGCAGCTTCTCAGCCTTGGTACCCGTGTTCCTTGTTCTCTTCCTCAGTTCTGTCTCCTGTGTTCCTGTTGTCCTGCTCCAGTCCTGTCTCCAGTGTTCCTGCCATCTTGCTCCAGTCCTGTCTTCAGTGTTCCTGCCGTCCTACTCCAGTCCTGCCTTCAGTGTTCCTGCCATCCTACTCCATTCCTGCCTCCAGTGCTCCTGCCGTCCTGCTACAGTCCAGCCTCCAGTGTTCCTGCAGTCCTACTCCAGTCCTGCCTTCAGTGTTCCTGCCGTCCTACTCCAGTCCTGCCTTCAGTGTTCCTGCCGTCCTACTCCAGTCCTGTCTCCAGTGTTCCTACTCCTGTCATTCCTTCTCACTCCAGTCTCCATCTTACTCCGGTCCATCCTGAGCCGCCCCTCTCGGTACCGGCTACCGTGGTACTCAAACCCCTGGGCCTGCTCCTAACGGTCCCTGTATAGGGGTCGGTTCCACCTGGCAGCTCCCCCGAGGTCCCTCGGTGCCACGGTCCAGAGGGTCCACTCCCGGAGTTTCCTGCTTCAGACCACCCACACTAACAGGGACCAGGTAAACCCGCGTATGGCTTTCTCCGAGGTAGGGAGGCAGGCACGTGCCCGAGATCAAGAACAAGGGCTGACAGTCCCCGTGGGGAAGGTCCGGAGCACTGAAGTCTCCATGAATGCCATTGGAGAGCCCAAATGGGCGGAAGAAATGAATCAGGAGCTGAAGAGCATTAGGGGTGAATTGGCCGAGGTGAAGAGAAGGGCCGAGACCATAAGTGGTCGACCTGGGCCAGGCCTGGCACTCTGGGGCCCTCATAATCCCAGGGGCGGTCGGTCCCTGCGGCCTTGGGAGTGTTTTGAATGTGTCGAACTGGGCCACTTCGCCCGAGAGTGCCCTCGGCATGGAAAAAACTCACCCTGGTGGCCATTAAACTAAAGGGCTCTGAGCTGGGGGGATGCCGCTCGGAGCCAGAACCAACAATGCAGGGTGGTGGAAGTCCTGAAGATCTGATTGAAAAGTGTCCGCTGATATGGGCAGAGTTCGAAGGACGTGCAGTGCGCTGCCTTGTGGATATGGGGTCGCAAGTTATTACCATGCCAGAAACCTATTTACGGCAGCACTTTCCCGAGGCTATAAGGCCCCAGTGGGGGACCGTGATAAAACTACTAGCCGCCAACCAGCTACCAGTCCCTGTCGTCAGAGTTGCCTGGATGCAAATTTCATTGTACGGCAAACATCTTGGCCGCCGAGGTGTGGTCCTGACCCAGGGAGATGCAAGCGAAAGACACACTGTCACCCTAGGCATGAACATATTGAGGGAGTTTGGCAGCCTACTCCACAGCGAGCCAACACAAGAGACCTTGAAACAATGGGGCTCCCGCACTACCCAAGGGCAGGTCTTCCAACAGCTGGTGCGGGGGGCGCGGGTCCTACAGGATTGCCCAGACGGAGAGGTGCTAGGAAGAGTGATCGCGCCTGCGGCCCTTCAGCTCGTGCTGCCGCCAGGGCAGACAGTGGTAGCCCTGTCAGTTTGGGCCCATGTACCTCTGGAGGGAGTAGAGGTGCAGGTGGAGCCATGCTTCTCGGAGCGCCTACCCCCTGGAGTCCAAGTGGCCTGTGCCTTGGCCACCGTGAGGAAGGGGACAGCCCTTGTGCACTGTTTCAACCTAGAAAGATCGAGACATTGTCCTAAGACCATGAGCTGAAATGGCGAAACCTCTGGAGGAACTGCTCCCGACCCTGGCATTACAGCTCAAAGTGAATGCGGGGACACATGGGCGGTGACTATACGCTCCATCCAACCCGCCGGGTCCTTGCCCGAAGAGAAGGGCCGAGGCATCTTAGAGAAAATGTGAGCAGAACTCTCCGGCCTAACCCCAGCCCAAATACATCAAGTAGAAGTACTCCTGGGCAAGTACGGAGAGGTATTCGCCGATCATGATGACGACTTCGGATGCATCACGCACGGCATTCCCACCGAAGGAACGGCCCCTATCAGAGAGAGAATGATTAAGTATGGAATGGACAAGGCAACTGTTAGGTGGATTCATAACTGGCTTAGTGATCGGACCCAAAGAGTGGTCGTAAATGGCTGCACATCCAGTTGGAAGAATGTCTCAAGTGGGGTACCACAGGGCTCTGTCCTGGGCCCTGTATTGTTCAACATCTTTATCAACGATTTAGATGAAGGAATTGAGGGTAAACTGATTAAATTTGCTGATGACACAAAGCTAGGAGGGATAGCTAATACTAGAGAAGAGAGAGAGAGGATTCAAAAAGATTTAAATAAACTGGAGAAGTGGGCAGCAACTAACAGAATGGTTTTTAACAGGGAGAAATGCAAAGTACTACATCTGGGCAATAAAAATGGAAAAAGCATATATAGAATGGGAGGAATAGGGCTAAGTGACAGCACATGTGAAAAAGACTTGGGTATACTAATAGATCACAGACTGAATATGAGTCAACAGTGTGATGCAGCAGCAAAAAAGGCAAATGCAATTCTAGGATGTATTAACAGAAGCATACAGTCTAGATCACGTGAAGTCATTATTTCCCTCTACTCCTCTTTGGTCAGACCTCATCTGGAATATTGTGTCCAATTTTGGGCACCACATTTTAAAAAAGACATCAACAAACTGGAGCAAGTTCAGAAAAGAGCGACCAGAATGGTGACCGGTCTGCAAACCCTGTCTTATGAGGAAAGGTTGCAGGATTTGGGAATGTTTAGTTTGCAAAAGAGAAGACTGAGAGGAGACTTAATAGCTGTCTACAAATATCTAAAGGGCTGTCACATTGTAGAAGGATCAACTTTATTCTCATTTGCACAAGGAAAGACTAGAAGCAATGGGATGAAACTGAATGGGAGGAGACACAGATTAGATATTAGAAAAAACTTTTTGACAGTTAGAGTGATCAATGAGTGGAACAGGCTGCCACGAGAAGTGGTGAGTTCTCCTTCAATGGAAGTCTTCAAACAGAGGCTGGACAGACATCTGACTGGGATGATTTAGCGAATCCTGCTTTGAGCAGGGGGTTGGACCAGATGGCCCAGGAGGTCCCTTCCAACTCTACGATTCTATGATTCTATGAGAGATACCGACAGATTCCCCCGCAACTATACCAAGAGGTAAAAACACTACTGGGCCAAATGCTGCGGAAAGTGGTTATCCGGGAAAGCCAGAGTCCTAGGGCGGCCCCCATTGTGTTCTGCATGGATTACCGAGAGTTGAACGCCTGTACCATGAAAAACTCATACCCGCTGCGCCGTATAGAGGAGTCCCTATCAGCCCTGGGAAAGGCGACGTACCGTGTTCATCCTGCCCATGGAACTGTTCTAATTTAATTGCATGCTGTTCAGGCTAGCCAACGCCCCCGGGACCTTCCAACGGCTAATGGAGCGATGTCTGGGAGATCTCATCTTTGAGACCACTTTGATATACCTGGACAACATCATCATCTACGCTGCCACATTTGAAGACCACTTGCAGCGGTTGGGACAGGTGCTTGGTAGGCTGCAAAAGTACGGCTTGAAGGTTAAACCCCAGAAATGTCACCTGTTCCATACGCAGATCGAATACCTAGGGCATATCATCTCTGCAGAGGGCGTTAGACCGTCCATGGAGAAGGTCACCGTAAAACAGGGATGGCGTACTCCAGAGATGGTAAAAGATGTACGAGCCTTTCTGGGGTTGGCCGGATATTACCATCGCTTTGCAAAAAACTTTGCCCGCTGAGCCCGAGCCCTGCAGGACCTGCTGAAGGGTGCCAATGCCGGGGCCAATAGTTGGAAGATCCAGTGGTGGGAACCACAGGAAGAGGCCTTCCGAGATCTCAAAGCCACGCTCTTGGAAGCCCCAGTGTTGGCCTACATGGATTTTTTGCAGCCGTTCATACTGCACACCGACGGGCGATTACATGGGCTGGAAGCTTTATTGTCACAAGTGCAAGACAGCTGGGAAAGAGCTTACGGTATTTGATCACTTCACAACTCCGAACACAATCCTGACAAATACAGCTCCTTTAAGCTCGAGCTTCTCGTGGTAGTGTGGGCCATGACGGAGCAGTTCGAGGAGTACCTGGCAGGCTCTGAGGTAGTGGTACGGACTGACAACAACCCACTGGCCCACCTCGACAATGCCAAATTGGGGGCCCTAGAACAACGGTGGGTGGCCCGGATGGCCAAATACAAATACAAAATCATCTACAAGCGGGGAGCGGAGAATGTACATGCCGATGCTCTCTCTAGGAGTCGACGTACGGCCCCTGGACAAAGCCAGGACGAAGTCCTGGAAGGAGAAGAGACGCCGTTCACTCTGGCCCCCGCCGGAATCACTGCCGTGACCCTAGAGCAAACCCATACAGGACCCGCTAGGAGCATGTTAGAACAATCCTGGGATGAATGGATCCAACAGCAGCAAGAAGATGAAGAGATTGTCCCTCTGCGTCAATGGGTAGCTGCGAGACAGCTACCCAGCGACATCCAAAGAAAGATATTGACTCGACACACTCTGCTGATGCTACATCAGTGGGAGAAACTGGTGATCAAAGGATGATTATTGTACCGAAAGGCAGTGCTGCGCACAGCACCAACGATAGCCTGGCAGGTGGTAATATCGGGAGCTCAGCTCACTGAACTTGCTCGCGAGGCTCACAAAAAAAGCGGCTCATTTTGGGGCACAAAAGACTTTTCAGTGGCTACAACAAATGGCCTACCATCCCCGTTTACAAGCTGAAGTGGAAGGAGTTTGCCGTGCATGCCACCTGTGTGAGCTAACTAAACCACCTGAGCAACAGGCTCCCGTACAAACAATAGTAACAGCGGCACCCCTCGAACTCCTGATGATAGACTATTTAACCATTGGTCCAGCTCTCCAGGGGTACGAGCATTGTCTAGTCATGATGGACCATTTTACCAAATTTGCCGTGGTGACCCCAACTCGGGATCAAACAGCGGAATCGGCCGCCTTTGTGATCTGTAAGAACTTTATCCAAGTATACGGCTGCCCCCAGCGGACTCATTCAGACCAAGGTGCGTGCTTTCTGGGGAAAGTAATGGAAGAACTACATCGTTTATATGGCATCAATAAATCCCGAACCATACCATACCATCCTCAAGGGAATGGGGCCTGCAAGCAATTTAACTGGACATTAATTCAAATGTTACATACCCTGGAGGACGACCGAAAAGCCCGCTGGCCCGAATACATCCCCGAACTGGTCTGGGTACATAACAGCCAGGTATAGCGAGTCACTGGCTATACCCCGTATTTACTACTGTTCGGGAAGGCAAAGGAATCACCGAGGTGGAGTTGAATCCGGAGGAGGAACAACCATGGACAGGAGTCTCCTCGTGGGTCCGGAATCACCAGTATCGGCTTCAAACCCTGCACCGGATCGTCCATACAAAACTTCAGGACCTGGAACACCTGGGGAAGACTCTGTCCCAATGCACCGAATTCCAGGTTGAAGATCGCATACTCGTACAAGATCAGCGCCCCCAAAACAAATTGGCACACCGCTGGGAAGAAAGCCCCTGCCGAGTACTGCGACATGCGACGAGTAAGTCGGATGGCCCCGGATGGGCCAGTGTGCGAGATACAATCTTAAAAAGAGGGCGATCACCCCGCCCGAACAGTACATTGCAATATGTTGCGACCCTGTACATCCACCGACCCTGAACAGCCCAAGGCTCCTCCTCAGGCCCCAGAACCTCCGCCAGTAATATGGAATGAGGACGATGAGGAAGACCTTCCGGCGGTATAAACGGACACTTCTAAAACCAATACCTCAATAACCCTAGTCAATCGACCATCTTCCACCACCCCAATAGATTCCACCACAGTTGAACCACGACGCTCTGAGTGGTCTACAGCCGGCAAACTCCCCCAAATGCTATGAACAGGACCAGTTCGTGTGGCAGAAAAGACTTCTACATCAAGAGGCAGGGTCAGACCCCTCCAAGCCCTCGCCTGAGAACTGGCAAGCATACAGGATGGAGGAGTGTAGGTGGGAGAATTCCCACTGTGTAACTGGACCTGAACCAAGGAGACTGTCACCAAGGTTCCTAGGGAAACTGTTTCCAGGGGACATAATTAGAGGACAGACCAGGGATAGTTCTAGAAGGAGTGGGGGTGGAGCAGGTATAAAAGGAACTGAGAACGCCAGCAGAGGGCACTCTACAGAGTGGGAGAGAAGGAACAGGAAGCCTAGTTGGTGCCAGAGAGCCAGAGACAGAAGGCGTGAGTGACGACCAGAGAGATCGGAGAGGGACTCACCACGGTCAGGGAGGAGCCAGCACTGGGCAGCCCAGCAGAGGGACACCGACCAATCATCCGCGCTCCCGCTCCCGTCACTTCAGCCCGTGGCTGTGGCCTGCCCGCAGCCACCCATGGCCGCCGCTGCCTGACTTCTGCCCACGGTTGTGGTCTGCCCACTGTCACCTGGGGCCGCCTGCTGCCCAACTCCAGCCCATGGTTGCGGCCTGCCCCCTGCCACCCGCGTCCTCCGCTGCCCGACTTCAGCCACGGTTGCGGCCTGCCCGTTGCCACCCGCAGCTGCTACTGCCCGAGTCCAGCCTGCGGTTGTGGCCTGCCAGCTGCCACCCACGGGTGGTGGCCTGCCTGCCGCCACCCGTGGCCGCTGCTGCCCGACTCCAGCCCGCGCTTGCGGCCTGCCCGCTGTCACCCTCGGCCACCGCTGCCCGACTCCAGCCCACTATTGCGGCCTGCCCGCTGCCTACACGTCCAGGGCCCCGGCCGCCGCCATCCCACTTCCCCTGGGAGGCACAACGCAGAGGAACTCTTCAGGGGCCTGTTGTGCCCTCGCTCCACCTGGGCGTAGGAACGCCAGAAGCTTACGTCAACTCCTCGCCGGCTGGGCCCAGCGGCTGAGAAGCCGAATAGACATCGACCACTACTGGACGTCAGAGGAGGATAAGTGACACGTTGTAGTTGATCAATCGTAGTTCTTGGACCCGTAGTCGGCCTCATAGTTACCGGTTCCGACCGGGTAGTTATTATCGTGTTACCTGTGTATTATTGTTGTGATCCCTGCGAGGATAACTCTTGCTAGCTTGCTAGTTACTTGAGATAGCCCCTATATATAAAGGTTGCATTCTAAGCTCACTCCGGCTCCCGTCTCGTCATTGCATCCCGTGTACCTGCGATTACTACAATAGCACCAATTATTCCATGGCGCTTTACATGTGAGGAGGGGTATACAGAATAAAAACAAGTACAGTAATCTTAAACTCTAAAAGTCACGACTGGTACAGGAGGAGAGAGGACCCTGCCCACGAGGGCTCACAGTCTACAAGGGATGGGAGAGGATACAGTAGGTGAGGTTAGAGCTGGTAGTGCAGGTTAATTGGTGGTCACTGCAGCTTGTTAGCTTTTTCCTGTACCATTGCTTTAGGAAACTGGCAATAGGTTTGGGAATTGATTTTCATTCCATATTCATCCCAAAACAGTCCAACCAACTCATCTTTAATAATACCAGCCCATAGTAGTACTCCAACTCCACATTGCTGAGTTGTAGTGCAAATCTGAACCTATTAATGATGCAGCCACTGGGCCATCCATCTGGTCCGCCAACAATCACTCTTATCTCATTAGCCCATAAAACCTTTGAAAAATCTGTCTTCATATATGTTTTGGTCCCGTTTTCAATTTTTCCATTTCTGTGTCTTACTCAGTCGTGGTCGGGCTTTAGCCTTCCTTATCTAGGCCATGTCTTTAAACACTGAGCACCTTATACTTCTTGGCACTGGAGGGAGGTTATAGATCTGGAATATGATATCACTGGTGGACAATAGGTTCCTGATTGCTTCACATTCTTTTTAAATCTTAAGGGCCTTTTACACATAGCGATATCGCTAGTGATATTTGTGACGCAACAGCGATATTGTTGCAATCTCGCTACATGTGACACTTACCTCTGACCGGCTCCCCCGCTGGATATCGCTGATTGCGCGAGATCGTCCTAGTCCATTTTCTCATCGCCGGCTTCCTGCTGGCGCCGACGAGCGACGCATGGATATGGGCGGAAGACATCATCAGATGTGCCATCTGACAGGTAAGTAACGACTGCCGACCGCAGTTACTATTTGGCAGCTCACTAGCGACCTTTTAGCGATGCACCAGTGATCCAGACCGGGTCGTATCGTTGTCGAGATCGCTGGTGCATCGCTTAATGTAACGGGACCTTTAGAGAACGAATTTGTGTCCTTTTTACTATTTGCAACAAAAATTTGATTGTTCTGTGATCATGATCCAATATCTCAGCAATTTCAAGAGTGATACATCCCTCTGTAAGACTTAATAATGTTTGATTTATAAGTCATATAAATTTATTTTTTTGGCCTGTTTTTGTCTGAGGAAAACAAGCTGCCTAATAATTTTGCACACCTTGAGCCTCTCCCTGCCTCATTGCACTAATGCACATCACCTGATCTGCTGCATCCAATAAGCATTCACGTTTCGTTTATAAAGCTTGGAGTTGGAAAATCTGCATAAAAATTATGTTATGGTCCATGTTTGCATAGTAACTGTGCCCACAGTGTAGAGAATATGTTTACTTATAGGGAAATGGGATAACCCATATGGGAGCTCTAGTTGTGTTTGATGTTGTAATTATATTGCTTTAGTTTTTAGTTTTTATTTTTACCTAAAATAAAATTGTATCCCAGTGTAAAGGCCCCTTTACATTTAGTGATGCACCAGCGATCCCGACCACGATACGACCCGGTCAGGATCGCTGGTGCATCGCTAAATGGTTGCTAGTGAGCTGCCAAACAAGCAGATCTCACTAGCGATGCAGCAGCGGTCGGCGGTCGCATTTACCTAACAGACGCGGCGATGGTGTCCGTCTTCCGCCTGCGTCCATGGCTCGCTCGTCAGCGCCAGCAGGAAACCGACAACGAGAAATGGACCTGGCCGATCTCGTGCGATCAGCGATAGCCAGCGGGGGAGCCGGTCGGAGGTAAGTATCACATGTAGCGATATCGCTAGCAATATCGCTGCTGCGTCACAAAATTGGTGACGCTTTAGCAATATTGCTAGCGATGTCGCTATGTGTAAAGCCCCCTTAACATCAGATTCCCTTGTTCTTCATTCATAGCTGATACCGTTCTTTGTTCCTTATAAAAGGCCTTGTCTAATCTTATTATATTCATAAATAATTGTATCTTGCAGACTGATGGTAATCAAATTACCTTTAGAGGAAGCATGCCGTCAGAAACAAATAGGTCTTATTATCCATACCCTAGGCTTGTGTTAACAGAACATATGATGCTTGGCTGCTACAATACTACTTTGCATGATTTGTAGAAAATATCTAATAATTGAAATGGGTCTGTTTGGAGGCTGGGTGCATAATATATTATCAGCATGGTTTATGGGTTATGTATCATGGATCTAATTTGATCTTTTTTTGTAACAGTTGCTAATGCTATTTAAGTTGTATCCAGAAAAAAAGCTGAAATTAAAAGAGTGGTCCAAAACTAGCATGTGATTTAATCCTACATGATTGTCTATTTAATATATTAATCTAATTTCTTATCTAATATACTTTAACTAAAAAATTCAAACCTTTCCTTCATTATGCTATTCACCATCTTTATTACATTTACCTACTTCCTGTTTGATGACACTTCATTTGCATGCTGATGTACTCAAACAAGACTACGGTCACTGTCGCAGCCTTTACTGCCACCCAGAACCGAAGCGTCATCAGTGGTGTCCATTTCAGGGGCGGGTTCCTGCTCGACTCAGCATGCTTCAGTTGTCAATTCCAACATATGCCCCTTAGGATCTTGTCACTATGCTATATCCTTTTTATTGCATAGTGACAACTTCTTCCTTGCTGAATCCGATGAGAAGTGATGATCTGGCAAGAGAGCGCACTGTAAGAAGATTACCAGGCATTCAATAAAAGGAGAATCCATTCCCCCCTGAAAGTGATGAGACTTGTGGGGATGGGACTGGTTTCTGCTTGCCAGATTTTCTCATTATAATCTCTCTTGACAGCTTGTCACTTCTCATCAGAGCCGGTGAGGGAGCGCATTGTCTCTGTGCATTAAAAAGAATATTGCACAGTAACAAGATCCTATTGAGCATACATCAGAATTGACAATTGACGCATAGTCAAAAAGTATGGACTTGCCCAACCCCTGAAACAGATATCAATGATGATGCTTCATTACAGGGTGGTGCAGAGGCTAAGGCAGTGACCACAACCTCTGCCACCCTGATGACATCTTGTTTGTGTATCCCAGCATGCACTGTTATGATCCAGCCTGGATTGGATTCGTAATTATTGCAAATACTAGGGATATCATAGGCAGGTAGTATAGTCAAGGGAAGTCAGAGGTCGGTACACAGGAGCAGCAGTAAAGTAATGAAAGATCAGCAAGTCATGTAGTCAGTAGGTAAGCCCGTGGATAGTACACAGGTGGAGCAGGAATGTAATGAAAGATCAGCAATTCGCATAATCAGTAGGGAAGTCAGAGGTCAGTGCACAAAAGTAGCAGGTGAGAGAGCTAGACTAGATGCTGGGAACTCATTTATCTTACAAGGAAGGGAATGCATGTCCAAGTTTAAATAGGCCGATCAAGTATGAAATTATCAGATGGAGTCAATCAGGAACAACACGGGTACTGGTATCTGGTTATCAAGGAACTCTCCAGAGAGCTGAATAGCTCAAGGGTGAAAAGCTTCTGCCTGATACTCAAGAGTCGCTGGGTTCAAGTCCTGACACTTATTTAATATTGGCAATTTCTGATGCCCAATTACTAGTTATTTCATCACCTGTGCAAAATTAAGGAAATCTTGGAACCATTACGGATTGTGGGGCCATCAAAGAATTTTATATTATGCTTATATTATATATATATATATTTATTATATTATACTTATATTATATATTATTATATAATATATATATTATATAATATATATAATATATTATATATATAATATATATATAATATATTATATATATACATATAATATATACATATACATACATATAATACATACATATACATATAATATACACTCACTGGCCACTTTATTAGGTACACCTGTCCAACTGTGTGTTAAGACTTAATTTCTAATCAGCCAATCACATGGCGGCAACTCAGTGCATTTAGGCATGTAGACATGGTCAAGACAATCTCCTGCAGTTCAAACCGAGCATCAGTATGGGGAAGAAAGGTGATTTGAGTGCCTTTGAACGTGGCATGATTGTTGGTGCCAGAAGGGCTGGTCTGAGAATTTCAGAAACTGCTGATCTACTGGGATTTTCACGCACAACCATCTCTAGGGTTTACAGAGAATGGTCCGAAAAAGAAAAAAAATCCAGTGAGCGGCAGTTCTGTGGCCGGAAATGCCATGTTGATGCCAGAGGTCAGAGGAGAATGGGCAGACTGGTTCGAGCTGATAGAAAGGCAACAGTGACTCAAATTGCCACCCGTTACAACCAAGGTAGGCAGAAGAGCATCTCTGAACGCACAGTGCGTCGAACTTTGAGGCAGATGGGCTACAGCAGCAGAAGACCACACTGGGTACCACTCCTCTCAGCTAAGAACAGGAAACTGAGGCTACAATTTGCACAAGCTCATCGAAATTGGACAGTAGAAGATTGGAAAAACGTTGCCTGGTCTGATGAGTCTCGATTTCTGCTGCGACATTCGGATGGTAGGGTCAGAATTTGGCGTAAACAACATGAAAGCATGGATCCATCCTGCCTTGTATCAACGGTTCAGGCTGGTGGTGGTGGTGTCATGGTGTGGGGAATTTTTTCTGGGCACTCTTTGGGCCCCTTGGTACCAATTGAGCATCGTTGCAACGCCACAGCCTACCTGAGTATTGTTGCTGACCATGTCCATCCCTTTATGACCACAATGTACCCAACATCTGATGGCTACTTTCAGCAGGATAATGCGCCATGTCATAAAGCTCGAATCATCTCAGATTGGTTTCTTGAACATGACAATGAGTTTACTGTACTCAAATGGCCTCCTCAGTCACCAGATCTCAATCCAATAGAGCATCTTTGGGATGTGGTGGAACGGGAGATTCGCATCAGGGATGTGCAGCCGACAAATCTGCGCCAACTGTGTGATGCCATCATGTCAATATGGTCCAAAATCTCTGAGGAATGCTTCCAGCACCTTGTTGAATCTCTGCCACGAAGAATTGAGGCAGTTCTGAAGGGAAAAGGGGGTCCAACCCCTTACTAGCATGGTGTACCTAATAAAGTGGCCAGTGAGTGTATATATATATATAATATATTATTACTTTATTATATATAATAAAGAAACAATGCTTTAGAGAATACAAAGGTCATCCCAAGGCACTCAGCTCAGTGAACCTTGCCAACTAGTTGTTTTCCATCTATTTACGTCATTCTCTGGTTCCTGTAAAGCCAGAACTGTCAATTAAAGAAGAGATGGCGGACATAAACCAGAAACAATTAGGTGGAAACGTTAACTGAACTGTTTGATCATATGAAGGGTACACTGAGAATGGCATTAGAACATTTGAATACATATTGCTCATTCAAAACTGTGGAACTTGTCCATTTAGCTTTTCGCAGGGAGGTGCAAAACAGCCAGGTCCAGCTCATGCTCTGACATCTATCTAATTTGAGACCTGCTGACATCAACCAAAGTGACTTTGTTGCGTTGGGATGGTTTTTACTCTCTTTTAATCAGAATAGTGTTAACTAAGTATCCAATGTTTTTTACATGTATTATTCTTTTTTTTTAGGTTTTGTCTGTTAAAGGCCGCAGAGTGAATGTGCACTTGCACAGAAATGATGATCCATGTATTTTGTTTTGTACATAACCATAACAGTAGAAGGCAAGAAAAATAGAGAATGAAAAATGAGTGACGATAAGTAAAGATGCCGATTCACGTTAATTAGCAGTCAACTGACTCGCCAATACACATGCAAGCTTATGTTTATTCAATATGGAGAGCAAAGGGGCAGCTAACTGTGCTGCAAAACAAAAGCTTCAGGTGTTGCAATTCACCATTACTGATCCTTCTTTCTCCCGAAATCATCTGTCAGGATGTCAGGAGAGAGTCGGGTGAGCCGGTTGGTTTGGATAACTATTATGGGGGTCTTAATGAAGAAAAAATGTGATGAGTACCATTGTTAGCCTTGAATTAAGTGTGCTGCATATGTACCGAGTAGAGTAATGAACATCCTGCACATAAAACTCAGAATTAATGTAGTTTTGTCGAATTTATACTTTAACTCTGAAGATTTAGAATTTAATGTCACCTCTTCCATGTCACTGGATACTTGCATAATCTTTGATTATCAAATATTTTAAAAATGTACACTGCCTAAAGGAAAGACTGTAATGAAAATGAATACCTAGTTTGCAGAAATTTTATTAAAATGCACTGATGATGGCATTTAAAATGTAACGGTGCAAAAATGCACGTAGACTATAAAATTGGTATGACCGCACCATAACTCTTTGCAACAAGTCTATGGAGATGGGACTCTATTTCTCTATTTGTAACTGTGAATACTTTCCAGTAATAGAATGTTTTCCTACATGTGTGTAGTTTGGTAATTTCAAATTACTATTTTGCAATGCACAATCTATATAATACATGTCCAATCACTGGACCCCATTGAAGGGACCCCCCAAATTTAATGAGAATGATCCTTGCCCTCTTTGCTGTTCCACTGCAAAATTGCAGTGAGAAGGAAACAGAATAGAGCAGGAGTCTAGCATGTATCCTGCCACATCAGTGACTTTAGTGTTCTTCTCAATTTTCCCGTCAGTCCTATAGTCTTTGATTAGAACAGCACCTTGCAGTCATGCAATGAGTAAGGGGTACTTCACACATAGCGAGATCGTTAGCGAGATCACTGAAATGTCACAGGTTTCGTGAGGCAACAGCGACCTCGCCAGCGATCTCACTACGTGTGACACATAGCAGCAACCGGCCCCCCCGCTGTGATATTGCTGATCATGCTCGAATGTCCTAGGCCATTTTTTGATCGTTGGTGTCCCGCTGGCCAGCATGCATCGCTGTGTTTGATGCCATAACAATGACGAGCGACCTCGTTGGCGACTCAGAACTGAGGGACGCAGGCTTGATTTTGCTATGTCTTTTCAATGCCCCCTCAGCTCCGATTGGTGGTCTCAAATTAGGATCTTTGTAGCGTTTCTTTTTATAGGTCAGCTATCAATTATATGCAATCATATCAATTAACATGTACAGTTATAATAATCGCGTGTCCCCGTGTCAGTGACTGTGGATCCACGAATAAATAGTGCACAAGCGACTCAGACAGGGACGCTGAAGCAAACCGCGTAGTGATAGCGCAGTAGTGGCCACCAATGAGAGCAGAGGGGCATGGAAAGGGCAACGCTGAAGCACGCCTATCGAGGTCTGAGTAGTCAGAATAGCTGCTGGGTGACAAGGTCCCAACGACTGCCGAGGTCGTTATACGTGTAGGGTCAGAGCAGGTTCGCAGGATGCAGTGATGAGACACGAGACTGAGTGTGGTTTGTGGAAATAACTTTTATAAACAGTAGCCGCTGGGGCTATATTGAGCAAACAAAAAGTATTAACAGCAACCAGTCCACGCAGGGACTCAACAAACCTAACAACACTTTCTTATGGGTAATGCGACTAACCCGGTTGGCCCGGGTGCTATAGGTCACGTATGACCAAACTGGGGGTCCTTATCTCTTATAGTAAACGTATCCTTCCATGGGTCTGTCAGGATCACAGGCGTGGCCGCGTAGAGGTCGCTGATGCGGCTGCCTTGACGCCTCAATATTCCGGGATGGATCTGGGCTCGACAGGCCATAGAAGAAACGATGCCGGTGGGGCGCAGCAGGCCCTGAAGAAATGATGACGGTGGGGTGCAACAGGCCCTGAAGAAACGATGACGGTGGGGCGCAACAGGCCCTGAAGAAACGTTGACGGTGGGGCGCAACAGGCCCTGAAGAAACGATGATGGTTGGGCGCAACAGGCCCTGAAGAAACTGTGCCGATGGGCGCAACAGACATCTCCTAGCGGCTCTCGTCTCTCTGCGGAGTTATGACGCAGTCTCTATATATAACCGTTCCCCAACCTCTGCTCAGGGTCCCTTAGCAAACCGGACGGGGCCTCTAGGGCCACCTGTAGCAAGAACGCTTCCCCAGGGGCTGGTGATGACAGGGCCACAACTGTGGGAGAAACGGTCTGTAGTCGCAGCGGTCACTGGAGGTCGCGGACTTGTCACAGCAGGGAGGGCAACAGCGGGGGCGGCTGTATGCGACCGTATGAGGGGAGCCGCTGCCGGTGAAAGTCTCTCACGTGTCACTTGTCGGTGAGTGCGCAGCTTTCCTTTCACAGACCCCTGTCGGTCTCTCCAGAACACACCGTCCGCTCCCTCGGTCCTCTCTGTCTCACACGGCTTCCTGCCTGTTGTCCGGCTCTCTGTCACCTGACACCTGAGTGTGCCCCCTGCTCCTTTTATCCTAGCCCCGCCCCCTGTTGCCCTGACACCCTTAGTCGTGTCTCTTCCTTTGTCATCCCCCTGGTGTGATTCCTTCAGAAACCCTGATGGCGGTCCCCTTGGTCCCGGCCCAATAACTATATGGGGGTCCTCCTCCCCACATACGGATCACTGTATCGTTGCTGCGTCGTTGAGTAGATCTGCCTGTTTGACAGCTTACTAGCGACTATGTAGCGATGCACCAGCGATCCTTACCAGGTCGTATCGCTGTCGGGATCACTGGAGCGTCGCTATGTGTAACGGGACCCTAAGAATTGGGGTCTCAGGATCCAGAATCCTGATTATCAGGTCCATTTTGGACACTCAAAATATGTCATTTACGGCAAGTTTTTTTTATCCCTCTAAAATACCAGGTTAAGTGGTTAACTATTTCACAGAGGAGCTGCTTGGCTTGAAAATGCCAAAAATGCTTGTATGATGTGCTGATAAAATGCTTGGATGTATGTTGGATGGACAGACAGACATCAGCTATTGACAGAGTCAGATTGTTTTATATCATGTTTGTTCTTCCAGAGGAGAGTAAATAAATGGAAGATGAGGGTTTTAAACCCAAGAGACAGCATGAATAATTAAGGTGAAAGTACCAGCTCTGTTGGATAAGTATCAAGAAACACAAAATGATTATTCTCCAATTACCAGCAATTTCCTGATGTAATTGCTTTATTTTTTTCTCTATACAAAGCTTTATTTCAACATCGAGGTTTTTTATGTGGAAATAGCATAGATCTTGATTTAATTCAAAACCCCAATTACTGTGTTTTAAGCAGGGCCGGCCCGAACATATAGGCGAACTAGGCGGCCGCCTAGGGCGCCGACCCAAAGGGGGCACCAGAGAAAAAATAGAAAAAATTATAAAAAATCTTTTCAAAAGGCAAAAAGTTTTTGGGATGGAAAGAAAAGTGTACATATTTAAGGGCAAATATGACACAAGAGAGGTTGGTTGGGTTGGCAACAATTTCGATAGAATCTGAAGTTGCTAAACAAAATAATCTCGGTGACTTAGTGTCATTCTTTTAAAAAAAAAAGGTAAGGAAACAAAAATTTTAATTACCTATGGTCGGTTTTGTTTTGTGTTATTGATTACTTTGTATATATTTGTCCTATACAACTTCTCAGAAGATTAAAGAGTTAGGAGAGAGTTAATTAATCATTGTTGTTGTGGTTTATTTTGCTCCTAAATTTATATCCCAAGTTTTCATCTACTGCCAAGAATAGTAGGGGCACAACAAAATAGTTTCGTAATCTCTCGGGCCGGCCCTGGTTTTTAGGAATAACAGTAAGCAGCACAGGACACAGCAAACAAAGTTTAGCTTTCAAGCATTTTCCAAATAACAGATAATCAGTTCCATCCTCTTTTAGAAAGCGCAGTCAAGGTGAAGAGGGTTGTTGTGAAGAAAAAGACAATAAAATGGGCTGTTACAGGCTTGGCACTGCATAAATACGCAGAGTCAAACTTGCAGCAGTTCCTGATCTTTGGCATGTACTCTAACAGATAAAACAAAGGATCGAGTACTTTCCTGATTCCCTTTTGACACATCACATTTCCGATAGCATATTGACCTCTATATAATGACACAAATCAGGATAAAGTCCTACGCACCATCATTCAGGGTGGCTGTAGATGCGTAGCTAAATGGGCCTGCACAATAGCCAAGCATGTTATCCCCCAGTCTAAGATGCCAACCTCCATCTCCCACCTCATCGCTGTGATTAAAGGGTTTTATAAGTGGGCTGAAAACAGGTGTAACTTCTGCAGTTTTACTGTTAACAAACATTTTTTTCTTCCAAACAAAATATTAATTACCACATCAAGTCTTTTATCACTTGTAAATCCAACCATGTCATCTATTGTATAGATTGTCAAGCATGTAATGTTAGCTATATTGGTTACACCACTAGAAAGCTTCAAAGAAGAATATCTGAACATATTGCAAATTTCAATGGCAATAATCCAAGTTAATCAGGAGCAGCCAAACACTTTATCATTAGCCAAAAGG
The DNA here is from genome assembly GCF_039654945.1 of Dendrobates tinctorius. Lineage (NCBI taxonomy): Eukaryota > Metazoa > Chordata > Amphibia > Anura > Dendrobatidae > Dendrobates > Dendrobates tinctorius. The sequence continues at coordinate 65,602,136 of NW_027361707.1, forward strand.
GAGATCTGTAGAATTTTTATTTCTATAGTATTAAAAGAGGTGGAAACTGGCAGATGTTGCGAGAGGCATATTGGGTCTTAATGCTGGATACCAAATACTCCAATGGAATGAACGATAAAAATGATTTGTTATATATCTATTAGGTATGGTCTCTGTTTAATTTCTGTTTTTTATGTCTGTATTTAATCCTTTGTATGTCACCATTGTGATATTAATTATCATATACTTGATGCGAATTATGGCAATTGCCTCACTAAAGAAAGTTTCCCATGGAACTAACACAGCTGATATTTCTATAATTTAATCAATTTGTTCAATCTGGATGAGTTCCTTATTTGAATATATACCTCCCAAAGAGCCTGAATGTGATGTCCTTTGATTAAGGGCATCTTAGTATACCAGAAACGCATTAGGCTCTGAGGTTTCTTTTTAACCATGTTTTAATTGTGCTAATAAAAGTCTAATTTTACCTTGATGGTTGTGCCAGAAACAACCTTCTCCTCTCTATCAGCTGCAATCAACAGCAGGTATGGCACCCACCGGAAGCACTAGCAATTGTTTTCCCGAAGTGGCTTTTCCCTTAGCTGTGCTTTATGTCTTGCGGTGACTCTGCCACTGCTTTCATACTATATAGCAGGAAGCCACCCAAATTATGGACATTTAACTTATTTAAATGGCTTAAGGTTTTCAAAACCTTAAAGTGATTCAAAGAAATCACATAAGTAGGAACACAGCAATATCGTTTTTACATGGCTGTGCACTATGTTAATTTTATAGGATGCTTTTTTGCAGTGCTTTTTGGGGATAAATTCAAAATGGAACCCACCTGAAAATGATGTCATGTGCACATATTTACACATTTAGGTCATGTATCCTTTCTGTTGGACCATGCTTCTTTTTGAGAGATCACAACTCTTGTCTTACAAGGGAGTGAAAGTGTCTGAAAGATGTGATAAATGTGATGCAAATCTTGAAAGACAGCATTTAGTGCTAGTGTAGAAAGGAGGACCGGGCTGCTTCGGCTGCTGAAGCGTCGGGTTGGGAACTGCTGGGGCTGAACCTCCTGTTCCTAGGGGGAACGAGATTGCAGCCGGAGCGAGCCAGTAGCCAGGATGAAGAGGGCGTGGCCAGTCAGTGTGAGGTAAAATGGGTTGCGCGGCAGCAACTGGAGCAATCTTCCCACCAGAACACCAAGGAGATGCAGAACGCAACCACTGAGAAGGGAGCAACAAGCAACAACGTGAAGAGAAAGGGTGAAATAGTGAGGGGCTCACCGAAACCGGCGGCTGCGCGGAGGAGCGTGCTATTGACAGAGCATTCCAGTACATACGTCCGGGTGTTGGCTGACATCCAGAGAGGCGCACGTCGGACAGAGCATTACAGCGCAGCCCTTCAGGTAATGGTGGCAGCTCAAAGAAGCACACCCAGAGAAGAATCCTGCAGAGCGCTCTATTCTTTTGCTCTGTGGATATATAGACTAGGGGCTCAGCGAGCAAAACCAGAGACCGCCCGTTGCTGCAAGAAGTAGGACCGTGTGCTGGGCGAGGATGCCAGCAGACACCATACTGACCGCCGCCAGCATCCTGTTACCTACGGGACCTTCAGCGAGTGACAGACTGTTAACCAGAGACTGTTTAGTTAAATATCTTTTATTCAGTTTAGCTTTGTACCCCTTTTACCCTGCTATCTCCCTGAGCAGAGTTCCCTACTGTTGACTAATTAAATATAGTTAACCCCTGCTCTGCAGCATTTGTGTTACTGCATTCCAGCAACTGCATATTACATTAGTACCAGAATTTTGGCACATTAAGCAATAACTATCCTCCAATATATTTCTAGTATGTACAGGTGCTTCTCACAAAGTTAGAATTTCATCAAAAAGTTAATTTATTTCAGTTCTTCAATACAAAAAGTGAAACTCATATATTATATAGAGTCATTGCAAACAAAGTGATCTATTTCAAGTGTTTATTTCTGTCAATGTTGACAATTATAAATGTGGATTATATGTCATCCAGATATTAAACAGTGAGAAGTCCATAATATAAAACAGTGAAAACGAATCATATGATTTTAAAAGGACTAAACTGTTAAAGATATTAAGCTCATACACACTGTCTGATGGGAAAAAGGGGAGACATGTGTTGTAAATTCTCTCTCAGGCTTCACTCTGGTGATTACTGAAGATAATGGAGCTGGTCAGATTGAGAGTTCTCTTTCTGGGCTCCCTCTGGTCATTACTGGAGGTAGTGGAGCTGATCTGATTGACAGAGGCTTGCCACCTAATAATGAGGAAGATGATTGGAGATCTGGGGTTTCTGATTGGGATTTAAGACAGCTGACTCCCTCTATCCCTGCTGGTGATTTTCTTCCTGTGCCTCCTGAGGTCTGGTGTCTCCTCCTCTTTCCCTGCATGTTCAGCTAAGTGGTTCATTTGCTATTCTGTTTGCATTTGATCTTGTTCTGTTTATCTCTGCTTTGTGCGGGTCAGCTAGCTCCGGCTGGGGCTGTGCTGAATCACCGCCCATATGTACTGCATGTGCCAGTTTGTTTTGTCCCCTTTTATATTGGTCTTTTTGTTTTGCTTTCAGAATATACCAGAGTGCTGATATAAAGTGGGGTGGAAGTCGTGTGACTTCAGTGTTTTTGTGCATCAGCCGTGTTGGACTTTTTTCAGGGTTTTTTGCGTGATTGCAGACAGTGTCTTTCCTTTCCTGTCCTGTCTAGTCAGTGTGGGCCCCATCGTTTGCTCAGTCTATTTTTCTCCCTGCGTTTGTGTTTTCATCTTGTCTCACAGACAATATATGTTTGGGGGCTATCTATTCCTTTGGGGTCTGCTCTGGGGCAGTTTAGATTTCCCCTTTCTTGCTTTAGGCTTAGTTAGCTCTCTGACTGTGCCAAGGCGTCTAGGATCATCGTAGGTATGCTCCATGGCTACTGCTAGATGTGTGGACAGGATCAGGGGTCTACATCCACTTAGTTACGAACCTCTCTGGTCTTCTGTGGCTTAGCCTGGGCCTGCTATCCTCCTCGGTGACCCATTCATAACAGAATCACCAGCCTAACTGTAGACTCTAGGGTACTCTAAAGAAGGAAAGAATTTAAAAAAAAAAAAAAAGTGTCAGAATTTTTTTTTCATATATTTTTTCCTCTTTTTTTTCTGTGGCTGTAGGAGGATTTTTTTTGTCTAAATGGAGACTAAGCAATTGTCGTGCAATTGTCGTGTTGAGCAGCTCGCTGCTGAAGTGTGGGGAATTTCTGCCTATCTCACTCAATCATCTGCTGTTGAACCAAAAATCCCTACTCCTGATGTGTTTTCTGGGGATCGGTCTAAATTTTTGAACTTTAAGAATAATTGTAAATTATTTTTTGCTTTGAAACCTAACTCATTGGGGAGCTCTGTGCAGCAGGTTAATATTTTCATCTCCCCGCTACGCGGCGATCCCCAGGATTGGGCCTTGTCTTTGAAACCCAGAGATTCTATTCTGGCTAATGTGGACGCATTTTTTCAAGCCTTGGGGTTGTTGTATGTTGAACCTAATGCTATTGATCAAGCTGAGAAAAAATTATTGGCATTGAATCAGAGTCAGGATTCTGCAGAGTTATATTGTCAAAAATTCCAAAAGTGGGCGGTGCTTACTAAATGGAATGATGATGCCCTAGCAGCTCTCTTTCGGAAGGGTTTGGCAGAAACCATAAAAGATGATATGGTGGGATTTCCTGATTCCTCTGGTCTTGACAACTGTATGTCATTGGCCATTCAAATTGATCGGCGTTTACGTGAACGTAAAACTACATGAGAGGCGTTGCCGCCTTTCGAACAAACTTCTGAACACATGCAATGTGATAGGGTTTTGTCTAGGGCGCACCGTCAGGAGTTCAGAAGGCGCAATAAGTTGTGTTTTTTCTGTGGGGACGCCTCTCATACTATTGCTGTCTGCCCTAAATGAGAAAAGCGTTTTGCTCACACATTTGCGGTAGGCAGTGTACAGCCTAAGTTCCTTTTGGCGATTACCCTGATCTGCTCCTTGTATACATTTTCCGCTAAGGCTTTTGTTGATTCAGGAGCAGCTTTGAATCTGATGGATTTAGACTTTGCTAAACGTTGTGGTTTTCCCATGATACCCCTGCGGACTCCTATCCCTTTGAGGGGTATTGATGCTATTCCTTTGGCGGAGAATAAACCCCAGTTTTGGACCCAGATGATAATGCGGGTCGCCCCGGACCACCAAGAAAATTGTAAATTTTTGGTGTTGCACAATTTGCATGATACTATTGTTCTGGGTTTCCCTTCGTTGCAAACTCATAATCCTGTTTTAGATCGGAAATCTGTGTCTGTGGTGAGTTTGGGTTGTCAATTTGTTCTTAGTGACACTCCTGTTTTCTCCACCTCTCCCCAGTCTCATGATATTCCTGACTATTTGGCTGATTTTTCTGATGTATTCAGTGAGAGTAAATCTGTGTCTTTGCCTCCTCATAGGAGTTGTGACTGTGCAATTGAGTTAATGCCCAGGTGTAAATTTCCCAAGGGTCGGCTTTTCAACTTATCGGTACCCGAACATGATGCTATGCGATCTTATATCAAGGAGTCATTGGAGAAGGGTCAAATTAGACCATCCTCTTCACCTTTAGGTGCTGGGTTTTTTGTGGCCAAGAAAGATGGTTCATTAAGGCCATGTATTTACCATCGTTCCCTTAACAAAATCACTGTTAAATATTAGTACCCGTCACCCCTGATTTCTGATTTATTTTCCAGAGTTAAAAGTGCCTGTTGGTTTACCAAGCTTGACCTCAGGGGGGCGTATAATCTTATTCACATCAAGCATGGGGATGAATGGAAGACGGCGTTTAATACTCCAGAGGGACATTTTGAGCACCTGGTGATGCCTTTTGGGCTCACTAATGCCCCTTCTGTCTTCCAGTCTTTTATGAACGATATTTTCCGGGACTTGGTGGATAAGTTTTTGATCATTTATCTGGATGATATTTTGATCTTTTCCAGTGATTGGGATTCTAATGTGGAACATGTCCGGACTGTGTTCCGGATTTTGAGGGAAAATTCTCTGTATGTTAAGGGATCGAAGTGCCTCTTTGGTATACAGAGGATTTCATTTTTGGGATTCATTTTGTCCCCGTTGGCTATTGAAATGGACCCGGCCAAGATATAGTCAATTTATGATTGGGTTCAGCCCACTTCTTTGAAGGCTCTCCAGAAGTTTTTGGGTTTTGCTAATTTCTACCGTAAATTTATAAGTAATTTTTATGGTATTATTAAACCACTGACTGATTTGACCAAAAAGGGCACTGATGTGGTGAATTGGTCTCCAGAGGCAGTTTCGGCATTTCAGGAGCTTAAGCGGAGATTCACTTCTGCTCCGGTTCTACGGCAACCTGATGCCTCACTCCCATTTCATGTGGAGGTAGGTGCTTCTGAGATTGGTGCAGGTGCCGTTTTGTCCCAAAGAGATCCGGTGACTTCTAAGATAAATCCCTGTGCCTTCTTTTCTCGAAAATTCACCCCATCTGAACATAACTATGACGTGGGGAATCGGGAATTGTTGGTCATGAAATGGGCATTTTGAAGAGTGGAGACATTGGTTGGAGGGAGCTAGACATAAAGTTGTGGTCCTCACGACCACAAGAATTTGATTTATCTTGAATCAGCCAAGTGCTTGAATCCTAGACAGGCTAGGTGGGCCTTGTTTTACATGCGTTTTAATTTTGTGGTCTCTTTTCTTCCGGGCACTAAGAATGTTAAGGCAGACGCCCTTTCTAGGAGTTTCTTTGTGGATTCTCTTGACGAGACCGAGCCTACTACCATTCTAAATGAGGGTGTAGTTCTTTACGCCATCTCACCCGATTTGAGATGTGCCCTGGAGGAATTTCAGGAGAACAAACCTGAACGTTGCCCTATGGGAAAATTATATGTCCCTGACCAGTGGAGGAAAAGAGTAATGTCTGAAATTCATTGCTCCGCTTTGGCTGGTCATCCAGGTATTTTTGGTACCAGAGATTTGGTGAGTCGGTCTTTTTGGTGGCCTGCCTTATCTCGTGATGTCAGGAATTTTGTGCAGTCCTGTGGGACTTGTTCTCGATCCAAGCCCTTTTCTCGTTCTAGTGGGTTGTTGATGCCCCTGCCGGTGCCCAGGAGGCCATGGACTCATATCTCAATGGATTTTATTTCTGATCTTCCTGTCTCTCAGAGAATGACTGTTATATGGGTGATCTCTGATAGATTTTCTAAGATGGTCCATCTTGTACCACTCCCAAAGTTGCCATCTTCTTCTGAGTTGGTGCCCTTGTTTTTACAACAGGTGGTTCGGTTGCACGGGATTCCTGAGAAAATTGTGTCGGACAGAGTAGTCCAGTTTGTTTCCAGATTTTTGAGAGCTTTTTGTTCCAAACTGGGAATTCAGTTATCGTTATCCTCTCTATTTCATCCTCAGACCAATGGGCAGACTGAGAGAATAAACCAGACTTTGGAATCCTATTTGAGATGTTTCATATCTGCTGATCAGGATGGCTTGGTCTCATTTTGCCCTTGCCTGAATTTGCGCTAAACAATAGGGCTAGTTCTGCCACTTTGATGTCGCCCTTTTTCTGTAACTTTGGGTTTCATCCTCGATTTTCTTCAGGACAGGTGAAATCTTCAGCCTGCCCAAGTGTGGATTCTGTGGTAGAGAGAATGCAGCAGATTTGGGACCAAGTGGTGGATAAGTTGTCCCACTCTCAGGAAAAAGCCCAACGGTTTTCCAACCGGCATAAGACCATTGGTCCCCGGTTTAAAGTGGGTGATATGGTATGGTTGTCTTCAAAGAATATTCCTATGAAGGTTGCATCTCCAAAATTCAAGCCAAGATTCATTGGACCTTATAAGATTTTGGAAATCTTTAATCCCATTTCATTCCCTTTGGCTCTTCCAGTTACATTTAAAATTCATAACGTGTTCCTTAAATCCTTGTTGAAGAGGTTTGTAGAGCCAGTAGTTCCCATGGCGCTGTCTCCTGACCCTGTATTGGTTAAAGGTAATTTGGAGTATGAGGTAGAGAAAATATTGGATTCTCGTTTGGCTAGATGGAGACTCCAGTATCTGGTCAAATGGAAGGGTTATGGCCAGGAGGATAATTCTTGGGTCTCTGCTTCTGACATTCAAGCTGAAAGATTGGTTCGTGCTTTTCACTGGGCCCATCCTGACCGGCCTGGTGGCGTGGAGGAGGGTTTGCTGACCCCTCCTCAAGGGGGGGTACAGTTGTGAATTCTCTCTCTGGCTTCCCTCTGGTGATTACTGAAGATAGTGGAGCTGGTCAGATTGAGAGTTCTCTTTCTGGGCTCCCTCTGGTCGTTACTGGAGGTAGTGGAGCTGATCTGATTGACAGAGGCTTGCCACCTAATAATGAGGAAGATGATTGGAGATCTGGGATTTCTGATTGGGATTTAAGACAGCTGACTCCCTCTATCCCTGCTGGTGATTTTCTTCCTGTGCCTCCTGAGGTCTGATGTCTCCTGCTCTCTCCCTGCATGTTCAGCTAAGTGGTTCATTTGCTATTCTGTTTGCATTTGATCTGGTTCTGTTTATCTCTGCTTTGTGCGGGTCAGCTAGCTCTGGCTGGGGCTGTGCTGAATCACTGCCCATATGTACTGCATGTGCCAGTTTGTTTTGTCCCCTTTTATATTGGTCTCTTTTTGCTTTCAGAATATACCAGAGTGCTGATATAGTGGGGGCGAAGTCGTGTGACTTCAGTGTTTTTGTGCATCAGCCGTGTTGGACATTTTCATGGTTGGAGATCAAATTCTTTGTTGAATTTATGGAGTCTAGTAGGGGCGATGTGCCATCTTCCCAAAATGTTATAGCCATTCATATACATTTTGAAGAGAGCTTCGGAGCAAGGAATATTTTGATTGTTTCTAGAGGTGATAAGGGTGTGGTTAAATCTGATAAAAGACAAGTGTATATTTCAAACAGCGCTCAGGAATAGGAAATATGAAATGGGAAAGAGAAGAGGAGATGTCGTCCTGCAGGGTTTTGCAGTAAGTATACCCGGTAATTCTGACATTGTTTTCTCATGACATATTGTACTTCATGATAGTGGTAAAATTTATTTGGTATGCCATGCCTTTATTTGTGAAAAAAAAACGGAAATTTGGTGAAAATTTTGAAAATTACGCAATTTTCCAACTTTGAGTTTTCATGCCCTTAAAGGGAATCTGTCACCCTTTTTTTGGCTTTGCAGCTGCTGGCATAGACATCGGGGGCTTATGTACAGCATTCTGTAATGCTATAGATAAGCCTCCAATGTAACCTGAAAGAGAAGAAAAACACATTATATTATACTCACCGAGGTGGGCGGTCCGGTCCGATGGGTGTCGCCGTCCCTTCCGGCGCCTCCCTTCTCCCATCCTGTAATGGCTCCGGCGCAGGTGTCGGGAGAGGTCTGGAGCCTGCGCACTTCAGAATTCTGCTCCGCCCTCAACAGGGCATAGCAATGCACCTGCGCCGGAGCCATTTCAGGATGGGAGAAGAGGACGTCATCGCATGAAGAAGAGAGGCGCCGGACCGGACGGCAACACCCATCGGTACCGGACTGCCCACCTCGGTGGATGACACGGGCAAGGGGGAAAAAGGGACATGAGGATGTTGGCCATAGTTAAGGTGGAATGGAGTCTGGCCGGTGGAATCGGCCACAGTGTTATTCAAGGCGAACTCTGCCCATGGCAACAAAGATGCCCAGTCATCCTGCCTGGCTGAGACAAAATGTCGGAGATATGTGACCAGGGTCTGGTTGGCCCTCTCTACCAACCCGTTCATCTCGGGATGATAGGCCAAGGAGAAATACAGCTCAATATAATGTGTTTTGCTTCTCTTTCAGGTTACATCGATGGCTTATCTACAGCATTACAGAAAGCTGTAGATAAGCCCCCAATGTCTATGCCGGCAGCTAATAGGGGATAAAAAGGTGACAGATCCCCTTTATACAGGGAAATATGTCACACAAAATAGTTAATAAATAACTTTTTGCACATGTCTATTTACATCAGCACAATTTTGGAACCAAATTTTTTTTTGCTAGGAAGTTACCAGGGTTAAAAGTTGAACAGCGATTTCTTATTTTTACAACACAATTGTTTTAAGGGACCACATAACATTTAAAGTCACTTTGAGGGGTCTATATGATAGAAAATAACCAAAAGTGGCACCATTCTAAAAATTGCACCCCAGAAGGTACTCAAAACCACATTCAAGAAGTTTATTAACCCTTCATGTGCTTCACAGGAATTTTTGGAATGTTTAAAAAAAATCAACATTTAACTTTTTTTCACAAAAAATTTATTTCAGATCAGGAGAAATTGGACCACAAAAGTTGTACAATTTGTCCTGAGTACGCTGATACCCCATATATACAGGTAAACCACTGTTTGGGCGCATAGCATTGCTCAGAAGGGAAGGAGCACCATTTGACTTTTCAATGCAAAATTGGCTGGTATTGAGATCAGACGCCATGTCGCGTTTGGAGAGCCCCTGATGTGCCTAAACAGTGGAACCTCCCACAAGTGACACCATTTTGGAAAGTAGATCCCCTAAGAAACTTATCTAGATGTTTGGCGAGCACTTTGAACCCCCAAGTGCTTCACAGAAGTTTATAATGTAGAGGCGTAAAAATAAAAAATCATATTGTTCCACAAAAATTATCTTTTCACCCCCAATTTTTATTTACCCAAGGGTAATTGGGGAAATTGGACCCTTAAATTTGTTGTGCAATTTGTCCTGAGTATGCTGATACTCCATATGTGGGGGCAAACTACTGTTTGGGCGCATGGAAGAGCTCGGAAGGGAAGGAACGTCGTTTGACTTTTCAATGCAAAATTGGCTGGAATTGAGATCAGATGCCATGATGCATTTGGAGAGCCCCTGATGTACCTAAGCAGTGGAAACTCCTCAATTGTAACTCCAACCCTAACCCCAACACACTCTTAACCCTAATCCTAACCCTAACCATAACCCTAACCACAATACTAACCCTAGCACACCGCTAACCCTAATCCCAACCCTAACTCTAATCCCTACTGTAACCCTAACCCTATCTTTAGCCCCAACCCTCACTTTAGCCCCAACCCTAACTTTATCTCAAACCCTAACTTTAGCCCTAATCCTATCCCTAGTCCTAACCCTAACCCTAGCCCTAACCCTAATGGAAAAATGGTAATAAATACATTTATTAATTTAATTAATTTTCCCTAACTAAGGGGGTGATAAAGGGGGGTTTGATTTACTATTTATAGCAGATTTTTATGTTTGGCAGCTGTCACACACTAAAAGACGCTTTGTATTGCAAAAAATGTGAGGTCGTGTTTTTGTGGGACAATTTGACGTTTTCATTGGTACCATTTTCCGGGACATGACATTTTTTGATCGCTTTTTATTATGATTTTTGGGAGGCGGAATGAACAAAAACCGGCAATTCATGAATTTCTTTTGGGGGGGCATTTATACCATTCCGCGTGTGGTAAAATTGATAAAGCAGTTTCATTCTTCGGGTCAGTACTAGAGTTGAGTGAAACAGGTTGGCCAAATTCATAAGTCGCCGACTTTCGCTAAAGTCGGGTTTCATGAAACGAAACCCGACCATAGCGCGAGGTCGGCCATTAGGTCAGCGACCAGAGCGCCAAAGTCGCATTTCAAATGATGCTTCCAGCGCCCTTTTACAGCCAATGATGGAGGACACACACTGTGGGCAACGCGATGACATTGGCAGCGGTCACCACCATCTTTGAGAAGGGCATGCAAGTGATTGGCTTGCTTTGTGTGGAGTCACAGGGACTATAAAAGGGTGTGCATGCCGACCGCCATCTTACTTCTGCCGATCTTAGCATAGGGAGAGGTTGCTGCTGCTGATTCTGAATAAGGGATAGCGTTAGGCAGGGAAGAAGAAAAAAAAACTGCTTCTGCTGGTAGCGATTTTCACTGTACAACACAACAGTTTGTGTGCAGTGACAGGGGAGGATACATTTTTGTGCATCAGCTCTGTGGGTTATTAGGCTGCCTTATAAGGCTCCATGATAACTGCATTGCTGTTTGCACACTGCTGTGAAAACTGCTTTTTTAAAAGCAAAAATACTTTTCTTCCTCTTTTCTGCACAGTTACCAAGCGTTCATTTTTCCACACTTTTGTGTGCAGCAGTCCTGCTTAATAGGCTGCCTGCTGCCATACTTTGACTGAGAGTGGATCGCCCTCCCAGGGCCGTGGGTTACTCGGTACCGGGCCGGTATCAGTGGGACGTGTCATAGCAGCGGTGACCCGGACCATGTCCCTGGGCGCCCAATTAATAGGGGAAGATGTGTGAATGGTGGAATGTAGTTAGATGAATAGTTCGTTACGCCACCTGTGGTGTTCGGCAAGGGAGGTGTTAAGCCAATGCTGCAGACAGATCCTCTGGGACAGATGGTGTGGTGCAGCAATGATGTTATAGCCCTCCACAGGCAGGGCTGTTGTCCCAGGGCAGGATAGGTTAAGAGAAACTTAGATGGTGTAGTGTCCGGCGCAGGGGATGTATCAATGCCAGGCGGACGGACGCAGGAAGGAATGGATGACACCAGGGCATGTAGTTGCAAAGCTTTACTCATAGTCTGTAGTGCCCGCTTCTGTGCCTTGTCCTCCAGGCAAGATGGGATGCTCCCTTCCACGCTCCGCCAACTTATGTGCCTTTTCTGAACGTCTCCTCTATAGCGCCTTTAAGTGTGAAGATCTCCTAGTACTAAGTTACACTGGAGTTCCTCCTGACAGATATTCCCAAGAACTCTACTTGTATGGCAGACAGCTTTAGCCTGCTTCGGGGACTCTCTACTCCTGCATCCCTGCTCTCTATCCATGTTGCTGTTGTGCCCTCAAGTCTTAGATGGGAGTAATGCATTTACAGCCCACTACTCCACCGGTGTCTGCTGCAGAACCATTAGTGTCCATACAACCTTGGGGACAGGGCCCCGGCCTTGTGCTTAGAACTTCTAGGCAGGGTTCTTCCTCTAACCCACGTCCTTTGTGTTCCCTTTTACTCCTACGTTCCGTACTTGACTTTCTCTCCTATGGAAGCTCAGGCTTCAGTTCAATGTCTTTTCCTTTCCTTTCCCGTGCCAGCTGGCTCAGATCACTGAGGCAGCTGCAGGACTCCTTCCTCCATCCCTCTTCCAGGGATCCCCACTCCTCTCCGAGTGGCTTCCTCTCTCAGACTCCCCATCTGACTGCCCGACTGACTGACTGACCTCTAATCCTAAACCATCCCACTCTTTTATGTGTTCTAAACTCCACCCACCTCCCAGCACATTTAGTGTTCCAAGCAGGGAACCACCAAAGGTGCTCTGCCTCTCTCTAGGCAAGAAGCCGCAATGTGGTTTTGCTGAACTACTCTATTGTGTGGGGTGCGAGTGTTGGAGCGTGGTCAGGAGCCTCCAACTTACCTGGATGGTGGGGCACCACACCTTAGCAGAAGGTGCAGCACCTCTGTGGCGACTGAACCTCAGGGACGCCACAAGAGCATCATTGTCAGCCTCCTAAAATCTCTAGGGAGATTCAAATTCTCCCCAATACTATATACACCTTGTACCTTGTCATACACCAGCCAATTTCAGCCTGTTAAATTGAGGTGTATCCATACACTTTTTCATACCATTCATACAGGAATATGTGTTCTTTTGTACATTTAGTTGGTAGATAACCCTCAAAAAACTTCTTAAAAATTGTATCGGTATTACATTGCTTATCCATACACTTTTGCATATTCTTGGGGAAAATTTCAATGCTATTTGAGCCTCAAAAAATGTTATAAATTATTGGTATTATATTACTCATCCATAGGGTATTACATCCTCTTGGGTACATTTCTTTAGTATCTAAGCCTCAAAAACATTTTTTTAAATTATTATTGTTATTATATTGCTCATCCATATAATATTCTGTGGGCTGGAGAACATTTTGTTGCTCTATAAACCTCAAAAAACTTGTTCAAAATGTTATTGTAATTTTATTGCTCATCCATATACTATTCCGTGGTATGTAGTACATTTCGTTGGAATATAGCCCTTAAAAAACTTGTTTAAAAATTGATCGGCAATATATTGCTAATCCGTAGACTTTACATATTCTTGGGTAGATTTCAGTGGTATATAAGCCTTTGAAAATTTGTTCAAAACTTTTTTGGCTGTCACGTCGTCATCTGACTCGGGGGCTGGTGTTCCTGCCTCGGCCACTGCGAGGCACCGGACTGTCACGTCGCCATTGGACTCGGGGGCTGGTGTTCCTGCCTCGACTGCTGGGAGGTGCCGGACTGTCACATCGCCATCGGACTCGGGGGCTGGTGTTCCTGCCTCGGCCGCTGGGATGCGCCGGACTCCTTCGACTGGTGGTGCCAGCGATAGGAGGGCTATGCCCTCATGTGGCAACGCTCCTTTGATGCATGCCTCTGTCACTGAGCATCGCCGTGTTTCTCCTGTGGGTGATAGTGGTGACAGAGAAGGGACTCCTGCTTCTGGTGGGTGCAGGCTTCGCTCTTCTGCCAGAGGTGAAGGGGTTGGTGCATCGCCATCTGGCCTGGTTCTGGGGGCGGTCCAGATTAGGTCATCAGGCTGTGAGCCTGTGAGGGATAGCCGTATCCTTCAAATACTTTGGGGCCTGCCCTGCAGGCTGCCACAGATAGTCTTGGTTTCCCCAGTGAACTAGTGTTTAATTGCTACTTTTGTCTCTGACCTTAGCCTGGATTTTGTCTCTGCTACAGACTGCCGATTTTGTACCTCTGCTGCTCACGCTTTTTTTGACTCTGACCTTAGCCTGGATTTTGACTCTGCTACTGCCTGCCGATTTTGTACCTCTGCTTCTCGCCCAGTTTCTGACTTTTGACTCCTGACTACGATTTCGATCCTCGTTTTTAGTCCCTTCCCGGTGACCGTCCTGCTCCGGTCTACTGCACTCATAGGCAGCTTCCTCTTGGGCTCCGCTGTAATTCCAGATCCCCGTATGGGGGAAAAGGGTCTCAGGGTTTCTTGGGGTGCTGTCTTATGTGCAGCTCAGACTCGCAACTGACGGACATCACATTGGCATAATATTGCTCACCCATAATCTATTCAGTGGTCTAGAGTACAATTCCTTGGTATATAGTCCTCAAAAAACTTGTTCACAATTTTATTCATATTATATTGCTCACCAATAGACTATTCTGTGTTCTGGAGTACATTTAATTGGTATTTAATCCTTAAAAAACTTTAAAAATTTACCAGTATTATGTTGCTGATCCACAGGGTAATATGTCTTTATGGGTACATTTTAGTGGTATCTAGCCATACTATAAGTTGTTCAAAATTTTTTCAGTATTATATTGCTCATCTGTAGAGTATTACATGCTCTTGCGTACTTTTTGCTGGCATAAAACCCTCCAAAAACTGGTTCAAAAGTTTGTTGATATTATATTGCTCATCCACACAGTATAACATTTTCTTTGGTACATTTCACTGCTATAAAAATCTCTAAAAACTTGGTAGAAATTATCAGTATTATATTGCTCCATACAGTATTACGTGTTCTAGGGGAAAATTTTGTTGGTATATAACAATCAAAAAAATTGTTCAAAATGTATTGGTATTATATTGCTCACCTATAGACTATTCCGTGGTCTGAAGTACAATTTGTTGGTACATAACTCTCAAGAAGCTTCTTAAAAATGCATTGGTATTATATTGCTCATCCATATGGCATTACATCTTTTTTGGGTACAGTTCATTGCTATATAACACACAAGAAACTTGTTCAAAAAATTATCAGTATTATACTGCTCATTAGAGTTGAGCGATACCGTCCGATACTTCAAAGTATCGGATCGGAATGGATCGGCCGATCTTTAAAAAAAGTATCAGTATCGCCGATTCCGATACCGGAAGTCCCATTCAAGTCTATGGGACTTCCGGTATCGGAATAAGAAAAACCCTGTTTTTGCCTTGTACAGCCTCTCTGGGGTCTGTACGGGCCTTTCGGGGGGCTGTGCCGGCCTGCCAGGGGGTCTGTGCAGGCTCCGGTGGTCTGTGCCGGCCAGCCGGGGGGCTGTGCCGGCCTGCCGGTGGTCTGTGCAGGCTCCGGTGGGCTGTGCCGGCCTGCCGGGGGGCTGTGCCGGCCTGCCGGTGGTCTGTGCAGGCTCCGGGGGGCTGTGCCGGCCTGCCGGGGGGCTGTGCCGGCCTGCCGGTGGTCTGTGCAGGCTTCGGGGGTCTGTGCAGGCATCGTCCGATGGGACTACAAGTCCCATCGGGCGATGCCTGCTACCATGACAGTGATTGACACATTAGCCAATGATGGGACAGTAGTAGTCCCATCATCCGGCTAATGTGTTAAATGTTAAAAAAAAAAAAAAAAAAATACTACATACATACTACATACATGCTACATACATACTACATGCTACATACATACTACATGCTACATACATACTACATGCATGCTACATACATACTACATATATACTACATGCATGCTACATACATACTACATGCTACATACATACTACATGCTACATACATACTACATATATACTACATACATGCTACATACATGCTACATACATGCTACATACATGCTGCATGCTACATACATACTACATACATACTACATGCATGCTACATGCATGCTACATACATACTACATACATACTACATACATACTACATACATACTACATGCATGCTACATGCATGCTACATACATACTACATGCTACATACATACCACATACATACTACATACATACTACATATATACTACATGCATGCTACATACATACTACATGCTACATACATACCACATACATACTACATACATGCTACATGCTACATACATACTACATATATACTACATGCATGCTACATGCATGCTACATATATACTACATGCATGCTACATACATACTACATACATACTACATGCTACATACATACCACATATATACTACATACATACAATACATTCATACAATACATACATAGACATAGAGTACATATAACATAGAGTAACATACTTACCAATACTTGTCACATTGTTCCCCGAAGCCATTGTCTTTTCCGGAATAAATATTAACATAACAAACCACAAAAATACTCACCCACGATCCGAAGCAGTCCACGAGTGTGTCCCACGACGATCTTGGGTAGAGAACTGCAGCATCAGCTGTTGCTGCCGTTCTCTACGGGCTGCAGGAATCCAATGACGGAAGGTAGGTATCCTTCCGCACTGTATTCCTCCGCCACTTAAAAAAAAAAAAGTCCCTAGTCTCACTTTATGCCATTGCTGTGTGGGAATTTCCCACGCAGCAATGGCATAAAGTGAGACTAGGGACTTTTTTTTTTTTAAGTGGCGGAGGAATACAGTGCGGAAGGATACCTACCTTCCGTCATTGGATTCCTGCAGCCCGTAGAGAACGGCAGCATCATCTGATGCTGCAGTTCTCTACCCAAGATCATCGTGGGACACACTCGTGGACTGCTTCGGATCGTGGGTGAGTATTTTTGTGGTTTGTTATGTTAATATTTATTCCAGAAAAGACAATGGCTTCGGGGAACAATGTGACAAGTATTGGTAAGTATGTTACTCTATGTTATATGTACTGTATGTCTATGTATGTATTGTATGAATGTATTGTATGTATGTAGTATATATGTGGTATGTATGTAGCATGTAGTATGTATGTAGTATGTATGTAGCATGTATGTAGTATGTATGTAGTATATATGTAGTATGTATGTAGCATGCAGTATGTATGTAGCATGCATGTAGTATGTATGTAGCATGTAGTATGTATGTAGCATGCATGTAGTATGTATGTAGTATGTATGTGGCATGCATGTAGCATGCATGTAGTATGTATGTAGCATGCATGTAGTATGTATGTAGCATGCATGTAGCATGCATGTAGTATGTATGTAGCATGCATGTAGTATGTATGTATGTAGTATGTATGTAGCATGCATGTAGTATGTATGTAGTATGTATGTAGTATGTATGTAGCATGCAGTATGTATGTAGCATGTATGTAGCATGTATGTAGTATGTATGTAGTATATATGTAGTATGTATGTAGTATGTATGTAGTATATATGTAGTATGTATGTAGCATGTAGTATGTATGTAGCATGTAGTATGTATGTAGCATGCATGTAGTATATATGTAGTATGTATGTAGCATGTAGTATGTATGTAGCATGCATGTAGTATATATGTAGTATGTATGTAGCATGTAGTATGTATGTAGCATGTAGTATGTATGTAGCATGCATGTAGTATGTATGTAGCATGCATGTAGTATGTATGTAGTATGTGTGTAGTATTTTTTTTTTTTTTTTAACATTTAACACATTAGCCGGATGATGGGACTACTACTGTCCCATCATTGGCTAATGTGTCAATCACTGTCATGGTAGCAGGCATCGCCAGATGGGACTTGTAGTCCCATCGGACGATGCTTGCACAGACCCCCGGACATCAGCACAGCCCCCCGGCAGGCTGGCACAGCCCCCCGGCAGGCCGGTACAGACCCCCACAGGGTGCACAGACCACCGGCAGGCCGGCACAGCCCCCCGGCAGGCCGGTACAGACCCCCACAGGGTGCACAGACCACCGGCAGGCCAGCACAGCCCCCCGGCAGGCCGGTACAGACCCCGGTCAGTCCACACAGCCCCCCCGGCAGGCCGGCAGAGACCCCCGGAAGGCCCGAAATGACGGCGTATCATGATGCGCACACACCGCGCATCATGATGACGTCAGGCTGTCAATCAACTTTGAACTTCCGATTCCGATGCCGAATTCCGATATTGAAAAAATATCGGAAGTCGGTATCGGAATTCCGATACAGCAAGTATCGGCCGATACCCGATACTTGCGGTATCGGAATGCTCAACACTACTGCTCATCCATAGACTTTTATATATTCTTGGGTAGATTTTGGTGGTTTACGCATAAGCATAAAAAAACTTGTTAAAAATTTTAGACTGTGTGCACACGTTGCAATTTGGTGCAGTTTCATCATTTTTTGGCGCAGATTTGTCAGAAAACCTGATGCCAACAAAGTGAATGAGGTACCTAAAGTGTCATGCACATGTTAACTTTTTTTGACTTGGAAATTTGGTGCAGAAAATAATCTACAGCATTTCACTTCTCTTTGCAATGTTGCTCTGCATTTTTCACCATTGACTTCACTCAAATCAGTCAAAAACATGGCAAAAACAGGTGCTTCTGCAACTGTGTTTTTCCTGCCAAGAGATGCAGAAATAGTGCAGGAATTTTACTAAACATGTGCACATATCCTTATCGGTATTATATTGCTCCCCCATAACCTATTCCGTGGTCTAGAGTACATTTCCTTGGTTTGTAACCTTCAAAAGTGCATAGCCTTTGAGTCTAGGAGTACCAACACA
This sequence comes from Dendrobates tinctorius, assembly GCF_039654945.1. NCBI lineage: Eukaryota > Metazoa > Chordata > Amphibia > Anura > Dendrobatidae > Dendrobates > Dendrobates tinctorius. The sequence continues at coordinate 65,620,566 of NW_027361707.1, forward strand.
TGACAATTTGAACAGATGGTGTATTAGGTAGATGTGAGCGATCAGCTGTAATCGAAGGTATAAAGTTTACCAACGGTCACTGGTGTCAGCTGATGGGACTACTGATCCCATCATCTGACAGCTGCTGCTAATAACAGTGAGAGCAGGAGCGGCTAATGGGTGTATTCATTAGCCTGCCTCTGCTCTGTAAATAAATAATAAAAAAAGGCGTGGGTTCCCCAATATTTTTAATAACCAGCCAGGCAAAACCCTCAGCTGTTAACTTCAGCAAGGCTGGTTATCAAGAATAAAGGGGTTCCCACATTGTTTTTTTTTTAATTATTTAAATTACTTTGACAACCAGCCTTGCTAAAGTAGACAGCTGGGGGCTAGTATTCTCAGGCTGGTAAGGGGCCATGGATATTGGCCCTCCAGCCTAAAAATAGCAGTCCACAGATGCCCAGAAAAGGCACATCTAATAGATACGCCAATTCTGGCACATTGCCCGGCTCTTCCCACTTGCCCTGTAGCGTTGGCAAGTGAGGTTCATATTTATAGGGTTGGTGTCACCTTTGTATTGTCAGGTGACATCAAGCCCACGGCTTAGTAATGGAAAGGCATCCATAAGACACCTATCCATTACTAATCCTATAGTTGTATGTTTTGCTTTGCTGGTTATCAAAAGTACAGGGGAACCCATGCCATTTTTTTAACCCCTTTACCCAAAGGGTGGTTTGCATGTTAATGACCAGGCCAATTTTTACAATTCTGATCACTGCTTACACATTAAATGCATACAGTATATACACTGCTCACACATTAGATACATACAGGTCACAAACGGCTCACCCATTAGATGCATATGGTGCACACACTACTCCCACATTAGATGCATACAGTACATATACTGCTCATACATTAGATACATGCAGCACACATACTGCTCACAAATAGAGATACATAGAGCACACACAGTGCTCACACACTAGATGCATACAGTACACACCCTGCTTGTACATTAGATGCGTACAGAACCCACACTGCTTACACATTAGATGCATACAGTACACACTGCCCACACATTAGATGCATACAGTACACACAAACTGCTCACACATTAGATGCATATGGGACGCCCTCACACCCAGGGTGGTGGGGTACTCGGTACCAGGCCCGATGGTCGTCAGTGTCACGGTAGCTGGGACCTGGCCCTTGGCCCTGGGCGCCAATTGTAAATGTTCAGTGTCAATGTGTAAGTCGTGATGCCACCTGTGGTGTTCGGCAATGAAGATGTTAAGCCGACGCTGAAGACAGATCCTCTGGGACAGATGGTATGGTGCAGCAATGATGTTATAGCCCTCCACAGGCAGGGCTGTAGTTCCAGGGCAGAGTAGGTGGAGTGACACTTAGATGGTGTAGTGTCAGGCGCAGGGGATGTAGTAGTGCTGGTTAGGTTGACGCAGGAATAAGTGGAGGACACCAGGGCATGTAGTTCCAAAGCTTTACTCACAGTCTGTTGTGGCACAAGCGCCTGCATCCATGCCGTGTCCTCCGGGTCAGGAGCTCAGCCAACTTCCAGGCAAGATGAAACACTCCTTTCCAACACTGCGCCAACATATGAGCCTTTTCTGAACGTCTCCCTTTTGCGCCTAAAGTGAAGTACTCACAGTACTGAGTTACACTGGAGTTCCTCCTGTCAGATGTTCCTATGAACTCTACTTGTACGGCAGACAGCTGTAGCCTGCTTCGGGGACTCTCTGCTACCGAGTCCCGGCTCACTATCTTGTTACTGTTGTGCCCCCAAGTCTTGTGTGGGAATAAAGTGGTGACAAACTTCTATTCCTCTGGTGTCTGTTGCGGGACCATAGCATCCAAAAAACCTAAGGGACCGGACCCCGGCCTTGCGCTGTGAACTTGAGAAGGGTTCTCCTCCAACCATAATCCTTAGTCCTCCTCTCCTCACATTCCGTACTAATCCTTCTTTCTTATGGAGAGAGTCAGGCTTTCCTTCAATGTCTCTTTCCTGTGCCAGCTGGCCCAGGTCACTGAGGTCAGCTGCAGCACTTCCTTCATCTATCCCTCAGGGGATCTTCTTACACAGGTCCGACCTTGTCAGACTCCTGTGACTGACTGACTCCTATCCTCTTCCCGTTCTTTCGTGCAAACTAAACTCCACCCACCTCCCAGCATGCTTCGTGTTCCAAGCAGGGAGCCACTAAAGGGTGCTTTGCTACACTACTGTGTTGTGTGGGATGCAGGTGTTGGAGTGCTGTCAGGTGTCCCCACCTTACCTGGATAGTGGGGTAGTGGGGTACCACACCTCAGGAGGAGGTGCAGTACCTCTGTGGCGACTGAACCCTCAGAGGCGCCACACATACAGCACACACAGTACTTGCACATTAGATGCATACAGCACACACACTGCTCACACATTGCATGCATACAACACACACATTAGATGCATATAGTATGCACAAACTGCTCACACATTAGATGCACACAGCACACACACACTGCTTACATGTTAGATGCCTACAGCACACACAGTGCTCACACATTAGATGCACACAGCACACACACACTGCTTACATGTTAGATGCATACAGCACACACACTGCTCACACATTAGGTGCATACAGCACACACACTGCTCACACATTAGGTGCATACAGCACACACAGTGCACACACATTAGGTGCATACAGCACACACACAGCTCACACATTAGGTGCATACAGCACACACACAGCTCACACATTAGGTGCATACAGCACACACACTGCTCACACATTAGATGTATACAGCACACACAGTGCTCACACATTAGATACATACAGCACACACACTGCTCACACATTAGATACATACAGCACACACAGTGCTCACACATTAGATGCACACAGCACACACACACTGCTTACATGTTAGATGCATACAGCACACACACTGCTCACACATTAGGTGCATACAGCACACACAGTGCACACACATTATTTGCATACAGCACACACAGTGCACACACATTAGGTGCATACAGCACACACACAGCTCACACATTAGGTGCATACAGCACACACACTGCTCACACATTAGGTGCATACAGCACACACGCTGCTCATGCAGAAAAGGAAAGAGTATTCAGCTCACCTCTTATATGTTCATTGTGAACTTTGTTATCTCTGAGCACGGACACATCTCTGCCAAACGTCCTTGTAGTATTCCAAAGAAAAGAAAGGTCCAGCTCCAAAAGTAAAATGTAAAAAGTTTATTTGATATCATTAAAAATTGATACATGGCTGCTGTGATCAAAAATCGGTATATCCAAAGGGATTACCAAATGGGGATAGTCCAGAGAGGACATGCTGCTCACACATTAGATGCATATAGCACACACAGTGCACACACATTAGATGCATACAGCACACACAGTGCTCACACATTAGATGCATACAGCACACACAGTGCTCACACATTAGATGCATACAGGAAACATACTGCTCACACATTAGATGCATACAGCACACACAGTGCACACACATTAGATGCATACAGCACACACAGTGCTCACACATTAGATGCATACAGGAAACATACTGCTCACATATTAGATGCATACAGTACACACAGTGCACACACATTAGATGCATACAGCACACACAGTGCACACACATTAGATGCATACAGCACACACAGTGCTCACACATTAGATGCATACAGGAAACATACTGCTCACACATTAGATACATATAGCACACACAGTGCACACACATTAGATGCATACAGCACACACAGTGCTCACACATTAGATGCATACAGCACACACAGTGCACACACATTAGATGCATACAGGAAACATACTGCTCACACATTAGATGCATACAGGAACCATACTGCTCACACATTAGATGCATACAGCACACACAGTGCTCACACATTAGATGCATACAGGAAACATACTGCTCACACATTTGATGCATACAGCACACACAGTGCACACACATTAGATGCATACAGCACACACAGTGCTCACACATTAGATGCATACAGGAAACATACTGCTCACATATTAGATGCATACAGTACACACAGTGCACACACATTAGATGCATACAGCACACACAGTGCTCACACATTAGATGCATACAGGAAACATACTGCTCACACATTAGATGCATACAGCACACACAGTGCACACACATTAGATGCATACAGCACACACAGTGCTCACACATTAGATGCATACAGGAAACATACTGCTCACACATTAGATGCATACAGCACACACAGTGCACACACATTAGATGCATACAGCACACACAGTGCTCACACATTAGATGCATACAGGAAACATACTGCTCACACATTAGATACATATAGCACACACAGTGCACACACATTAGATGCATACAGCACACACAGTGCTCACACATTAGATGCATACAGCACACACAGTGCACACACATTAGATGCATACAGGAAACATACTGCTCACACATTAGATGCATACAGGAAACATACTGCTCACACATTAGATGCATACAGCACACACAGTGCTCACACATTAGATGCATACAGCACACACAGTGCTCACACATTAGATGCATACAGCACACACAGTGCTCACACATTAGATACATATAGGAAACATACTGCTCACACATTAGATGCATACAGAACACACACTGCTCACACATTGGATACATACAGCACATACACAGCTCACACATTAGATGCATACAGCACACACAGTGCTCACACATTAGATGCATACAGCACACACACAGTGCTCACACATTAGATGCATACAGAACACACAGTGCTCACACATTAGATACATACAGCTCACACAGTGCTCACACATTAGATGCATATAAATAAAGAAATGAAAGAATAGATATAGACACATAGAATGCATATATGTATATATGTGTGTGTATTCTATGTGTATATATATATTCATTCGTTTCGTTATTAAACCTGTCAGTGTGAGTTTACTGTATAGCGCACTGAATTGCCAGCTTTGCTAAAAGACACCGGGTGCGTATTGCTCGCAGGTCACACGTGTGTTCCGTGTGTAATGCGTATTTTTTGCGCACCCATAGACTTGCATTGGTGTATTACGGCCGGAGTACGCTGACAATCGCAGCATGCTGCGATTGGCACGGAGCGTAGGATACGGAGGAGAAATCTACGCCTGGTGCAAGTGACCCCATAGAGAATCATTGGTCCGTGTCTAATGCGTGCTTTTAGCGCCTCTCACTCTCCCGTATTCCTCGCCAGTGTGACCCCGGCCTAACACACACAGTGCTCATACATTAGATGCATACAGCACACACAGTGCTCACACATTAGATGCATACAGAACACACACTGCTCACACATTAGATGCATATAACACACACAGTGCTCACACATTAGATGCATACAGCACACACAGTGCTCACACATTAGATGCATATAACACACACAGTGCTCACACATTAGATGCATACAGCACACACAGTGCTCACACATTAGATGCATACAGAACACACACTGCTCACACATTAGATGCATATAACACACACAGTGCTCACACATTAGATGCATACAGCACACACAGTGCTCACACATTAGATGCATACAGAACACACACTGCTCACACATTAGATGCATACAGCACACACAGTGCTCACACATTAGGCCGGGGTCACACTAGAGAGGAATACGGGTGCGTGAGAGGCGCTAAAAGCACGCATTAGACACGGACCAATGATTCTCTATGGGGTCCCTCGCACCAGGCGTATATTTCTCCTCCGTATCCTACGCTCCATGCCACTCACAGCATGCTGCGATTGTCAGCATACTACGCCCGTAGTACGCCAATGCAAGTCTATGGGTGCGCAAAAAATACGGATTACACATGGACCACACATGTGACCTGCGAGCAATACGCAGGTCTTTTGGCTGGTGACAGGAAATGGGCCAATCCATCATCAGGAAGCATAGACATGCAAATGAGCTCAAAAAGCGCTCCAGACATCCAGGAAGTCAGCCTCCACGGAGTACAGCAGCAGCATGGCATCCACATATATTAATGTAGAGATGCTCATTGTGCTGGTGCAGGAGTGTCCAGAAATGTGGGACCCACGCGACGCAAACTATGCGAACCGCACAAGAAAGGAGGCGTCATGGAGGCGCATCTGTCGCCAGATGTACCATGACTTCGGTGACAGACCACGTGATGAGCAGCATAAAATTCGTAAGTGCAACCATAAAAATATCATTAACCTTAGCGCGCGCTATAAAATGACTCTACAATCAGCCCCCCCCCTTCCTGTGCATGTACTTTTCTTAGCCTCATGAGGCCGTTACATTAGGATGTGACACGTGGCTTCACACAGCCATAATTAGGGGTTAGGCCACAAGCTCCTCATCCTCCTAGCCAATAAAATTAGTTTCATTGGAGCTAATGAGACCCTGGGTATCGGCCCAATTACATATGCCACCATGGGTAGAACGCACACCGCAGAAGGCCCCATGCCTAGACTACTGTTTGAAAATGTGACCTCTCAAATATGTGATTTTGACAATCTTTCCTGTCACATTGCAGTGGAAGATGTGATGAAACGGTGGAGAAGCATCCGGGACCAATACCGCCGGGAACGCCAGCAGCGGTCCAGGAGTGGGGATGCTGGCCATGTAAAGCGCAAATATATCTACTATGACCGGCTGAACTTCCTCGCCCCAATTCTGGCTCTGAGACCGTAAGTACATACCTCACACCACATGACACAAAAACATTACACAAATACTTTACAGGGACAAAAATATTGATGTATTTTTGCCTCTGTTCTATTTCATAACAGAACTCAATCCAACCTTACGGATCGAGGAACGGCCTCAGAGGCAGAGCCCATTATAGATCCTGTAGGGGATGAGGTGGCTGGCCCATCTTCTCCCCCTACAAGAAGGATGGCTGAAGAGGAGGCATCACCAGAACACACAATGGCTGCCCTACACAACACACCACCAGGACGGTCTGCTGCTGCAACATCACCCATCCTGGAAGAGATGGGCAACTTGAGCAGCAGCCCAACTGCCCAGATCAGGCCCTCCCCACAGGCTGCTCTAGCATCACGGTGAATAAGAAGAAGGCGCCAGGTCACCATTCAAGAGAGCAGGACCAATGTGGACACAGGGGTGCTGAATTACTTGTCCAGAGTCACTACAGATGATGGTGAGGAGGACTATGCACGTAGCCTCACCCTTTATCTCCGTGCCCTTACCCGTGAGGTCAGGCTCCGTATTAGGGGATGTATTCAGATCCTGCTTGATGCAAGCACCCCCCCAATACCCCATATGAGGTGTTTGAATTTCTGGAGAGGTGGCAGCTCTCACCAAGAAATTTAATGCGCATGAGACCATCCACACAGATGCTTGCTCAAGCAGGGTCTGAACAGCCCCTAATACGTGGGCCAACACCTCAAGCCCTTCCTCCCCCTACCCATCCTTCTATTCCGCAGCCCCAAATGTCTTCCTCAAGCCAACCCCACCAATATGGCCACTTGTACCCACCCAGTGTTGGAGGCTGGTCCCAACCTGGTTGGGGACGATCTGGCTATGTTGGTTGGTATGAGCCACGGGCCTACCATAGCCAACAAGAAGCCCCTCACCATCATCAGTACTCTGGCCAGTATCACCAACAGGCCCAGGAGGCTGGACAACTACAGCATCATGGGCAACAGTATGGCCCCACACAGGGCGATGTTGGCCACAATGTCCAGCAGCACCCACAGGCTGTTCCTCCCCGTTCCCCTTCCCCTACATATGAGGATTAATGATTCAAAAGTTTGGAGATGTCCAGTTACATGTAACTGGTGCTTCTAATCTAGACAAAAAAACAGGTGTTCTCCTTCACCAACATTTAGAACATAATTTAACACTCACATTTTTAAACAATGTTTTCCAAACATATGAAACAATCCATCATGACAGGCAACGCTACCTCATGCCTTTCAGACAGATATTACATGTGTGTAGAAAAGAGAATATTTAAATGCGCTATACTGTTACATGAAAGGATAAAAATACACTACTCACTTGCTAATGCACAGGAAAGGCGTGCTTGCCTTTAGTTAAGTAGTCAACTTTGTTGTTAGCATTCTCTAGTAAACCAATTTGAGGCGACCAGCATTCACAATATCACACTCTCTCTATGTCTTAACAAGTGATTTTTGTATTTTCATCCTTTCCAGTATAGCATGCTTAAATATTGTCTGTTCTACAGACAGGTAATATCTGTGTGAAAGATGTGAGGTAGCCTTGCCTGTCATGGTGGAATCTTTCTATGATTGGAAAACATTATGAGGAAATGTGAGTGTTATCTTATTGACTTTATTTAGGTGATGGAGCTCAGCCTTTGTTGCCTAATCTAGGTTAATCTAGTGATGCAGCAATGTTGTTATTGAATAATGTTTGTTGCAGTTTTTTTCTGTAATGTTAATGTTACACCAAGTTAAAGAAGCCACAAAGGGTCATTTTGGCCATTGCCAAATTTGTGTTATGGCAAAATTATGTTTGCCTTTAAGCAAAACAAAAAAAAAGGCAAAACTAAAAATTTGTCTACTCTAGTTAACGTCTCTGTGTGATTTTTCACAATCCCTCACAACATACTTACAGACACAAACCAATGCAATGAAACAGTCATAGAATCATAAAGGCTTGAGTAATATATATTTAGACACACTTTTAAAAAAACAAATTATAACATAGACACAGCATTCTCTTGCCAAGAAGTTGCCCCCTCAGGTGAGATAAAGTAATTTGTGAATATATCACGCACTTTGAGGCCAGAGAGCGGTCTACGTTGAGGGATGATAGGTGGTCTCACCCTGCGCACATTGTCCGGCCTACGCACAACACCATCAGAGGAGGAACAATCATGGATCCTGGTGAAGTTATGCAGAACAACACAGGCTTTCACAACTTCATTCACATTTTGCTCACTCAACTGAATGGCAGACTGGAGTACCCGCCATTTGGCACAAAGAATCCCAAAGGAACACTCCACCAGTCGCCTAGCACGTGATAGGCGCAAGTTAAAAATTCTGAGCCTGTGGTCAAAGTTGCGCCGGGGCTATGGCCTCATAACATTGCGTGATAACTGAAAGGCCTCATCTGCCACAAGGACATAAGGGACTGATTGTTCGGGGGAGCCTGGTAGCTGGCGTGGTGGTGGTAGATCCAACTGGTTGGTGCGTAACCGCCGACCCATTATGGAAGTATTGAAGACTCTAGAGTCTCCCGTCCTTCCATAGGCCCCAATGTCAACAATTATAAACTTGTATTGAGGGTCTACCAGAGCCAACAATACAACAGAAAAGTATTGTTTATAATTGAAGAATTGGGAGCCTGAGTTCGGCGGATTACGCACCCCGATATGTTTGCCATCCAGGGCCCCAATACAATTTGGAAACTGGCAGTCCTCCTCAAAGTCCCTTGATATCCTTAACCAGTCTTCCATCCTGGGCTCGGGTAGGACCACCTGATGGAGTCTTGTCCAGATTTCTGCACATGTAGACCTCACTATGCCTGAAATGGTGGACTTTCCAATGAGAAACTCATGGTGGAGGGCGGCATAACACAGGCCAGTGGACAGGAAGCTGTAGAACAACAGAAATAGTACAGGTTAGAATGGCTAAAGTAAAAAAAAATCAGTTACATGCCGACCAAACTTGGTAGGAAATGAGAGAGAACAACACACACATATTTGGTGGCACAATGACTAAGTGATATGCAGTACATATTAGATGTAACATTCTGCTGTGTCAGGTGAAACATATTTGGAGTAAGATGAGGGCATTAAACTTTGTCCAAGAAGGCCAAAAAACATACTTTAGCCCACACATTATGAACATAGAGAATGTGCTTGTGTAGTACATACCGTATTGTGAGTAGAAGTCGCTCCTCTGCAGATATGGCTTTGCGCAACCTTGTGTCCTGAAAGGTTATCCCAGGGCGCACTGTCTCCAAGAGTCGATCAAATGTTTCAAGGCTCATGCGACAGTATTGGTAGAATTTGTCCGGATGCTCTCGCAGAGAAGAATAGAGGCGGTGAAAATGACCTCTTGTGAGTCGTTGCCTCAAAAGTGGATGTACCCACATGCGTCTCCTCCTCCGCGGATCCACTATCACAGGATATGGTTGGCCAAAGCGCCGTGACAAAAGCCAGGTAAAGAGAACCTGCTCAGTTTTGTTGAATGTCAGACCCTCTGCCATGCTGCACAAAGAAAACCAACACACCTCGTGAAAGCAAGGTGAGAAATGTACAGAATGTAGGCAGCCACCTGTTTCTGAGTGTCTAAATAGGGTGCAGGGTAATGATTTAAATTGTTTGCAGGCCTCAAAACCGTTAAATGTCCATTTTGCAAGGCTGCGAGAAAATCTCGCCATATGGATTGCATACGGATGACACACGGATTACATACGGATGCAGACATGCGCAAAATACGCGACCTCACCTTGCTTACGGATGACCTATGGAGCACTGTTTAGGGGTCATTCATCCGTATTACGCCTGTAAACTACAGACCATATTTTGCGCAGGTTAGTGTGACTCCAGCCTTAGATGTATATAACACACACACTGCTCACACATTAGATGTATATAGCACACACAGTGCTCACACATTAGATGTATACAGCACACACAGTGCTCACACATTAGATGCATACAGCACACACAGTGCTCACACATTAGATGTATACAGCACACACAGTGCTCACACATTAGATGCATACAGCACACACAGTGCTCACACATTAGATGTATACAGCACACACAGTGCTCACACATTAGATGCATACAGCACACACAGTGCTCACACATTAGATGCATACAGCACACACAGTGCTCACACATTAGTTGCATACAGCACACACAGTGCTCACACATTAGATGCATACAGCACACACAGTGCTCACACATTAGATGTATACAGCACACACAGTGCTCACACATTAGTTGCATACAGCACACACAGTGCTCACACATTAGATGCATACAGCACACACAGTGCTCACACATTAGATGCATACAGCACACACAGTGCTCACACATTAGATACATACAGCACACACAGTGCTCACACATTAGATGCATACAGCACACACAGTGCTCACACATTAGATACATACAGCACACACAGTGCTCACACATTAGATGTATATAGAACACACAGTGCTCACACATTAGATGCATACAGCACACACAGTGCTCACACATTAGATGCATACAGCACACACAGTGCTCACACATTAGATGCATACAGCACACACGGTGAACACACATTAGATGCATACAGCACACACAGTGCTCACACATTAGATGCATACAGCACACACAGTGCTCACACATTAGATGCATACAGCACACACAGCTCACTCATTAGATGCATACAGCACACACAGTGCTCACACATTAGATGCATACAGCACACACAGCTCACTCATTAGATGCATACAGCACACACAGTGCTCACACATTAGATACATACAGCACACACAGTGCTCACACATTAGATGCATACAGCACACACAGTGCTCACACATTAGATGTATATAGAACACACAGTGCTCACACATTAGATGCATACAGCACACACAGTGCTCACACATTAGATGCATACAGGAAACATACTGCTCACACATTAGATGCATACAGCACACACAGTGCTCACACATTAGATACATACAGCACACACAGTGCTCACACATTAGATGCATACAGCACACACAGTGCTCACACATTAGATACATACAGCACACACAGTGCTCACACATTAGATGCATACAGCACACACAGTGCTCACACATTAGATGCATACAGGAAACATACTGCTCACACATTAGATGCATACAGCACACACAGTGCTCACACATTAGATGCATACAGCACACACAGTGCTCACACATTAGATGCATACAGCACACACAGTGCTCACACATTAGATACATACAGCACACACAGTGCTCACACATTAGATGCATACAGCACACACAGTGCTCACACATTAGATGCATACAGGAAACATACTGCTCACACATTAGATGCATACAGCACACACAGTGCTCACACATTAGATGCATACAGCACACACAGTGCTCACACATTAGATGCATACAGCACACACAGTGCTCACACATTAGATACATACAGCACACACAGTGCTCACACATTAGATGCATACAGCACACACAGTGCTCACACATTAGATGCATACAGGAAACATACTGCTCACACATTAGATGCATACAGCACACACAGTGCTCACACATTAGATACATACAGCACACACAGTGCTCACACATTAGATGCATACAGCACACACAGTGCTCACACATTAGATGTATATAGAACACACAGTGCTCACACATTAGATGCATACAGCACACACAGTGCTCACACATTAGATGCATACAGCACACACAGTGCTCACACATTAGATGCATACAGCACACACAGTGCTCACACATTAGATGTATATAGAACACACAGTGCTCACACATTAGATGCATACAGCACACACAGTGCTCACACATTAGATGCATACAGGAAACATACTGCTCACACATTAGATGCATACAGCACACACAGTGCTCACACATTAGATGCATACAGCACACACAGTGCTCACACATTAGATACATACAGCACACACAGTGCTCACACATTAGGGTGGTTTCACATTAGGGCTTTTTAAGCGCACGCACGGCCGGGGGTAGCTCCACCCCCGAGCCGGCTCTCTGCCCGGCGTGCCCGCCCCTTGCTTGTAGCGCCGCCTCCTAGCGCACAGCGGCGCCTGCGATCGGCGCACCCTATCTTTAGCATAGGGTGCGCAGATCGTGCGCAGGCCGTGCGCTAGTTGCGCTTTGACCTGCGCTGCGCACTTTTGACGGTGCGCCGTGCGCGCCAAAATCAAACTTTTCGGATTTTGGCGCGCACGGCGCACCGTCAAAAGTGCGCAGCGCAGGTCAAAGCGCAACTAGCGCACGGCCTGCGCACGATCTGCGCACCCTATGCTAAAGATAGGGTGCGCCGATCGCAGGCGCCGCTGTGCGCTAGGAGGCGGCGCTACAAGCAAGGGGCGGGCACACCGGGCAGAGAGCCGGCTCGGGGGTGGAGCTACCCCCGGCCGTGCGTGCGCTTAAAAAGCGCTAATGTGAAACCACCCTTAGATACACACAGGAAACACACTGCTCACACATTAGATGCATACAGCACACACAGTGCTCACACATTAGATGCATACAGCACACACACACTCACACATTAGATGCATACAGCACACACACACTCACACATTAGATGCATACAGCACACACACTGCTCACACATTAGATGCATACAGCACACACACTGCTCACACATTAGATGCATGCAGCACACACAGTGCTGACACATTAGATGCATACAGCACACACACTGCTCACACATTAGATGCATACAGCACACACACAGCTCACACATTAGATGCATACAGCTCACACATTAGATACATACAGCACACACAGTGCTCACACATTAGATGCATACAGCACACACAGTGCTCACACATTAGATGCATACAGCACACACACAGCTCACACATTACATGCATACAGCACACACAGCTCACTCATTAGATGCATACAGCTCACACATTAGATACATACAGCACACACACTGCTCACACATTAGATGCATACAGCACACACAGTGCTCACACAGATGCATACAGCACACACAGTGCTCACACATTAGATGCATACAGAACACACACTGCTCACACATTAGATGCATACAGCACACACAGTGCTCACACATTAGATGCATACAGCACACACAGTGCTCACACATTAGATGCATACAGCACACACACAGCTCACACATTAGATGTATATAGCACACACAGTGCTCACACATTAGATGCATACAGCACACACAGCTCACACATTAGATGTATATAGCATACACAGTGCTCACACATTAGATGCATACAGCACACACACTGCTCACACATTAGATGCATACAACACACACACACTGCTCACACATTAGATGCATACAGCACACACAGTGCTCACACATTAGATGCATACAGCACACACACTGCTCACACATTAGATGCATACAGCACACACAGTGCTCACACATTAGATGCATACAGCACACACACAGCTCACACATTACATGCATACAGCACACACAGCTCACTCATTAGATGCATACAGCACACACAGCTCACACATTAGATGCATACAGCACACACACTGCTCACACATTAGATGCATACAGCACACACAGTGCTCACACATTAGATGCATACAGCACACACACTGCTCACACATTAGATACATACAGCACACACAGTGCTCACACATTAGATGCATACAGCACACACAGTGCTCACACATTAGATGCATACAGCACACACACTGCTCACACATTAGATGCATACAGCACACACAGCTCACACATTAGATGTATATAGCACACACAGTGCTCACACATTAGATGCATACAGCACACACACAGCTCACACATTACATGCATACAGCACACACACTGCTCACACATTAGATGCATACAGCACACACGGTGAACACACATTAGATGCATACAGCACACACAGTGCTCACACATTAGATGCATACAGCACACACAGTGCTCACACATTAGATGCATACAGCACACACAGCTCACTCATTAGATGCATACAGCACACACGGTGAACACACATTAGATGCATACAGCACACACAGTGCTCACACATTACATGCATACAGCACACACAGCTCACTCATTAGATGCATACAGCACACACAGTGCTCACACATTAGATGCATACAGCACACACACAGCTCACACATTACATGCATACAGCACACACAGCTCACTCATTAGATGCATACAGCACACACAGCTCACACATTAGATGCATACAGCACACACACTGCTCACACATTAGATGCATACAGCACACACAGTGCTCACACATTAGATGCATACAGCACACACACTGCTCACACATTAGATACATACAGCACACACAGTGCTCACACATTAGATGCATACAGCACACACAGTGCTCACACATTAGATGCATACAGCACACACACTGCTCACACATTAGATGCATACAGCACACACAGCTCACACATTAGATGTATATAGCACACACAGTGCTCACACATTAGATGCATACAGCACACACACAGCTCACACATTACATGCATACAGCACACACACTGCTCACACATTAGATGCATACAGCACACACGGTGAACACACATTAGATGCATACAGCACACATAGTGCTCACACATTAGATGCATACAGCACACACAGTGCTCACACATTAGATGCATACAGCACACACAGCTCACTCATTAGATGCATACAGCACACACAGTGCTCACACATTAGATGCATACAGCACACACAGCTCACTCATTAGATGCATACAGCACACACAGTGCTCACACATTAGATGCATACAGCACACACAGTGCTCACACATTAGATGCATACAGCACACACACTGCTCACACATTAGATGCATACAGCACACACGGTGAACACACATTAGATGCATACAGCACACACAGTGCTCACACATTAGATGCATACAGCACACACAGCTCACACATTAGATGTATATAGCACACACACTGCTCACACATTAGATGCATACAGCACACACAGTGCTCACACATTAGATGCATACAGCACACACACAGCTCACACATTAGATGTATATAGCACACACAGTGCTCACACATTACATGCATACAGCACACACAGTGCTCACACATTACATGCATACAGCACACACATTAGATGCATACAGCACACACAGTGCTCACACATTAGATGCATACAGCACACACAGTGCTCACACATTAGATGCATACAGCTCACACAGCTCACACATTAGATGCATACAGCACACACAGTGCTCACACATTAGATGCATACAGCACACACACTGCTCACACATTAGATGCATACAACACACACACACTGCTCACACATTAGATGCATACAGCACACACACTGCTCACACATTAGATGCATACAACACACACACACTGCTCACACATTAGATGCATACAACACACACACACTGCTCACACATTAGATGCATACAGCACACACACTGCTCACACATTAGATGCATACAGCACACACAGCTCACTCATTAGATGCATACAGCACACACAGTGCTCACACATTAGATGCATACAGCACACACACAGCTCACACATTACATGCATACAGCACACACAGCTCACTCATTAGATGCATACAGCACACACAGTGCTCACACATTAGATGCATACAGCACACACACAGCTCACACATTACATGCATACAGCACACACAGCTCACTCATTAGATGCATACAGCACACACAGCTCACACATTAGATGCATACAGCACACACACTGCTCACACATTAGATGCATACAGCACACACAGTGCTCACACATTAGATGCATACAGCACACACACTGCTCACACATTAGATACATACAGCACACACAGTGCTCACACATTAGATGCATACAGCACACACAGTGCTCACACATTAGATGCATACAGCACACACACTGCTCACACATTAGATGCATACAGCACACACAGCTCACACATTAGATGCATACAGCACACACACAGCTCACACATTACATGCATACAGCACACACACTGCTCACACATTAGATGCATACAGCACACACGGTGAACACACATTAGATGCATACAGCACACACAGTGCTCACACATTACATGCATACAGCACACACAGCTCACTCATTAGATGCATACAGCACACACAGTGCTCACACATTAGATGCATACAGCACACACAGCTCACTCATTAGATGCATACAGCACACACAGTGCTCACACATTAGATGCATACAGCACACACAGTGCTCACACATTAGATGCATACAGCACACACACTGCTCACACATTAGATACATACAGCACACACAGTGCTCACACATTAGATGCATACAGCACACACAGTGCTCACACATTAGATGCATACAGCACACACACTGCTCACACATTAGATGCATACAGCACACACAGCTCACACATTAGATGTATATAGCACACACAGTGCTCACACATTAGATGCATACAGCACACACAGCTCACACATTAGATGCATACAGCACACACAGTGCTCACACATTAGATGCATACAGCACACACAGTGCTCACACATTAGATGTATATAGCACACACAGCTCACTCATTAGATGCATACAGCACACACAGTGCTCACACATTAGATGTATACAGCACACACAGTGCTCACACATTAGATGCATACAGCACACACACTGCTCACACATTAGATGCATACAGCACACACAGCTCACACATTAGATGTATATAGCACACACAGCTCACTCATTAGATGCATACAGCACACACACTGCTCACACATTAGATGCATACAGCACACACAGTGCTCACACATTAGATGCATACAGCACACACACTGCTCACACATTAGATGCATACAGCACACACGGTGAACACACATTAGATGCATACAGCACACACAGTGCTCACACATTAGATGCATACAGCACACACAGCTCACACATTAGATGCATACAGCACACACAGTGCTCACACATTAGATACATACAGCACACACAGTGCTCACACATTAGATGCATACAGCACACACACTGCTCACACATTAGATACATACAGCACACACAGTGCTCACACATTAGATGCATACAGCACACACAGTGCTCACACATTAGATGCATACAGCACACACAGTGCTCACACATTAGATGCATACAGCACACACACTGCTCACACATTAGATACATACAGCACACACAGTGCTCACACATTAGATGCATACAGCACACACAGTGCTCACACATTAGATGCATACAGCACACACACTGCTCACACATTAGATGCATACAGCACACACAGCTCACACATTAGATGCATACAGCACACACACAGCTCACACATTACATGCATACAGCACACACACTGCTCACACATTAGATGCATACAGCACACACAGCTCACTCATTAGATGCATACAGCACACACAGTGCTCACACATTAGATGCATACTGCACACACAGCTCACTCATTAGATGCATACAGCACACACAGTGCTCACACATTAGATGCATACAGCACACACAGTGCTCACACATTAGATGCATACAGCACACACACTGCTCACACATTAGATACATACAGCACACACAGTGCTCACACATTAGATGCATACAGCACACACAGCTCACACATTAGATGCATACAGCACACACAGTGCTCACACATTAGATGCATACAGCACACACACTGCTCACACATTAGATGCATACAGCACACACAGCTCACACATTAGATGTATATAGCACACACAGTGCTCACACATTAGATGCATACAGCACACACAGCTCACACATTAGATGCATACAGCACACACAGTGCTCACACATTAGATGCATACAGCACACACACTGCTCACACATTAGATGCATACAGCACACACGGTGAACACACATTAGATGCATACAGCACACACAGTGCTCACACATTAGATGCATACAGCACACACAGCTCACACATTAGATGTATATAGCACACACAGCTCACTCATTAGATGCATACAGCACACACAGTGCTCACACATTAGATGTATACAGCACACACAGTGCTCACACATTAGATGCATACAGCACACACACTGCTCACACATTAGATGCATACAGCACACACACAGCTCACTCATTAGATGCATACAGCACACACAGTGCTCACACATTAGATGCATACAGCACACACACTGCTCACACATTAGATGCATACAGCACACACGGTGAACACACATTAGATGCATACAGCACACACAGTGCTCACACATTAGATGCATACAGCACACACAGCTCACACATTAGATGCATACAGCACACACAGTGCTCACACATTAGATACATACAGCACACACAGTGCTCACACATTAGATATTCTTGTGCTAGGTCAAGATATCGTTATTATAAGTATAGCTCTATTCCTTATTTTTTCTCTGCGTCTACTAAGCTCTAAGATTCCATTATCATTATTAAGTTACAAAATCCTATTATATTGCCTCCTCCTTTTAGATGTTCATGCTAAAGCTGATATACATAATATCAGTAATTCCAGGTCTTCCATTTGGCATGCTCTGAATTTCTGACAAGAGGTTGATTTAATTTCTATTCATAGGGTTCATACCTAAAGATGGAATGCACCAATTTATCAAAAGCCATACAATCAGCAAAATGCTTTACCACCTAGTTCACATGGTATGCTCCAGCCAATGCACTTCACTTAATAGAAAACCTGCTGGACTTTTCACTTAATTAGATATCCTATTGATTAAAAGCAGCAGAGACAGCACTTTGGCTAATTTTTAAAGGGCCATAAAATAATTGCTTAGTAAGGGCTATCCACTGAATCCAGATATTTTATACTATATCTGATAAATTGATCATTACCAGTTAATTATTATACTGTATTATTGTTCCGGATGTTCACAAAATGAGATGCAAACATGTACCGGTATATGAGAAGGAAAAAATAGTGGCACTCATCATTCCTATAAAATCCAATGTCCTTATTCTTAAAAACATGTTTAACCCCTTAGTGACAGAGCCATTTTGCAGCTTAATGACCGGGCTAATTTTTACAATTCTGACCACTGTCACTTTATGAGGTGACAACTCTGGAATGCTTTAATGGATCCCGATGATTCTGTGATCGTATTTTCATTACATATTTTACTTCATGTTAGAGGTAAAATTTCTTCGATATGACTTGTGTTTAGTTATGAAAAACATGGAAATATGGTGAAAATTTAGCAATTTTCAAACTTTAAATTGTTATGCCCTTAAATCAGAGAGATATATCACACAAATTTCCTAAAAAATAACATTTCCCACATGTCTACTTTACATAAGCACAATTTTGGAAACAACATTTTTCTTAGAAGTTATAACGGTTAAAAGTTGACCAGCTATTTCTCATTTTTACCACAAAATTTACAAAACCATTTTTTTAGGGACCACATCATATTTAAAGTCATTTTGAGGGGTGTACATGATAGAAAATACCTAAAAGTGACACCATTCTAAAAACTGGAAAAACTGGACCCCTCAAGGTGCTCAAAACCACATTCAAGAAGTTTATTAATTTTTTTCCTTCCACATTGCATCAGTTCCAACATTTAACTTTTTTTTGCAAAAAATTCACTTCAGAACCAATTTTTTTATTTTCACGTGTTGAAAGAGAAAATGAACCACAAAATTTGTTTAGCAATTTCTCCTGAATACGCAGATACCCTATATGTGGGGGTAAACCACTCTTTGGGCTCACGGCAGAGCTCGCAAGGGAAGGAGCGTCATTTGACTTTTTCAATGCAGAATTGGCTGGAATTGAGATCAGACACCATGTTGCATTTGGAGAGCACCTGATGTGCCTAAACAGTGGAAACCCCCAACAAGTGACACCATTTTGGAAACTAGACCCCTTAAGGAACTTATCTAGAAGTATTAAACAAGATCTTTGGAACAAGATACATCTTACATAATGGTCCTAGGTCATAGTACCCAAACCACCTCATGCATTAGCCATGGAATCACTCCCCATAATGTTGAAAACAAAAAAGAACTGGAGTCCAAAATCCACCAAAAGAATTATTAAATCAGAAGAAACTTTATTAATCTCATATAAGAGATACCAAGACAACATAAAAACAAATCATATCATTATAGAGTCATTTGTACAGGATTTTAAGGTGCAGCAAAAAGAGTGCAACAGCGCATAACAAACCAATGGGAAACTTCTTAATCTCATTCAAATTGTATTAAAGTGACAGTGCTAGCAGTAATTTTGTATCATACAACCTATATATCAAATGAAAATGGACACCAGTGCAGTAGAACTATGAGGCCCCACAAGAAATTAGTCATCATAGCATAGTAGCCATAGTGACCCCACACTAACAGCACAGACGATCACAGAATTCAAGATACCTTACCCATGGATGCTACGCTAGCCGCACCACTCGCCCCACGCGTTTCGCGAAGGCTTCGTCAGGGGGCTGAGGTGATGTAGTCTGTCCCATAACTCCTTTTAAACCACCTTAGCAGCTGCAGAGTGTTGCGCAAACTGGCGCGTGTCACCGGCATACAGGACCCGGATGTCGCGTCACCATTAGGCACCAAGATGGCCGCGCAGTTCACCCGGAAACCCGGTGACATCACTGAACCGCCACCGTCACCAGCCGTTCTAGATGTGGGGATACGTTTTATCTCCACACTGAACCAACAATGGGACACTGAGATCCATCTTGAAAAAACATTGGCCCATACTCATGACAGATCCAACTCTCTGCAGAAGTTTATCTGCAGGACCGATGATGACGGCCCGCAGGAGCCGCAATCTTAAAGATATGCTGGTAAATAGTCACTATGTGACAAAGTCTCCATCTTTGTTTGGGAATGAGAACAAAAGAAGAGGTTTCTTTCCATGCCAGAATTGTTTGGCATGTAAGAATCACACCCGTGCCACGTCGTTCACGTCATTAGACGGCTCCAAAAGATTCAACATAAAAGAATTTATCACATGTACAATGACTCATGTCATTAATTACACGAAATGTACTTGCAATCTAGTTTATGTTGGACTAACATCACGTGAGTTACGAGTAAGAACGCGTGAACATGTCAGAGATATTGGGGCTGCCCGTGACGTGGACGAGGTGGAGAGTTTAAAATCAATTCTGAGACATTTTAAATTAAAATATAATTGTAATCCCTCTGATCTTATGGTCCAAGGTAGTGATCGTATTCGTCTGGGAATCAGGGGTGGTGATGCGGTACGTCTTCTGACACAAAGAGAGTGTCGATGGATCACGGTGCTGAGCACATTAGCACCGGCGGGTTTAAATGAGCAACTGAGTTTCTCATTTTTATAATTAATTTCCTGGATGTATTTTAATATGTGTGTTTGTCTCTCTGTATTTTAGTGTCATTCACATTGTATGAGTTTTTGAACATTTCTCCTGAGACCCCTGATGTGCCCTTTTACCAGATCATGAGGAGTGTATTCTATCAAAATTGCCCAGCGACTGGAGGATTTTTCTGTTTTTTTCACATTATGATTAGAGTTGAGCGACTTTTGCTTTTTTAGGGTCGCGTTTCGTTTCGTGAAACCCGACTTTTCCAAAAGTCGGGTCGAGCAAGATCGTCCGATTATAGGGAAAAGTCGGGGTCGTCCCGAAACACGAAACCCAATGTAAGTCAGTGGGGAATAAAAGTCGGCAGTGAGAGGAGGACAGGAAACACACCTACAGTGCCCATTTGAATGCCAAAAGCATCAATTCTTCTTACTTAAGCTTGTCAACCTTAATTAACTTCATAATACAAGTTACACACTGAAAAATGGGGGTTATTTGGCTAAAGTTGTGGGGGGTAGGGCTGGCTCCAGGTTTTCATGTGCCCTGGGCGAAAGAGCGCCCCTTTAACACATACCACAACTCATCAAGCTCCGATACGGCAGAGAAATAGCGGTATAGTACAATGAAAAATACTTCACTTTTTACATCTCATGACGAGGCCCATCTTTTTCTCCATACAGAATCAATGGTCCCATATAATGTTTGAAACAGTATATGATGAGCTCCACATAATGCTACAGTATATGTTGGTCCCCATGGATGAAGCTCCACTGTCTTATGGGCCCAAATAATGCTCCAAACATAATGGGCCCCATTTCTACTGCTCTAGTGTATAATGGGCCCTGTAAATGCTGCTCCAGTGTCTGATGTCCACCTTTGGAATGTTCCAGTGTATGGTGGGCACCATCTATCATTCTCCAGAGTATAGTGCTCCCCAAAAATTGCTGTCCCAACATTGAAAACAATCAAATAAGTCTCCTCGCTAGGAAATCCCTGTACTTGTCTGGACTCCTCGTCGTCCCCATCTTCCATCTCACTGCACAGTATTTCAACTTTGCAAGTGCTGTGATCCTGAGAAAGCAGGGGGGCCCACTCATTGGCGACGGCACTGTCACAGGGCCCCTGATAGTACGGTGGTGTGTCTGATGGCGGGTGGGCCGAACCTGCACTTTCATCTGCAGCTTCCTCTTTGTCACCGTGTAAGATGGAACTGTAAATGGGAAGGGTAACATGAGTTTCATCAGGGTCAGATTCAGGCCGAGTAGCGTGCGAGGGGAATGTAGTGGTCTGGGTCAATGTACCAGCAGATTCATCGAGCAGTGGCTGGGCATCAGTGCACTTGTGTTGCCCCCAGGAGTACGGTCGCCACAGTGGCATTACCTTCTTCCTAGGGAGTGTGATGTCATGCTTGGGAGCAACGAACGATCTCTCTAGCAGGTTAACTGATTGGGCGGCGTTATTCCCACGAGTCATGACCCTCCAAACAGCGTTCATGAAGGCAAAGTGTTTGTTTTACGTGGGCAGTATGGTTGCAAAGCTGAACCTTAAAGGAATGTCCAGAAGGGCACCACCAGGAGTGGAGCCTACGGTTAAATTCGACTCCACCTGGGAAACCTCAACCATGCCAGCTACAGAACAGATGCACACATTGCAAGCTTAATTCCGTTAACGAACGAGACTCCGTCATGCCCCGCGGTCCGAGTCCGGCTTACTAGAGGGACACGTGAGGCTCTGGCACATGAGATTGGCCAATAACTGGTGTGTCATGCCATTACATGTCCGTGGCTGCATGTGCGCTACACTGAAAAGGCCAGCGTTTGTCGCTTACAGGTGCAGATAACCCGCTGAACAACGTTAGTGATGGGGATCACTGATGACAATTATTACCCGCGAACAATGATTTCCCAGTAAGTGCAGGTCAACCGCAGTTCCGGAATTAGGCCTAACCGTCATTTCTGAAAAAATGAAAAACTTACGTGTGCAAACCACAGGTGCTGTAGCTTGCTTAACAGCTCGCCAGCCGTTCTCACGCCCAGTATGGATTGCACGTGATTGCACAAAGGTTAGAAAGGGTACCGTATCCCCGGATAACATGTATGGATAGCGTACACATTCAAAATATATGTCTATACATCAGGAGGCAGGCTCAGACGGTGTTAGGCCAAGTATGGATTGCACGTGATTGCACAAAGGTTAGAAAGGGTACCGTATCCCCGGATAACATGTATGGATAGCGTACACATTCAAAATATATGTCTGTACATCAGGAGGCAGGCTCAGATGGTGTTAGGCCTAGTATGGATTGCACGTGATTGCACAAAGGTTAGAAAGGGTACCGTATCCCTGGATAACATGTATGGATAGCATACACATTCAAAATATATGTCTATACATCAGGAGGCAGGCTCAGACGGTGTTAGGCCCAGTATGGATTGCACGTGATTGCACAAAGGTTAGAAAGGGTATCGTATCCCCGGATAACATGTATGTGCATACACATTAACTTACTTTTCTCAGTTCAGATTTGTTTTTTATTCATTTCATTGTGCATTCAGTGCATATATGGGTGTGACCGCCCTCTTTCTGAGCTGGAAAAGCCATCCAGTCTGGCCTAAGCTGTTTCAAGTGGTTCAGCCGCTCGACCCTTATTCACATTCACGCCACTTGGCAAGTGAAAAGGTTTTAAATACTAGAGTAGGGACTGTCCCACAAGGGTTGCCGTGACGTGGCGGGATGGCATGTACATTATTTTGATCAAAATTATGTTTACTAAATACTATTATTATTATTATTATTATTATTATTATTACCTTTATGCATTATTTGCAGTATATTTTTTACTTTTAGTTCAGGATATTTGTGTTTTTTGCTTTTTGTTTTCTCTGGTTAATGGTCATGTGTTAATATGCACTTACATTGTGCATACACATTAACTTACTTTTCTCAGTTCAGATTTGGTTTTTATTCATTTCATTGTGCATTCAGTGCATATATGGGTGTGACCGCCCTCTTTCTGAGCTGGGAAAGCCATCCAGTCTGGCCTAAGCTGTTACAAGTGGTTCAGCTGCTCGACCCTTATTCTCATTCACGCTACTTGGCAAGTGAAAAGGTTTTAAATACTAGAGTAGGGACTGTCCCACAAGGGTTGCCGTGACGTGGCGGGATGGCTTGTACATTATTTTGATCAAAATTATGTTTACTAAATACTATTATTATTATTATTATTATTATTATTATTACCTTTATGCATTATTTGCAGTATATTTTTTACTTTTAGTTCAGGATATTTGTGTTTTTTGCTTTTTGTTTTCTCTGGTTAATGGTCATGTGTTAATATGCACTTACATTGTGCATACACATTAACTTACTTTTCTCAGTTCAGATTTGTTTTTTATTCATTTCATTGTGCATTCAGTGCATATATGGGTGTGACCGCCCTCTTTCTGAGCTGGGAAAGCCATCCAGTCTGGCCTAAGCTGTTACAAGTGGTTCAGCCGCTCGACCCTTATTCACATTCACGCTACTTGGCAAGTGAAAAGGTTTTAAATACTAGAGTAGGGACTGTCCCACAAGGGTTGCCGTGACGTGGCGGGATGGCTTGTACATTATTTTGATCAAAATTATGTTTACTAAATACCCTTTATTATTATTATTATTATTACCTTTATGCATTATTTGCAGTATATTTTTTACTTTTAGTTCAGGATATTTGTGTTTTTTGCTTTTTGTTTTCTCTGGTTAATGGTCATGTGTTAATATGCACTTACATTGTGCATACACATTAACTTACTTTTCTCAGTTCAGATTTGTTTTTTATTCATTTCATTGTGCATTCAGTGCATATATGGGTGTGACCGCCCTCTTTCTGAGCTGGGAAAGCCATCCAGTCTGGCCTAAGCTGTTACAAGTGGTTCAGCTACTCGACCCTTATTCACATTCACGCTACTTGGCAAGTGAAAAGGTTTTAAATACTAGAGTAGGGACTGTCCCACAAGGGTTGCCGTGACGTGGCGGGATGGCTTGTACATTATTTTGATCAAAATTATGTTTACTAAATACCATTATTATTATTATTATTATTATTATTATTATTACCTTTATGCATTATTTGCAGTATATTTTTTACTTTTAGTTCAGGATATTTGTGTTTTTTGCTTTTTGTTTTCCCACATTCAAAATATATGTCTGTACATCAGGAGGCAGGCTCAGATGGTGTTAGGCCCAGTATGGATTGCATGTGATTGCACAAAGGTTAGAAAGGGTACCGTATCCCCGGATAACATGTATGGATAGCGTACACATTCAAAATATATGTCTATACATCAGGAGGCAGGCTCAGACGGTGTTAGGCCAAGTATGGATTGCACGTGATTGCACAAAGGTTAGAAAGGGTACCGTATCCCCGGATAACATGTATGGATAGCGTACACATTCAAAATATATGTCTGTACATCAGGAGGCAGGCTCAGACGGTGTCAGGCACAGTATGGATTTGACGGCCCAGATTACACAGCGGAGGAGCAGGGAGAGGTAAAGATTGCAAATGCTGGGGCCCTGCCCAAGCAAGGGGGGCCCACTTGTGGGCGTCGGTACTGGCACTGGGCCCCTCATAGTACGGCGGTGTGTCTGAT
The DNA here is from genome assembly GCF_039654945.1 of Dendrobates tinctorius. Taxonomy (NCBI): domain Eukaryota; kingdom Metazoa; phylum Chordata; class Amphibia; order Anura; family Dendrobatidae; genus Dendrobates; species Dendrobates tinctorius. Next base: position 65,647,207 of record NW_027361707.1, read on the forward strand.
GGCGGGTGTGCACCACCACCATCAGAGACACTTGTTTGCACTATGAGGGACCCTGTGCCAGTGCCCGCACCCAAGAGTCGGCCTACCCACCTGTCCAGGGCAACGGCACTCACACGGTGTCGTGCGCTAGGTGGTGACCCCGGCCATGGGGGGGAGGCAGCACAGTTAGGGAGTTTTAGAAAGTGGCATATGTTGATGTTGGACATTCAGCTGATGCAAAAGGCGAAATAGGTGAAGTCCCAGGAAGAGGTGGACCAAAGCAAGCCATTTTTCTGTCACCCTATGTGTCATCAGGGGAAGGTGGGACAAAATCCTTGGAAACCCATGCATGGTTCATTTTAATGAAGGTTAGATCATCCACATTTTGGGTTGACAGACGGGTCCTTTTTTCTGTCAGGATTGATCCAGCTGCACTGAAGACTCTTTCCGATAGCACACTTGCAGCTGGGCAAGCGAGCTCCTGTAAGGCATATTGGGCCAGTTCAGCCCAGCTGTCCAGTTTGGCGGCCCAATAGTCAAAGGGGAATGACCTGTGTGGGAGAACATTGATATGGGAGGAAAAGTAGTTTGCAACCATAGTTGACAACTGCTGTCTCCTGTCACTTTCCATCGATGCAGTATTACCAGTTGTGTGAGCGGTATTTGAAAAATCAGTCCACAACATTGTCATGAAACCCCTGTCTCCAACGCCACTTCTGCTGTGTGCACCACGAACACCTCTGCCAAGCTGCCCCCGGCCCGTACGGCTTGTGTGAGAACCATCACCGCAGCTGTGTGCTGGGAATTCCTCAAGCAACCGATTTACCAGAGTTGCTTGTTTATTAGCCAATATTAGGTCAAGGTTCTCCTGTGGCATGATGTTTTGTAATTTGCCTTTATAGCGTGGATCCAGGATGCTGGCCAACCAGTAGTCGTCATCGTTCATCATTTTGGCAATGCGTGGGTCCCTTTTTAGGATCTGCAAGGCATAATCTGACATGTGGGCCAATGTTCCCGGTGTCAATGATGCACTGCGAGTGCTGGGTGGAGGAGCACTTTCTGGCAAATCCACATCCCTCCAGTCACGCACAAACCCTGTACCAGACCTTGCCACGCCAACATTTTCACTTGCCCCACGAGATGCATCCTCCTCCCCTAAGTAATCATCCCCATCATCCTCCTCCTCCTCCTCCTCTTCTTCCTCCACCTTGTCCAGGAGAGGTCCCTGAGCAGACAATGGCTGAATGTCATCAAGGATTCCCTCCTCCTCTTCCTCCTCATCAACATTGGCTGCAGAAGCCTGCTCCTTAAGGTGCGTCAAAGTTTGCATGAGCAGACGCATAAGTGGGATGCTGATGCTTAGGATGGCGTCGTCTGCGCTTACCAGCCATGTGCATTCCTCAAAACACTGAAGGACTTTACAGAGGTCTTTCAGCTTCGACCACTGCACACCTGTCAACTCCATGTCTGCTCTCAAAGTGCCTGGCCATGTATCCTCCCACAAATGCATTATGGCCTGCCTCTGCTCGCACAGCCGCTCCACCATGTGCAGGGTTGAGTTCCACCTTGTTGCAATGTCGATAATGAGGCGGTGGTTGGGAAGGTGGAGCAATTGCTGCAGCTTCTGCATACGAACGGAGTGTACAGGCGACCGGCGGATGTACGCGCACAGTCTTCGCACCTTCTGGAGCAGAGCTGTTAACTCCGGATAATTTTTGAGGAAGCACTGCACCACCAGGTTCAAGGTGTGAGCCAAGCAAGGTATATGGCTGAGTTTTGAAAGGGCTATGGCTGCCACAAAATTACGGCCGTTATCACTAACTACCTTGCTTGCCTCAAGATGTACACTGCCCAGCCATGACTCAGTTTGTCGCTTCAAGTACTCGGCCAGCACCTCGGCGGTGTGTCTGTTGCCCAAACACATCATCTGCAACACAGCCTGCTGACGCTTTCCACTAGCTGCTCGATAGGGGGACACATCGTGTGCAACAGTGGCAGCTGCAGATGGAGTGCTCGTACGACTGCGCTCTGTGGACGAGCTTTCGCTTCTGGAGGAGGAGGAGGAGGGTCGAACGCCTACAGCCAACTGTTTCCTATACCGTGGGCTAGGCAGCACTGTCCCACCACCGCTGTCCCCTGTGGACCCTGTATCCACCACATTAACCCAGTGCGCAGTGATGGACACATAACGGCCCTGGCCATGCCGACTGGACCATGCATCAGTTGTGAGGTGCACCTTTCCACTCACTGACTGCTTGAGTGCATGGACAATGCGGTCTTTCACATGATGGTGGAGGGCTGGGATGGCTTTGCGAGAGAAGTGGCGACTGGGTAGGTCATAGCGTGGTACTGCATAGGCCATGAGTTCGCGGAAAGCTGTGCTTTCCACCAACCGAAAGGGCATCATCTCAAACGAGATTAGTTTGGCAATGTGGGCGTTCAAACCCAGTGTACGCGGATGAGAGACTGAGTACTTTCTTGACCTACTCATAGTGTCTGGGAGGGGGAGCTGGACTTGAGAGCTGCATATGGTGGAAGTAGCAGTGGACAGGGCGGACTGAGAGAGGGTTGATGATGGTGATGGAGTTGGTGTTCTTTCTGATGGCCTAGATTCAGTATTTCGTTGATATAACAGTGGGATTCCCTGACTGCTGTGGCCTTGCAACGACACCTCAACATTTGCTGCTGTGCTAACCGGTGGGCTTACAGTGGGGGAAACAATGTAGCGTTGCTGACTACCTTCGTTGTGATCAGTTGCACATGTGGCACTTGAGGTTTGGTGTCGTGTCCACGCTTGCAAGTGCATGCTCGTTAAGTGTCTAAGCATGCAACTGGTATTCAAATTTTTCAGATTTTTCCCTCGGCTAAAGGTCTTTGCGCACTTCTTACAGATAACCTTGACCTACTTTGGCAGACATTTTGCGGCCTAGCACGCTGTGATCTTTTGACACTCTTTACAAGCTGTCCAGCAACTCTTTTGATGTTTGGAACCTGTCTTTGGAGTGCTCCGGGCCTGCCAGATAACAGCTGTTGCGATGTCGATGTCTGCTGTGGATGCTCCTCATCTGAGCTATTGGAAGCAGCACCCTCTTCCCCCAATGGATGCCAATCTGGGTCAACAACTGGGTCATCCATCACCTCCTCTTCTATGTCATGTGCACCTTCCTCTGTGTCACCGTGTATGGTGGTATAGTGTGCGGGAAGGGGCACCTGAGTCTCATCAGGGTCAGAATCTGGCTCTGTACACTGCGAGGACAATGTAGTGCTCTGAGTGAATGTACCTGCAGAATCATCCATCAGCGGCTGTGCATCAGTGCACTCCATGTCAGATTCATCTTGGCCTGGGTAATTCACCATTTCACTTGATAATCCAGGCATGGTATGTGAAAACAGCTCCATGGAGTGATCAGTAGTATGGCCTGCGTCATCCTTCAATCTTGGTTGGGGTGAAGGACACAAGGAAAGGTGTGGTTCATGAACATGAGCCTCCAATGACGACTCAGTGCTTTTACTTTTTACAACTGAAGAAGAGGAGGCGATAGAGCTGGAGGCTGAGTCAGCAATGTAAGACAAAACTTTTTCCTGATGCTCTGGCTTTAAAAGCAGTTTGCCAACTCCTAGAAAACTAAGCGTTCGAGGCCTTATGTAGCCAGACGATGACGCAGGCTCAACACCTCCTGCATTCGGTCCTATTTTGCTCTTGCCACTACCATCAGATCCACTACCAACACCATCATTACCAGCTGCAAACCCCCGCCCAATTCCACGGCCTCTTCCACCAGCTTTCCTCATTTTTGGTAGAAATGTAGACAAAATCCAACAAACTATATAGTAATGTAAAACAAGGTACAAGGTGTCTGTAGGACAGGGGAGATTTTGAATTTCTGCAGACACTTGTGGACACTGAACACTTTTGGATTGTGTGAGGCCCAATGAATATCTGAGCGCTATGTGACAGGCTCGATGGCACAGCTGTGACCAAAGTGACTAGAGGATAAAGGAGATTTTGAATTTCTGCACACACTTGTGGACACTGGACACTTTTGGATTGTGTGAGGCCCAATGAATATCTGAGCACTATGTGACAGGCTCGATGGCACAGCTGTGACAAAAGTGACGAGAGGATAAGGGAGATTTTGAATTTCTGCACACACTTGTGGACACTGGACACTTTTGGATTGTGTGAGGCCCAATGAATATCTGAGCGCTATGTGACAGGCTCCATGGCACAGCTGTGACAAAAGTGACGAGAGGATAAGGGAGATTTTGAATTTCTGCACACACTTGTGGACACTGGACACTTTTGGATTGTGTGAGGCCCAATGAATATCTGAGCGCTATGTGACAGGCTCCATGGCACAGCTGTGAAAAAAGTGACTAGAGGATAAAGGAGATTTTGAATTTCTGCACACACTTGTGGACACTGGACACTTTTGGATTGTGTGAGGCCCACTGATATCTGAGCGCTATGTCACAGGCTCGATGGCACAGCTGTGACAAAAGTGACTAGAGGATAAGGGAGATTGGATTGCTTTTAAAAAAGCAGTTTGCAGAGCAGTGGGTAAACAGCAATGCCAGCCTGTCTGGAAGCCTTAAAAGGCAGCCCAACAACCAACACCACTGATACACCACAATATAGCCTCCCCTTGCACTGCACACACAGTGACTGGTGTGTTGTACAGGCCAAATCGCTAGCAGCAGAAGCAGTTTTTTTTTCTTCTCAGCAGGACAAAAAAAAAAAAATGGGATTGCTTTTAAAAAAGCAGTTTGCGGAGCAGTGGGTAAACAGCAATGCAGGAATGTCAGGAAGCCTTAGAAGGCAGCCCAACAACCAACACCACTGATACACCACTATATAGCCTCCCCTTGCACTGCACACACAGTGACTGGTGTGTTGTACAGGCCAAATCGCTAGCAGCAGAAGCAGTTTTTTTGTCTTCTTCCCTGCCTAACGCTCTCCCTACAGAATCAGCAGCAACCTCTCCCTATACTGATATCGGCAGAAGTAAGATGGCGGTCGGCGTGCACGCCCTTTTATACCCCCTGTGACGCCCACCAAAGCAAGCCAATCACTTGCATGCCCTTCTGAAAGATGGTGGTGACCCCTGCCTATGTCATCACGTTGCCCACAGTGTCCGTGGATCCTGATTGGCTGAAAAAGAGCGCTAAACAAACTTTTGAAACGCGACTTTGGCGCGTAAGTCACCGACCTCGTGGCCGACCTCATCCTAGGGTCGGGTTTCGTTTCATGAAACCCGACTTTGCCAAAAGTCGGCGACTTTTGAAATTTTTCGACCCGTTTCGCTCAACTCTAATTATGATTCTATATTATTGTTGCACATTTTATTGCACTTTGCACTTTAATCTGATGTATTTTACTATATTTCATGAATTTTTGTGGTGTTTGGTGTATTGTATTTATTATGATATGCACTTTTTAAGATGGATTATAGTCACATGTAATTGGAGACTGTTATGTCTCAACTTAGATATAATTATTAATTAGCACTATATGCTTTATGCACATTATATTATATATATGGGGATTTTTATCTATTGTAATATATGGGTTGTCTACATCACTATAAACCAGTACTGCATGTGGGTGGGTTTCCCTCTGAATATGTAGTAATTGGGTGGGATCTTTCCAGAACATCACGCAGCATTTGAAGGTTGCTTGTGCGCATGTCACTGGCACGGAGACAGCCGGCGCGTCACTTCCGGCCACGGCTGATGACGGTTGCGGTTCAGTGACATCACCGGGTTTCCGGGTGAACCGCGCGGCCATCTTGGCACCTAATGGTGACGCGACTTCCGGGTCCTGTATGCCGGTGACACGCGCCACTTTGCGCAACACTCTACAGCTGCTAATGGGGTTTAAAAGGAGTTATGGGACAGACTACATCACCTCAGGGGCGAGTGGTGCGGCATGCGTAGCATCCATGGGTAAGGTATTGTCACGTGCCCCGTCCTGAGTGACACGGCCAGCAGGCCAGTAACCGATACAACAGGACGCAGCACGTGTGATTGTCCTATGTGACGCGGACCGCAGGCCGGTAACTAATACAATAAGACAAAGGGGAAAGGGGAAACATGGGTAACAATAACAATGGAGGCCCTGCGATAGGGAATGGGGACGTGGAGACCTCCTGCACTCCCCTGAGTCAATGTCTCTACACTCCTAGCGTTCCCTAGGCCGGTTCCGCACCGGGCGACGATCAGGAACCTCAAAACCCTGACTCGCCCTGCACCTAAACCCTCACTAGAGAATTGGTCAGTGCTGAAACTAATCCCACCACTGCACTAAACACACATATGGAAAAGTGACAAAACAGGGGAAACACCACTTAGCTTTTCTCTGTTGCTTACGCTCCCAGCAATAGAGCCCACCACCTGCGTGCATCTTTTCATCCGACCGGATCCAACACCATAGTGCAGCCTTGGAGCAACCAGAGTCCACCACCTCCATGCAGCTGTCCACAAACAGAGTCGAGCAAATGAGTCCAGCTTTTCTGCCAAAAAGTCCAGCATGCTGGAGTCCAGCTCTCAGCAACAACGTCCAGCATTTTGAGTGCAGCTCTACACCATAGCTGCCACTCCACCAATTAATGCGGGCACTCCTTGCTGACACCATAACTGCAACTCCACCACACCATGCCAGCCCTCCTTCTAGACACCATAGCTGACACTCCAGGAATCTCACTGAGCTGCCCGTGACTCTCCTTTAGCTCCATCCTTCACCCAGGCTTGCTTGCAAATGAGGAACTTATCACCAACAGTGATTAACACACCTGATACTCTCTTATAGAGCTATCACACCTGTTACATGATTACGTGCACAAAGTAAGCTAACCAAAGTGCAATGACCCTAATGGCACACAGCCAAGGGAAAAAAAGGTGACTTTGCGCATTTACTCTGTCAGATCGAACCTGGATCGTGACAGGTATCTTGAATACTGTGATCATCTGTGCTGTTAGTGTGGGGTCACTATGGCTACTATGCTATGATGACTAATTTCTTGTGGGGCCTCATAGTTCTACTGCACTGGTGTCCATTTTCATTTGATATGTAGGTTGTATGATACAAAATTACTGCTAGCACTGTCACTTTAATACAATTTGAATGAGATTAAGAAGTTTCCCATTGGTTTGTTATGCGCTGTTGCACTCTTTTTGGTGCACCTTAAAATCCTGTACAAATTACTCTATAATGATATGATTTGTTTTTATGTTGTCTTAGTATCTCTTATATGAGATTAATAAAGTTTTTTCTGATTTAATAATTCTTTTGGTGGATTTTGGTCTCCAGTTCTTTTTTGTTTTCAACTTATCTAGATGTGTGGTGAGCATTTTGAACCTCCAACTGCTTCACAGAAGTTTATAACGTAGAGCCGTGAAATTAAAAAATCATTTTTTTCCACAAAAATGACCTTTTCTTCCCAAATTTTTATTTTTACAAGGGTAACAGGAGAAATTAGACCCTAAAGTTGTCGTGCAATTTGTCCTGAGTATGCCTATACCCCACATGTGGGAGTAAAACACTGTTTGGGTGCACAGCAGAGCTCAGAAGGGAAGGAGCACCGTTTGACTTTTTCAATGCAGAATTGGCTGGAATTGAGATTGGATGCCATGTCACGTTGGAGAGCCCCTGATGTGCCTAAACAGTGGAAAAAACCCCACAAGTGGCCCCATATTGGAAACTAGACCCTGTACGAAACTTATCTAGATGTGTGGTGAGCACTTTGAACCCCCAAGTGATTCACAGAAGTTTATAAACGCAGAGCCGTGAAAATAAAAAATCATTTTTTTCCTCAAAAATGATTTTTTAGCCTGCTAATTTTCATTTTCCCAAGGGTAACAGGAGAAATTGGACTACAAAAGTTGTTGTGCAATTTGTCCTGAGTACGCTGATACCCAATATGTGGGGGGGAACCATTGTTTGGGCACATGGGAGAGCTCAGAAGGGAAGGAGCACCATTTTGCAATGCAGACTTTAATGGAATATTCTGCGGGCGTCATGTTGAATTTGCAGAGCCCCTGATGTGCCTAAACAGTAGACACCCCCCACAAGTGACCCTATTTTGGAAACTAGACCCCCGAAGGAGCTTATTTAGATGTGTGGTGAGCACTTTGAACCCCAAGTGCTTCACAGAAGTTTATAACGCAAAGCCGTGAAAATAAAAAATATTTTTTTCACAAAAGTGATTTTTTTAGCCCCAATTTTTTTATTTTCCCAAGGGTAACTGGAGAAATTAGACCACCTAAGTTGGTAAATAGTGGAAACCCCTCAATTCTAGCTCCAACCCTAACCTCAAGACACCCCTGATCCTAATCCCAACCCTAACCCTAATCCTAATCCCTGACCCTAATCCTAACCCTAATTCCAACCCTAACCCTAATTCTGACCCTAACCCTAATTCAAACCCTAACGGAAAAATGAAAATAAATATATTTTCTTTTTTTCATTATATTTCCCTAACTAAGGGGGTGATAAAGGGGGGGGTTAATTACTATTTTTTTTATTTTGATCACTGTGATAGAGTTTATCACAGTGATCAGAATGTAGATTAAATGAATGAATGGAATCTGACGGCCGGCAGATTCATCAGGCGCACTGCGCATGCGCCCGCCATTTTCTTCCCGGACCAAGATGGCGGCGCCCACGGGAGGAGGCAGGAGGGCCAGAGGATCATCAGTAAGTACCGGGGGGATTGGGGACCCTATTTCTTTTTCCACTGATGTGCGATCACATCAGAGGAGAGAGATATTAAATGCAAAATTGCGACTTTTTTATGGTCGCTGTTATACGGTTAATAACGGTGATCGCAAAAATGGGGTCGTGAAAAAACAACCTGAATCATGTTCTCTGGGGTCTCGGCTATCCCAGGCAGCTGAGACCCCGGAGAAAATCCATCTCTGGGGGGTGCTATATACTTTCTCCACAGCACAGTTAATTAACGGCGCTGTGGTTTAAGTACCCTTAACTACTGACATTAAAAGGCGTATCGGCGGTCGTTAAGGTGTTAAACCTAGCTGCAGAGAGGGAAGGAGCACATGGGTGGGACGACGATCATTTCACGCTTTCCTGTGTTCTTTCCCTCTCTGCTGCCAGTTTTAGACATGTTTTTCTGAATAAAAACATTGAAATTTTCAGGACTGATGAGTGCCACTATTTTATCCTTATATATATGGGGCAGCATGGTGGCTCAGTGGTTAGCACTGCATCCTGCAGTGCTGGGGTCCTGGGTCCAAATCCCACCAAGGACAACATCTGCAAGGAGTTTGAATGTTCTCCCCATGTTTGCGAGGGTTTCCTCCGGTTTCTCCGATTTCCTCCCACATTCCAAAGACACACTGATAGGGAATCTACAGGGTGGGCGATTTATATGGATACACCTAAATAAAATTGGAATGGTTGGTTATATCAATTTCCTGTTTGTGGCACATTAGTGGGTGGTGACCATGGTAGCCATTTTGAAGTCGGCCATTTTGGATCCAACTTTATTTTTTTTCAATGGGAAGAGGGTCATGTGACACATCAAACTTATTGAGAATTTCACAAGAAAAACAATGATGTGCTTGGTTTTAATGTATCTTAATTTTTTCATGAGTTATTTACAAGTTTCTCTTTGTTTACAGCACCTGGCATGTCACAGAGGTTAACACGTGAGGAGAGGATAAAAATTTGGTTGATGTCTGGTGAACGCAGTACCTGACTCATTGCAGCAGATTTCATTACAAGACACTCTTCACAAGAAAACTGTCACCATTCCCATTTTGTTTAGGTGTATCCATACAAATTGCCCACCCAAAAAAGTTTGCCTCATCACTGAACATAATATTCTGTGTAAACTGAGGGTCCTATTCCAATTTTTGCTTTGCCCATTCTGCAAATTCAGCGCACCGATCTGGGTCACCAACCATTCCCATTTTATTTAGGTGTATCCATATAAATGGCCCACCCTGTAGATTGTGAGCCCTAATGGGGACAGTTCCGATAATGTCTGTAAAGCGCTGTGGAATTAAAGGTGCTATATAAGTGAGTAAAATATATATATATATACACACACAAGTACATTACCGTTCAAAAGTTTAGGGTCACTTAGAAATTTCCTTATTTTTTAAAGAAAAGCACAGTTTTTTCCAATGAAGCTAACATTAAATTATTCAGAAATACACCCTATACATTGTTAATGTGGTAAATGATTATTCTAGCTGCAAATGTCTGGTTTGTAATGCAAGATCTTCATAGGTATAAAGAGGTCCATTTCCAACAACCATCACTATAGTGTTCTTATGGCACTTTGTGTTTGCTGTGTAAGAAGGCTAATGGATGGTTAGAATACTCTTGAAAACCCTTGTGCAAGTATGTTAGCACAGCTGAAAACAGTTTGGCTGATTTAGAGAAGCTATAAACCTGACCTTACTTTGAGCTAGTTGAGAATCTGGAGCATTACATTTGTTTGTTCCATTAAACTCTCAAAATGGCCAGAAAAAAAGAACTTTCATGTGAAACTCGACAGTCTATTCTTGTTCTTAGAAATAAAGGCTATTCCATGTGAGAAATTGCCAATAAACTGAAGATTTCCTACAACGGTGTGTACTACTCCCTTCAGAGGAGAAAACAAACAGGCTCTAACCAGAGTAGAAAGAGAAGTGGGAGGCCCCGCTACACAACTGAGCAACAAGACAAGTACATTAGAGTCAGTAGTTTGAGAAATCGATGCTTCACAGGTCATCAACTGACAGCTTCATTAAATAGTACACTCAAAACGCCAGTGTCAACGTCTAGAGTCAAGAGGCGACTCCAGGATGCTGGCCTTCAGGGCAGAGTGGCAAAGAAAAAGCCATGTCTGAGACTGGCTAATAAATGGAAAAAAATAATATGGGCAAAAGAACACAGACATTGGACAGAGGAAGATTGGAAAAAAGTATTATGGACAGACGAATCCAAGTTTGAGGTGTTTGGATCACACAGAAGAACATTTGTGAGACACAGAACAACTGACAAGAAGCTGGAAGAGTGCCTGACGCCATCTGTCAAGCATGGTGGAGGTAATGTGATGGTCTGGAGTTGCTTTGGTGCTGGTAAAGTGGGACATTTGTACAAGGTAAATGAGATTTTGAATAAGGAAGGCTATCACTCCATTTTGCAATGCCATACCCTGTGGACAGCGCTTGATTGGAGCCAATTTCATCCTACAGCAGAACAATGACCCAAAGCACACCTCCAAATTATGAAAGACCTATTTAGGGAAGAAGCAGGCAGCTGCTATTCTAATGGAGGGGCCAGCGCAGTCACCAGATCTCAACCCCATTGAGCTGTTGTGGGAGCAACTTGACCGTATGGTACGCAAAAAGTGCCCATCAAGCCAAACCAACTTGTGGTAGGGGCTTCTGGAAGCATGGGGTGAAATTTCTCCAGATTACCTCAGCAAATTAACTGCTAGAATGCCAAAGGTCTGCAATGCTGTAATTGCTGCAAAGGGAGCATTCTTTGACAAAAGCGAAGTTTGAAAGAGAAAATTATTATTTCAAATAAAAATCTTTTTTTCGAACCTTGCCAATGTCTGGACTAGATGTTAAATTAATTTGGCAACTCATTTGATTAATAAAAGTATAAGTTTTCATGAAAAACACAAAATTGTCTGGGTGACCTCAAACTTTTGAATGGTAGTGTATATACAGTATTAGAAATGTGCGGATCCGGCAAAATTTGAATTTACATGTTTGGTTGGATTTTCAGAGGAAATTCTATTTGCAGAGAAGTTATTCTTTGCAAATATAATGCCTCTGATTATGCATCAGGGATTGTCTTAGAGCATAATCAACATAATATGTGAAAAAAAAATTGTCATACTAACCTGAGCATTCACCTCTCCTGCCACTTCACTCCTTGCTGTCCTCATTGCATCTTCTGATCTCCACCGCTCACACTAAAATCCCTGATCCTCTCTTACTGAGCCAGAACTTCTGTTTCTGATGAGCTCTAGGAGAGTTCTGTGCAAGAGCACGAACGGTTATGATGTTGTGATTTTGTCACATGAGAGGCCTCGGGATTTCAGTACTTGTGGCAAAATCAGAAGATACAATGAGGACCACACATGAGATGGTAAGGAGCTATGGGTGAGTATAAGGATTTTTTAAAACAGTTTTGATGGCTTTCTACATTTCAGAAAAATAGAAAAATCTGGCTGAATCACCTGAGTATCCATTCTCAATGCTGAGACTTCATTAAATTCAATTTTTTATCAGTCTGTTTTTGTTGCCAGCGGATTATTCAGGATACTCACCAAGTGTGTGACAACAAAGCTTCTTTATTCAGGAACAAACAGGAACAATATATGATAAGTTTAATAGACCAGGAAAAAACATTTGTGTGTCTCTGTCTGTGCATCATCTACAGCAGGCTGCTTCTCTCATACACAGACACAGGAAAGCAGGAAATACAACCAAATGCTCTCCCTGTATGAGCCTCTGGGAGGTTTTTTGTTCTAACCTTATAAACAACATACCAGTCTAGCAATTAAACACTCATAGACAGGAATGGAGTTGTTGCCCCAAACATATTCCAACACCCATACTCAACAACTACTCATCCTGTTAGTCCCATTGTGGTTCTGAAGTCTACAAACTTGGCTCTTGATAATGGCTTTGTCATACCATCAGCTATCATCTTGTCAGACTTGCAATAAACAAACTCGAGCACAACACGTTCCACAAACTCACGTAAGTGGTGATGTTTTACATCAATATGCTTAGTCCTTGCACTAATCGTCTCACTCCTGGCAACTTTAATGCATCCTTGGTTGTCCTAATAGATAACTGTTGGATGAGAATTTCACCTAGCTTTGCAATTTTCTTTTCATTGTGGTAGCTCAGTAAGCTCCCATAACTGGAGTTGGTGAAGGGACTCCATCTCTTCATTTCTAGCATTTTACCATTTCTGCTTCTCGTGGACAGGCAGTTTTTGCATCTCTTGCCATAACTGTGGCTCTGGTTCAGGAAGTGTTCTGACCATATAAGATAGGCGTCCAGCTGGAATACCTTTGTTTGGCCTTTCTGATCTCCTGACTGGAGGTTGACTTGGTTTTTCTGTGTCTTCCTTGGTGGCTTCAGAGCTTTTCCACACTTCAGTGTTTTCCTTTTTGATGTCTGGGTTTGGTGATTGAGATTCTTGTTCTTGCTTGCTAGGTTGAATAACTGATGTAACTTCATGGAATTTGAGCAATACAGAGTTTTCATCAATCACTACATATCTGCTGATGGTTACTGTGTTGGTCTCTGGGTGCAGGATTCTGAATCCCTTTTGAGTTTCACTATAGCCCACCAAGGCTCCTTGCTTTGCTTGTGATTCCCACTTGAAACATGTTTCTTTAAGAACATACACAAACCTTTTGCTTACAAATATCCTAAGGTGCTTCAGCTTAGGTTTCTCGCAGTTCCATAGCTCATATACAGTTTTATTTATGGCTTTATCTGGCACTCTGTTTTGAAGATAGCAAGCTGTCACGGTGGCTTCTTCCCAACACGTTGTAGGTAGATTCGCATCAAACAACATACTTCTTCTACTTTCACAGAGAGTACATTTTTTTCTCTCTGCAATGCCATTTAGTTCTGGGTTGTATGGAATGGTAGTCTGGAACACGATTGTGTGGCGCCCTGTGTCTTTGTCACCACACAATCTTTGTATGTGTTTTGTGAGCAATGGGAGTTATGTTTTCTCTGCTAGAGACCACAACACACACACTATTTACCTCACTCCCTTACTTGTCTGAAGCTTAGTTTTGCAGACACAACCTAACTGGGAGGGGGAGGAGCAGAGTTGTTTTCAGTGAAGAAGGGAAGATGGAGAACGCTCCTGTAAGCCATGACATGCGCTTCCTCCAGGAGCAAAGCTAATAAGAATCAGGGAGTCAGCCCCTAGGCCATCCATGCTTTCAGAGCAGGGTGGTAAGCTGAGAGACTGTGTGAGTTTAAACAACCAACAGCAAAGTGTTTTCCCCGGGAAGTCTGCAGCAAACTAGGATCAGTGAAGGATTGTGCAAGAAGGAACTCGAGCTCCACACAGGATCCAAGCTGCAAGCTTCCAGAGGAGGAATACACAGTGAGTATGGGCTATACTGGAAGTTTCACACTCCAGGAAGCCTTGGTCCCAGAAGGGATTAGAATAGCAGGAAGCTTACACCGAGTCACAGCAGAGTGAAGAATAACTCCCATTCAGCAGAGCAGACTGTAACCTGGTGAGAGTTGTAATATCTCCTCTGAACTGCGCCTGAACTACAGTAAATGATAAAGTGACTTTCCTTGTCTCCTGCCTTATTTTTCCATGCCTTCTACTTCATTCACAATCTCTGGGGGCCAGCCCTGGTTGGAGAGGGTTAAACATCTGCACTGCCATCACCATCTACTCCCCCAGGGATCATCTGCAGTGCCAGCTATACTACAGTCGAACACTCCAACTGGCGTCACGAATCAATACATAAACTTTATCCCTAATCAATACACCCCTTTTAAATGACCGCTTGGGGCTACGGACCGGGTCATTGCCACTGTGACAAATCCCTTTAAGATGACCGGCCCGGTACCGAGTATCAAACGGCCTCTGGGGCACGTCAATTGCATCCTTTTTCAAAATGGTTTGCACCTTACCACTTGTATATTAGATTCCATTTTCTGCATGCAGGGCTTTTGGCATTATTCCAAATTTGTTGGACACTACAGCAAGATATTCTTCAAGTTTCTGTGGAACTACATCCTTACTGTGAAGCAGGTAGGTGACTGTATATCTGGAGTAGTCATCAATAAATGTGAGAAAATATCTCTTCTTGCTAGGAGTTTGAACACTCATTGGACCACATACATTTGTATATATCAGATCCAGTGGCAGTGCAGATCTAGTGAGGCTTATTTTAGGAAGGGATTTTCTAGACAGATAGTGCACTTCATCATTTAACTATACTGGCTGATTTCAATACCATTTGCAAGTTGAGCTAGCTTACTTACTGCTTCTGGGTCTCTGTGCCCAAGATGTCTGTGCCATACTAGGATACAGTTCTTTTTTTCCTTCTGCATGAGTGTGACCCTTCTTTGAGCTGATGCAGTTGTTTTCTCTAAAAGTAACTACATTCTTTACTGACAGAAGATTGCTTTCAAGGCTGGGAACATAGAGAACATCCTTTATTGGGATCTTTCTGCTTTGTGCAGAGGAAACTGGAGAGTGGAGGTAGCCGTCTCCTACTCCTTCTGAAGTCATATAGTGACCATTAGCTAAGATGACCTTTTCTGACTTGGTTTCATTAAGGTCAGTGAAGAAATCCTTGTTATTTGTCATATGGCTGCTTACACCAGAATCTATACACCATATAAGCTTTGCAGATGGGCCTGTACTGGCATTAAATGCAGCTTCAACACATGCAGAATCTTCCTTTACAGCTTTTTTAACCCTTTGATGACAGTTCTGCTTTTTAAACTGACTCATTCTTGCTTTACAAATTCTGCAGTCTGCTTTAAGGTGGTCGGGCTTTTTACAGACAAAACATTCACGAGTTTCTCTTAGATTGCTCTTATATTTAGGGAAATACTGTGTATTTAATGCTGTTTTTGCTCTGTATTCATTACTGCTGCTTACATACTGCGTTTTTCTCTTGAATTCATCCACAAGTTTGCCTTTAACATACTCTAGTGTCATCTCATCATCTGGCCATGCATCTCGTGCAGTCACAAGTGTGTCATAACTTTCTGGAAGTTTAATAGAAGTGCAGCGATAAGAAAATCTTTAATTTTTTCTCCAATACCCCTGAGATGCTCCACAATCTCTAGGGTGTTTCTTATATAGTCCTGCATATTCTGTCCATCACTTAGCTTTGACTGATGCAACTTTCTCATGAGATAAAGCTTATTGCTGAGATTTGATTGTTCATGCACTTTCTGTAACTCATCCCACATCTCCTTTGCAGTTGCACACTTGCATATATGGACAATCTGAGTGATTATCATCTACACTGAGTGGGATTGTGCCTCGTGCTTTCTGATCCTTCTCCAGCCAATCATCTGGTAATGGATGAGGCACTTGTTCCTGAGTATATTTCCATGTACACTCTCTTATTAGCAGCATCATCACCTTGAATTTCCAGGACTGGTAGTTCTAGTTAGTGAGGCTTGGCACTGAGAAATTGACAGATTTGCTGCTAGTGGACATCTTCTCTGTTGCTCTGGGCTTCTGTTGCTGTGTTACTATGGGGTCCTGTGTTACTCTGGGCCCATAACCCGTTGGCAGTGGGTTATTCAGGATACTCTCCAAGCGTGTGACAACAGAGCTTCTTTATTCAGAAACAAACAGGAACAATATATCATAAGCTTGACAGATCAGGAATAAATCATTTGTGTGCTTCTATCTGTGCATCATCTACAGCTGGCTGCTTCTTTCATACACAGACACAGGAAAATGTTATGAATGAGTCACTGAGGAGGAAAAACAAAAACAAGTTAAGCCCCAGAAAACCAGAGAGGTTGGTAACTAAGCGGATTGCAGACCCCTGATCCTAGCCACACAACTAGCAGTAGCCATGGAGTGTACCTACGATGATCCTAGACGTCTCGTCACAACCGGAGAACTAAATAAGCCTAAAGCAAGAAAAGGGGAAATCTAAACTGCCCCAGAGCAGACCCCAAAGCAAAAGACAGCCCCAAACATGTATTGTCGGTGAGACAAGATGAAAACACAAACACAGATAGAAAAATAGGCTGAGCAAACGATGGGGCCCACACTAACTAGAAAGGACAGGAAAGGAAAGATGCTGTCTGCAATCACGCACAAAACCCTGCCAAAAAATGTCCAACACTTTCTGATAACAAAAACCCTGAAGTCGCTAGACTTCAATTCCCTATATCAGATTTTGGTATATTCTGAAGACAGAGCAAAACGAGACCAATCTGATCAGGGACAAAAAGCAAACTGGCATAAACAGAGACATAAGAATGGAAATTCAGCACAGCCCCAGCAGGGGCTGGCTGACCACAAAAACTGAGTAAACCAGACCAAATCTCAGGTGAAAAAATAGCAGAGCACACTTATCTTGAGAAGGCAGGAACAGATCTGGAAACCAGAACCTCAGGGCAGGAAAAAAATCACCAGCACAAAATTAGGGAGTCGGCTGTCTTAAATCCAGTCAGAGACTCCTGAAGTCCAATCACAGTCCTCCTCCTCAGGTGGCAGGTCTCTGCCATTTAGATCAGCTTCATTACCTGCTGTCACCACCAGAGGGAGCCCGGATGGAGAACTCATGACTCCTCTGTCAACACAGCCTGCTCCACCACCCTCACCAGAAGTCAGAGGTAAACCAGAAAATGAGTTCACAACAGAAAAACAGGATATGCAGTCACATGCTCTCCCTGAGTGGGCCTCTGGGAGTTTTTTGTTCTAACTTTATAAATATTATACAAATCTAGCAACTAAACACTCATAGTAAGGAATGGAGTTGTTGCACCAAACATATTCCAACAGTTTTACCCTTTGGGAGTGAGGTGCCATTGCTCACATATTTATTGCATTTCATTTATCTAACTTTGTGTGTTTATTTCATTGTTTTTAAGCCATTGTCTAAAAAGCCATATACTTATATTTATGTGATGAACCCTGCCAATTATTTTATTTGTATAGCTATCCTTGAATCTGCTTGGAAACAATTACAATAAAAACAATATTTTGGCTAATATAGATTTTTCTAAAATTTGAGGAGAATTCAAGTTCACCCAAATTTATTTGCTCTTACACGTTACATTGAAATTTTTAGGGGAAATCCAAATTTTTGTGTCTTTTGTCCAAGATACAAATATATTTCTTCTCTTATTATACATTTATTAGAAAACATTGCACTGTGGAATACAAAGTAAATGGTAAATATCAATATAAACTTCATCCACAATAGAAGGACCTTTTCATTGCAGTTCTTTATCATCTCTATGCCCTTTTGTCACATTTTTCACCCTATCATTTGTAAAGAACGCTGTACAGGTTTTCAAGGCACATGCAGAATAAAACCAATATGAAAGATTTCACATGTCTTTAAATAATCTTTAAATATACCAGTGTCTGCAATTTATATATAAAAAATAAAAATAAAAATAAAAATAAGTAAAAATAAAATAAAAATAAAATAAATAAAAAAATTAATAAATATAAAAATAAAGCAAAAAGAAAAATTAAGAGTTGCCGCTAATAGGAATATTCATAAAAGGGAAAAATGTAAAATAGTAACATAAAATACAAATTTACTAATGCTATATGGTGATTCATTTGTGTCTCTTAAACTTACTTTCCTTGTTTTTGGGTGGGTACTCATTTATGTTTTTTGTGCCAGATGCTTCAAAGTGGTGCATGTGGTTCATGAATTTTGAGCAAAACAAAACAAAAAGCTCTATATTTTTTTACTTATACTGCTTTGCATATTTTTCGAGCAAAATGTCACATTTTAAGATGAAACATTACAAAATTTCAGAGTTACATAGAATGATTCCGGGGGACTGGAGGACACTTGCACAAAAATGTTGTGACTTTTTAAAAAGTCACTTTTATGAATTGGCAACAAACGTCTGGAAAATAAAATACGCCCATATTGACAGAGATGAAAAAAAAATAAAATTAAATAAAAGCTAACACATAGAAAGTAGAGTAAAAAAAATACAGAAATGAAAAGAAGAATATGGCATACGTCAAAAACAGAACAAAAACAAATATTAGACAAAAAAGGTACAAAATGCAATAATGCGTTTAATGAGGGGAGTGATGGAGTAAGATGTGCCAAATTCATTAATATGTGCGCCTATTTCGGAATTTGATGAATTTGATCTTATTGCTATGCGCCTCCACCAGAAATGTTAATCTAGTTAAGGGCTAGTATAATTACTTTTGTGGGAAAAATTATGTTGAGCTTGATAGAAATAGAAAAGTTTTGTACACATTTTTTATACCACATTTCATGGAGTTTTGCTCCAAATTTTGGCAAAAAATGCTTGATGAATTGAAGTATATGACTATATTTTGAAATAGATTTTGTAGCAAATGCTTTTGCAAAGCCTAAAACCACTGCAAATACCCCTGGAATAAGTTTACTATTGATTTCAAAAGAATAAAAAACAGAGCTCATAGTCATTTTTTCCTATTTTTTTAGACTAGAAAAGTAGAAATGTAATTTCTAGCATTTCTGCTTAAAAAAAAGTTTGAATTTTGACCACTGAATCAGTAGGAGAAGAAAAATTTGTAACATTCACACAAAAAACACATGAAAATAACAACTAAAAAACTTCTAAAAAAATGTTTTTTTTGTTTGAATTTTTCAGCAAGGAAAATCGACATAAAACATTTGCATTAGTGATGAGCGAGCATACTCGTTGCTCGGGTTTTCCCGAGTTTGCTCGGGTGTCCTCCGAGTATTGGCGTACTCATAGATTTAGTGTTTGTCGATGCAGTTGCATGATTTGCGGCTGCTGGAAAGGCTGTATACATGTGGGGGTTGCCTGTTTGTTAGGGAATCCCCACATGTATTCAGGTAGCTGCTTCAACATAAAATAAATCTCCGCGCACGCCAAAATACGAGCATGCTTTGGCTTTTTTTTGCATTTTTCACATATTCACAACATTTTGCATATTTTCGGCAGAATCATTCAGCACTCAGACATTATAGGAGAATGAACTGTTTTATATGGGACATTCAGCACCCATATTCTTCATCAGTAAAGGGAATGTGTCATGTATAAGCAATGCTCTAAACCTGCAGATATGGGGTTAATCTGCAGGTTAATAGTGTTCTGAAGATTCCCAGGGTCCACACTGAAAGCCCCACTGCCAGAGCTTTACTCCTCCCAACAGCCTCGGGCTTTCAGTCATAGGGGTGGCGCTGGCGCGACCTCAGTCACTGCTCAGAACACAGTGAGTGGCGGCTGTGATCGCGCCCCAGCACTGACTGAAAGCCAGCTCTAATGACCAGTAAACTGTAAAGTTAAAAATTCTTTAGTTCATGAGTATGGAGAGGATTTGTAAGCAGAGGTAAATTGCAAAGGTACTTGTTTTTGCAGATACTTTTCAACTTCACCCATTTAAGAAGTTGAGAATAACCCCTTTAGTGTATGCAAAATTACATAGGAGCTGTGTACAGAAAATAATATATTTCTTAAGGCCGGGGTCACACTGGCGAGGAATACGGGAGAGTGAGAGGCGCAAAAAGCCCGCATTAGACACGGACAAATGATTCGCTATGAGGCAGCTCCCATCAGCCATATATTTCTCCTCAGTATCCTACGCTCCGTGCCACTCGCAGCATGCTGCGATTGTCAGCGTACTACGCCCGTAGTACGCCAATGCAAGTCTATGGGTGCGCAAAAAATACGCATTACACACGGAACACACATGTGACTTGCGAGAAATACGCACCAGGTGTCTTTTAGAAACCCTGTCATAGGGCTCCATTATATGTCCATTTTGCAAGCCTGCGAGAAAATCTCGCCATACGGATGCCATACGGATTACATACGGATGCTGACATGCGCAAAATACGCGACCACACCTTGATTACGGATGACATACAGAGCACTATTTAGGGGTCTGTCATCCGTATTACGCATGTAAAATACTGACCGTATTTTGCGCAGGTTAGTGTGACTCCAGCCTAAGTTGTTTCATTGTTTATTTTTGATAACATATTTGTCTTTGAGAATAATGTTTTACCACAATAGAAATTAATGACAAATAGTTTATTAACGAATTTCACCTACATCTAATTTTCTTATTGACCATCTTGGCAATTCATGTCACGCTATCATCAATCAGCCCCCTCACCATATCCTCATTATACATGTAACATGAATACCCTTTTATAAAGACCTCTATTAATTTGTATGAATCATTTTAACCTCATTGTGGCAAATTTACCCATCAATCACAATGCTGCACTTATCTCCGTCATATCAGTCTCCTAAATATTCACTGCACCCAAATATCTTTCACAACAAAAGTTCACTAAGCTTGACTTGTAATAATACAGTGTCATTTAGATTAAAAATGAATACCATTATATTATCTTTATATTATCTATACTTATGCAGCTATGTGCCTGGTATTACAGAATATTAAGGATGATTTTTGGGATTATTACAGATAGTACTGTCAACAGTTTCATTTTCAGTATTAAATGAGTTATTCAATTATTTAAAATTAATAGTTATTGCATAATATAGGTCAGCATTTCTAGGTTTGTTGGGGTACAAGTACAGCCAATATTAGAAATACATAACTGTATGAGTGGCTGTCCAAAGACTTATGTTATCCTTAAAGGAAATCTGTCAGCAGGTTTGTGCTATGTAATCTGGGGGCTGAGACTTTGATTTCAGCAATGTGCCACTTATTAGGCTGTGTGCTGTTGTTTCAATGCAATGAGTGTTTTATCAGCAGGAAATTATCACTGCTGGACTAGGTGTCTGCATGCCTCCTGTTCCAACCACACATCAAGCCCTGATTAGCAGCTTACTGGCAATATATAATGTACACAGAAAGATGCTAATTAGAGATATGGGCAGGGTTTGTTTTTTAGCTCTGCTGCATGCTAAATCTAAAATCTCTGATTTGGGTCTCAAGTGCTTCACCTAGTAAATTAAGTGATACATTGCTGGTATCAGGGTCCCTTTTCCAACATTATGCTGCTCTCAGATGAGGTAGAAAAAATTTGGTGACAGATTCCCTTTAAGCATATCATACCAAAAGGGATATCCCTCTAAGGACACAACAGACATACTGTAAACCTTTAGACCTCAGAGTTGATTTTTTTTCTACCTTTCAATAGCCATTGCTCCTTTAAATTTTGTTATATAACAATAACATATTAATTGATTTTTTACATTGTTCAGCCTAGTTAGGCATTATTTTACCCTGTGTGTTTATAGGCACTGTTGTGTCCCACAAATGGGAACAACCTGTAATACATATAGTCTCTGTGTTGAGTTTTTCCTCCAATCAGCAAATTCCCTGTTGTTGCCAAGTAGAATTAAACTGTGTGAAGATTGTCCCTATGTCCCTCCCATAGTTGGGCTCTGTATTAGGTTGCTCCTTCAGTTTAGTCTACAGTTTAGTCTACAGCAGCCATTACGCAAGACTCATGGGTACTCACCTGTACAGATTACTCCTTTTTACCCCTGTTCATTGTAAGCTAATATAAGATTTTGGAAGAAAACAGCATCGTTTCTCCTGTTTTTTCTACAGTTACATTACCAGTGGAGTTAAACTATCTGCGGATGTCTGGTGTTGTGAGTATGAGTTCTACAATTATCTAAGAAGCTGATAAGAACACTTGGGATTTGCAGCCATCAGAAAGAGGCAAAATAGTAAAAAGAGGCAGAATAGTAAAAAGGAATTGCTTTGACCAGGAATAGTATACAGTTTTAATCCAAGAAAAGGATTGTTTATAAGGCTAACTTAAAGCCACTAAAACAGCAGCTTACGTGGTTGCAGACATTTTCTTCACTTCAGAAAATTGCACAGCCAAAGATTTAACCTGAGTAAGAACAGTTCACAGCCTGTAATCCAGAGAAAGGATCATCTTTAAGATATTGAGAAGCTGCAGTTTTCATAGACTTGTATCAAATTCTGTGCTCTTCAGCTCAACTATTTGCAACTTTGCATTGGTCCGAGACTAAAAGAACCCTTTCACTGCCAGTCCTGCAGCAGCAAGAATTAGAGACAGAACTTCTCACAGTTCGGAGTGAAAGATCCAAACGATCAACCAATCCTACATGAAAGGTAAAAGACAACCTAGAATCCACCAAAAGTGAATTGCTACACCACAACTTCCCTATGGAAAAGAGTGCTGAACTAAGTAACTGTCTTAACTGTGCCCGGCTCTCACAAGTTACAACCAGAGAGACACTTGTAAAAAATACATCTCTACTCTGTTGAAATTAAATATGCCAGAGTCTCTAAAGGAACTCCAGGACTTCCAAAAGCTCAATGCCGAATGAGACTGCACCATGCGAGACATTGTGGACGATACAGAAGCAAAAATCGCACAAATGTCAGAAGCGGCATTGCACAGATCCAGGTCTGCTAGGAGCTCAAAGTACTCAATCAAGTCAAGCTCATCTAGGTACTCAACCCTCAGTGAGAAATTCATAAGAGCATGAGCCGAAGCAGAATCTACAAAAATGCAAGCAGTTTTTGCCCAAAGGAAGGCAGAGATGGAAGCTGAATCTGCACACAAGAAAGCAGAGATGGAAGCTCAATCTGCACACAAGAAAGCAGAGATGGAAGCTGAATCTGCACGCGAGAGGGTGGAAATAGAAGCCCTGCAGAAGGAATGTGAACATGCAGCAGCCATGGCAAAGCTAAAGATCTTCCAGCAAGCCCTAGGTGGGAGCCAAGGAGGCAGCCTCAATTTGTGCTAATTTGACACAGAAGACACACTTAAGCGCACAAGAGACTATGTGCTGGGCTAAGCCAACGAACCTCTGACCACCAACAACATTCCTGATAGTACCGACCCCTCTCCAAAGCATCAAGACGTCAATCCTCCTGCAGCTCCCAGCTTTCAAGGTCAGTCCATTGTGCCATAAACATTCAAACCTGAACCTCCTTCATGCTTCAATACACAGTCATATCCTACACTGTAGCAAAGCCATACAGCTCCAGTCACATCTATGGCAGAAACTATTCTCAGTAAACCGGTTACTGCACTAAATGCTTATGCCGCACAATACTATCCTACGTTTATAAGTCAAGACGCTACAGATCATATGAACAGCAATTGTTTTCCCAAAGTCAGAGAAAACTGACATGTCTGACTTTGCAAGATACATGGATGCCATGAACTTACTAAGACCAGTCTCACAAGGTTCGATGATCAACCAGAGAACTATACTGTATGTTTTTTTCTGGTGAGGTCCAGTGTTAAGGGCCCAGAGGTCCTTTATTCAAAGAGGGGTACTGTCACAATCCATTTTTGGATTCGTGGCAGCTCTGGTTCCACTTTGTTTTAAATGTACCTTTTTTGCTTTCAGGCCAGCAGGGGTTAATATCAGTTTCTCTTGCTGCAACTGCAGAGTTACTAAGTCAGCTGATGTGGGTTGTGGCCACTCCCACTGTCCTTTAAATAGTCACCTGATGCATCAGCTGACTGTTGGTGATAGAGCATTCTATACTGACCAAGTCTGGAGTAAGGAGCGTTCTGGTTTCACTGGTGCCTCTGCTGGTTTTGTGAGTTTGTGATCCTGATTCCTTTCTTCTGCTGTGTGATGCTTTCCAACTGAGATAGATGTAAAGCTAAGCTTCATGCTTTTACCTCATGTGTGTTTCATGTTTGTCACTATCCCCTGTGTTGTTCCATCTGCAGTGGTGATGCTAGCACCCTTACTGGCCAGTGCACTAGCCAGTGCAGTGCTAGGTGACAGTGAGTGATGAGGTTCCAGACGGAAGTGGGGGGAAGGACCCATTTAGGGCGTTAGGGGACTGCAGGGTCAGGCTTAGGTTTGAGCAGGAGGTGACCAGTCCTCATTATCAGTAGGGCCGTCCTCTCCCCATTTCCATTCAATTGTGTTTGTTGTGCCTTCCGCTGAATGACCCCCTGGTGGGATCATGACATTCACCCAGTTTTTGAGGGAACTTGGCAGGGAGGTTGGTCCAAACATCTCGTAGAACTTTCCACAGATCTTATGTGAATGTAAGCCAATGAACAGTTGAACAAATGAAAACACATAATTGCATGCTTCCTTTTGGATGATTTTTTTATATGCTGGTGAGAACCTAGCCTAATCCCTATAAACATTGGATAATCTTTCCTTCTAGCTGCATATTCTGTATGATATTTGGCTTTATTAGCAATTTCGGATGTATATTCTATTTCATACATCCATCACAGAATATCATTCATTTTATTTGAAAAGACAAAAGCAGTCTACATCCATAGTCCAACACTTCATTTCCATCAACTAACAGAGACCATCACCATATTCCCTAATTACCAAACTTTCCATCAGACCAAGCACATTCTGGATTGACAACTGCCCATAAATTCCAGTACAGCCTATAAAAATAGGGCACTTTTTTGTCCTATATGTAAAAAAAATTGAGGCGTCTATGATTTTTTTTTGAGGCTGAAGAATATTATACCAATTATTATAACTGTAATTATCATTACTTTACAGTTTACAGAGAATTCGGGTGAATATCAGAATTATGGGCTGCAGAAATGTATAACTTATAAAGTCGTAAAAAATATCAGAGATTTTTTTCATAAGCTGTCCAGGAAAAATAAGTCAAGAAGACAACCATTATCATATTTGACCACCATACTCTGGACTGTACTACAAGTGATCATCCCTTGTCCATACACACTTTAATCAATTTATTTTCAAGCTTTCAGATCATCTTTAGAAAAAATGCTTAGAATTGAAAGTCCTCAGTGGTTGAAACCTTTTAATGGCTAACTGAAAAGATGGTAACAAATTGCAAGCTTTCGAGACTACTCAGGTCTCTTCATCAGGCATAGACTAATACAAAATCTGAATAATCACCTATTTATACGCAACACAGCACAGAAATAATGCAATAGATAAGACAAGTGACGTGAAGCACAACTATCATTATGGGAGAGGAATAAACAGTTGTGACCATAAATATTTGAACAGTTAATAGATAAGGAGTGTGAAAGTTTTATTGCCCTCTCATTGGGGTCTGATTCTGTGTTGTGATGCCCCCACAAGGTCTGAGGATCAAACTCCTTAATTGATGTAAAAAGACATAAATCCATGCGACACATTCATTCCTGCATTGAGTGTGTCAAAGGTCATCATAAGTTTATATTCATAGACTCTTCTGTCTCTCTGAGTTATGAAGTTACCTTTCAATACCAGTAATTTCATGTCCATGGTGCTGTGATCAGGGATACAAAAATGTTTGGCCACAGGTAGATCCATTCTATTTTCTCTAATTGTGTGTTGATGAGAATTCAAGGATGACTTTACAAAAGAATTGCAAATATATAGGTGGTTAGACTTGCAATTGTTCATGTCTAGTGATGAGCAAGTATACTGGTTGCTGGGGTTTTCCCAAGCATGCTCAGGTGATCTCCAAGTATTTTGGCTTGCTCGGAGATTTAGTGTTTGTCGACACAGCTGCATGATTTGCGGCTGCCAGACAGCCTGAATACTTGTGTGGAATTTCTAACAAACAGGCATTGCTCACATGTATTCAGCCTGTCCAGCAGCCACAAATCATGCAGCTGCATTGACAAACACTAAATGTCCGCCAAAATAATCGGAGGACACCTGAGCATGCTCGGGAAAACCCGAGTAATGAGTATATTCACTATTCATGTCTAAATGCGAAACTAACTAAAAAGTAAGAATACTGCAGCTTTCTCACCAATATTGGCTAGGGTGTACTACATACATCCTAGCAACACACTTGTGAGTATATATACAGTAAACTTTGGGGTCCACACCGAACTTCCTACTCGGAATCTAGTGTGCGGCCACGGACCCCAAACACAGACTTCTCCAGGAAGTCCATGTTACTGTTCGGGTTTAACACCCCGGACATTGGGTGTTTCCCATGCTGTTATCTGCATTGAGCTCTGATACGTAGTAAGATCATTACCTCATTGATATCACCTCTAGCATTGCGAGAAAAAGTCTAAATTTCTTACGGTGAACTGTGGTGAACTCACTGAGCTCAGTAATGCACCGTGAGACATTTTCTTCTTTGCAGTGATCTCACTGAGGTTACTGCAGTTCATCAGGCCCAGCTCACAATGAAGTGAGCTGGGAACGCTGCCTCCATGACCTGTGGTAATCTGGAGGACATCACTGCTAGTCAATGATGCTGCACTCGCAGCAGCTCATTCTCCCGTGATTTTCAACCTAGACAGTCACATCTTGGCACATTCCAGGTGTTGAAAACCAATTATTGCAGACATTAATCATTTTCTATTTTTTACAAGGGACTGCGGTTTCAATGGAATAAGTGTAAGGTGAGGATAACTGTGTTTAAATATTTTGTAAAATGGTGTGTACTTTTATTAAAATAAAGGACTTTATTCTAGGTGTTTTTTGTTGACAATATGACTATGAGGTTAGTAATGGATAAGCATTTTATAGACAGCTCTACATTTTTAACTGCTGGGCTTGATGTCACCTGAAAATGCAAAAAGTGACATCAACCCCACAAGTATGAACCCCACTTGCCAACGCCACAGGGCAAGTGGGAAGAGCCGGGCAAAGCACTAGAATTGGTGCTTCTAATAGATGCAAGATTTTATACAATCTTGAAATACTCATAGCAGCCTACTCCTGGTGCAATAAAACGCCCATCCCCCATGTTTTTGCATGAGTCATTATTTGGTATATGATATGTAGACTATAGAAGAACACTAAGGATATTTACTCAGCAAAAGCTAAATATGCATAATTCTGACTTACTTTGGACCACAAATTGGCATAAAACAGGTTTATGATGAGTTTTCGATTTTTTTTGTTCATTGCTGGACACAAAGGTGTGGCTTGGGAAAATGAGTGTGGCCTGACTCTTAAGTAAAAAAAGTAGCCTAAAGTTAAACAGAAATGTCTAAAGATACACAAGTTGCATCATACAGCATTATTAATTTGGCTCAGTGCATGTCCCAAACATTTTCAATGATTGTAAAATGCAATATACAACATATACTAATGTTAAGAGTAGCATGAGTAAATTAGAAGTAATAGTTGTGTGGCTGCAAAATGTATTTCAAAAATAGCACAGCCAAAAAAAAAAAACGTGCCATGGGCAAAAATAAGGATTACAACACAGCACAACAGAAAACAATTTTCAAATTAACTGTACAGTACATCGGAGATTATCCGGGAATGATGGATGATGTATTCTTTTCTTCTGAGACTGATGACTTATTCTCTAATTAGTTTATAAACCATCCTGTTTTCAATTGCATGTTTACAGACGAAGACACTCTAAAAATACTTCTCCATTACACAAGAATGGATTCAGTAGAATTTGGATCAGTACTTGTAACAATCTATCTTGAAAGACAAAAGTTTGTGAATATTACTTCCATTACACTTACAATAGCATTGTTCATTCAGGCTTTTATACAGCAGCCACAAGGTGGACAATCCATACCATCTCAGTAGCTGTTTTGGGGCCTGTGAGGGAAGGTGGTCCAGCCTGATCACAAGGTAATCACATTACACCATCCTCTCTGTTGTGTTTGTGTTCCGTCACCTCCCGTACAGATCTCCTCTGAAGATATAGGACATTTGTGGGACTGGCCCTCCTTCCAGCATCTGACTGTTTTAGATGCCAGTCTAGGTTTAATTAATTATTTTATTTTTCTTCAAGCTGTTCTTAGCCAAGATTCAAACTCAGGATCTGTAGCATAAAAGTCAGAAACATAAACAGTGAGACAAAGACTACCCTGACCTTTATAAAGAGAATTTTCTCTCTCTAAAGAACTAAATGGTGCTTTTTTGCTAGGACAATGTTCTTGTTTATAGAGATATATCTCCATATACCAGTACATTTCTATATACCGTATTTTTTGGACTATAAGACGCATCTTGTTCCTCCTAAATTTGAGACAAAAATTGAGGTGGTGTAATGTAGCTTACCAGGGGAGGGGGCAGCAGCGGTAGAGCGGTGGCCTACAGCCTCGCACGGCCTGCAGCATTGCCCCACTCCTGCAGCTGCCGTCTTCCTGCAGCAGTGACCCTGCTTCGTGTAACACCTCTTCCACCGCCCCCCAGTAAGCTATCGCAAATTCCAACTATCAGATGGACCCCATTTTATTAATAAAAAAGTTTTACTATTTTCCTCACCATAACGTTACTAAATAATACCAGCAAAACAAATTGCAAAATTTGCAGTTTAGTAATATACTTTTTTATAAAACTGCATCTTTTAATCATAACAACCTGCTCAATGCGCCAAACATGCTGTTTATGATGTTTAGCAAATGGTGATTTTTTTTTTCATTTAATCCATAACAAGATTTAATAAAAATGTGAACATCTAATGAGATTATGGCAATATGATGTATACAAACTACAGCTTTTCTAGTCAAAAACAAGATCTCATTAAAGCAAAATTTAGCTGTAGATAAAAAAAAACTTCAGGAAAATAATTTGGCACTCCAAAATCTGATGCAAATAAGTTTATTTCACACAATGTCCAGTGTTGCAAAAATAACTGATGTTTTGGCCCAAAGGCCTTCCTCAGAACATCAAACAAAAATTACAATAGGTGTACTATAATGTAAAAATAAGCAATTAAGTAGTTGTTGTCTATATGAAGCAACTGAAATAAAATAACAGAAAATACACTCACTGGCCACTTTATTAGGTACACCTGTCCAACTGTGTGTTAAGACTTAATTTCTAATCAGCCAATCACATGGCGGCAACTCAGTGCATTTAGGCATGTAGACATGGTCAAGACAATCTCCTGCAGTTCAAACCGAGCATCAGTATGGGGAAGAAAGGTGATTTGAGTGCCTTTGAACGTGGCATGATTGTTGGTGCCAGAAGGGCTGGTCTGAGAATTTCAGAAACTGCTGATCTACTGGGATTTTCACGCACAACCATCTCTAGGGTTTACAGAGAATGGTCCGAAAAAGAAAAAAAATCCAGTGAGCGGCAGTTCTGTGGCCGGAAATGCCATGTTGATGCCAGAGGTCAGAGGAGAATGGGCAGACTGGTTCGAGCTGATAGAAAGGCAACAGTGACTCAAATTGCCACCCGTTACAACCAAGGTAGGCAGAAGAGCATCTCTGAACGCACAGTTCGTCGAACTTTGAGGCAGATGGGCTACAGCAGCAGAAGACCACACTGGGTACCACTCCTCTCAGCTAAGAACAGGAAACTGAGGCTACAATTTGCACAAGCTCATCGAAATTGGACAGTAGAAGATTGGAAAAACGTTGCCTGGTCTGATGAGTCTCGATTTCTGCTGCGACATTCGGATGGTAGGGTCAGAATTTGGCGTAAACAACATGAAAGCATGGATCCATCCTGCCTTGTATCAACGGTTCAGGCTGGTGGTGGTGGTGTCATGGTGTGGGGAATTTTTTCTGGGCACTCTTTGGGCCCCTTGGTACCAATTGAGCATCGTTGCAACGCCACAGCCTACCTGAGTATTGTTGCTGACCATGTCCATCCCTTTATGACCACAATGTACCCAACATCTGATGGCTACTTTCAGCAGGATAATGCGCCATGTCATAAAGCTCGAATCATCTCAGATTGGTTTCTTGAACATGACAATGAGTTTACTGTACTCAAATGGCCTCCTCAGTCACCAGATCTCAATCCAATAGAGCATCTTTGGGATGTGGTGGAACGGGAGATTCGCATCAGGGATGTGCAGCCGACAAATCTGTGCCAACTGTGTGATGCCATCATGTCAATATGGTCCAAAATCTCTGAGGAATGCTTCCAGCACCTTGTTGAATCTCTGCCACGAAGAATTGAGGCAGTTCTGAAGGCAAAAGGGGGTCCAACCCCTTACTAGCATGGTGTACCTAATAAAGTGGCCAGTGAGTGTATATATATAAATGAAATGTCAAATATTACATACCGTATATACTCATGTATAGCCGAGATTTTCAGCCCCTTTTTTGGGGCTGAAAGTCCCCCTCTCGACTTATACACAAGTCATATCCCTGGGGGTCAACGGGGGAGGGGGAGCAGGGGTGTCAGAGATCATACTGACCCCCCGACGCAGCTCTGCAGCCCCCCACTTCTCCTATGGTTTCCCTTCCTTCCTTCAGCGGTCACGTGGTACCGCTCATTAAACTCATGAATATGTGCATATTTCTGAGTTTAATGACGGTTGAAGGAAGGAAGAGAGACGTAGGAAAAGCTGGACTGCAGAGACCGCGCCAGGAGGGGGTAAGTATATTCGATATTCACCTGTCCGCGTTCCCACGCTGCTCACCACTGTCTGCTGCATCCTGTTTCAGTGACGTTTAGCCAGCAGAGGGTGCGATGACGTGGTTAGTGCGCGCTGCGCCCTCTACTGGTTAAACAGTCACTGTCACAGGATGCAGCAGACAGTGGTGAGCAGCGATGCATCCAGGACAGGTGAACATCTCAGGTGCTGGGTCCTGAGCGAGGGGCAACACCGGCACCTGGCCCTCCAGCGAGGAGAGGTGAGTGTGCAATTTTTTTTTTTGCAGCAGCAGCATATGGGGCATAAAATATGAAGCATCTTATGGGGCAGCATATGGGGGCATAGTGTATGGGGCAGCATATGGGGGTATATTCTATGGAGCAGCATATGGGGGCATATTCTATGGGGCAACATATGGGAGCATATTCTATGGGGCAGAATATGGGGGCATATTCTATGGAGCAGCATATGGGGGCATATTCTATGGGGCAGCATATGGGGCAAAGTCTATGGAGCAGCATATGGGGGCATATTCTATGGGGAAGCATATGGGGCAAGTTCTATGGGGCAGCATATGGGGGCATATTCTATGGGGCAGCATATGGGGGCATATTCTATGGAGCAGCATATGGGGGCATATTCTATGGAGCAGCATATGGGGGCATATTCTATGGAGCAGCATATGGGGACATATTCTATGGAGCAACATATGGGGGCATATTCAATGGAGCAGCATATGGGGGCATATTCTATGGAGCAGCATATTGGGCATAATCTATGGAGCATTTTATGGAGCATCTTATGAGGGAATAATACAGTATGTGCATTAAGTACTGCATATGGGAGCATTATGTATCAACATCTACATTTTTGCCAAATCTTTTTTGGTGAGACATAAAGAGGGCCCAGATATACATCCTGCGGGGTCCTGAGGCCTTTCACAGTCAAAGTCCACCTCTGATCACCAATAGATGCCTCAGTGCAGTGCTGCCAGTTATATTAGCCACGTCCACAATGGGGCTCACAATTTAATTTCCCTTTCACAAAACCACATCAATGGCAATGGTAAAGACAGAAATGAGAGAACTAATTTTGATTATGTATTTTGATCATTTCCAAAATATTTCATATGCAAATAATTAAAAGTTGGCTATCCCCCATACCAATCTCATTCCAGATGAGCACCAATTTCTCAACCATTCCAGATGAGCAGCTGCTCATTATTCTTCTATGAGTGCTCCTAATCTAATGAATGTTTAATATCCAGAGAGACATAGAGGGATAGAAATAGCAGGGAATAATAATATATATATATGAGATGTTTGCTCACTGTTCTTGTGATCATTTTGACACCACGAGGTGAGATATTGCATGGAGCCCCAGATGCAGGGAGATTATTAGTAGTCTTGTATGTCTTCCATTTTCTTATTATTGCTCCCACAGTTGATTTCATCACACCAAGCTGCTTGCCTATTGCAGATTCAGTCTTCCCAGCCTGTTGCAGGGCTACAATTTTGCTTCTGGTGTCCTTCGACAGCTCTTTGGTCTTCACCATAGTGGAGTTTGCAGTGTGACTGTTTGAGGTTGTGGACAGGTGTCTTTTATATATTCATAACAACTTAAAACAGGTGCCATTACTACAGGTAATGAGTGGAAGACAGAGGAGCCTCTTAAAGAAGATTTTACAGGTCTATGAGAGCCAGAAATCTTGCATGTTTTTAGGTGACCATATACTTATTTTCCACCATAATTTGAAAAAAAATCTTGCCAAATCAGACAAGGTGATTTTCTGGATTTGTCTCCTGATTTTGACTCTTATGTTTGTGGTCTACCTATGATGTCAATTACAGGCCTCTCTCAGCTCTTTAAGTGGGAGAACTTGCACAGTTGGTTGCTGACTAAATACTTTTTTCTCCACTGTATCTAAATCAAATCAGTATTTGGTGTGACTGCCCTTTGTCTTCAAAACAGCATCAAAGTATCATTTCTTCTAGATACACTTACACAAAGTTTTTGAAGGATCTTGTCAAGAATGTTGTTTTAAACATTTTGGACTCCTTGTTCTTCCAACTGAAGACAGTTATTAATGACATTGACTGTATGATTGTGGTTATTGTCCTGCTGCAAAATATATTTGGATGCATCCAGAAATCCTCCCTGATGGTTTTGCATTATGGAAAAATATCATGCTTAATTTCTTAACAGTTGAGGACACTATTAATCTTGACCAAATCCAAAATTCCACTTGCTGAAATTGAGCACCAAACTTATAAGGAACCTCACTATTGCCTTTACGTATCACAGTACGTCTCTCCAGTCCTTTGCAATTGAACTGCGTTCTATTACAGCCAAATATTTAAAATTTGTCTCATCAATCATTAGCATCTACTTCCATTTTTCTGTATATCATTTCCTGTGTTTTACTACATAGCTGAATCACTTGGCCTTGTTTCTATATTGATTGCTGACAGTTGTGAGCTGATGGCACTGATGGACATGTTCCAATTATTAAGGGAAGTAAGCATGATGTGTCTGTCATCTGCTGAACTAAGCTTCCTTGGCTGACCACTACGTCTACAGTCCTCAATGTTGTCCATTTCTTGGTTGTCGTTGATGCTGAGAAATACAGGCATATCCATCATACAATAACATCAGGGAGGCATTTGATTTAGAAATGAGCAAATATATTTAAGTGGAAATATATTCTACTCTAAGTTTACAAAAATTTCTATTCTCTAAAATGCGGGGTTTGGGCATATCGTTTACAAGTGGATTCATCAAAATGACAGTTGCTGGCCACCATTTTTCCAAATTGTAAAGGACCATTAAAAGGTAAAAAATAAAATTTTAAAAATCTATATATTCATCTTACTGCCCACCTCTCCTGCCCCTCTGCTCCTCACCATCACCTGGCCTGGTCCCCGTCGCATTTTTTACTCAATGCCGTGATGGTTCTACACATGCACACATGGGTCACAGTGCATGTCATAAAGTCATGACCTTTCGTGCATGGAAATCTTAGAGCTGTAAGTGCTGGTTCAGTGTGGAAGTTCAGTAAATTTCAGGCCTTTACAACATTGATGAGATGATGTCACAAGGACCAACATGAGTGGCACACATGTCTAACTGAAAGCCATCAACTTACGGAGAAATAAAGTTCATTTTCTTATGAGTATGGCACTTTCAGTACTGGGTCCCTTTAATTAATAATGTCAACCATTTTGGCCTCCCGATAGCCAAGTGGAGACAGCAGGGACATGCAGCAGAGTTATGCATGAGAACTCAGGGCAGCGGCCCGTGACAGGGAGGAGCAGAGTGGCAGACACAGTGATTAGGGCGGCATTGAGAAGGTGTGAGAGCTGTCGGCATAACAGTACCCTCCATTACGCCTCCCTCTTTTTATGTCAAACTTCCGAGGAAACCTCACAAGAGTAAAAGGGGTGCAGACATTTTCATCAGGCTTCTTCCTGGAGGACTGATTTTTAGAGTACTGTGGACAGTCGGTTACAAAGTTCCAAACATCCTTGGCCTGCTTGAATTCATGCCCAAGGACTGTTTTCTCCTCCTCCTAGTAGAATCAAAGGTCTTATCTGGATGGACATCTTCCACAAGAACAGGATCCGCTTCAACAATCTCTTTTGAAGATATTGCTTCAGATTCTGAGGAGTTTTGACAGTCCAGCGGAAGGATAACCTGACAGGGTGGAGACCAAGGTGGACAATTCTTGCAGCTGAGTCATATCAGCACTGATCACCTCAATCAGCTGGTCTTGATGCTCATATTGAGCACTTACTTGTACCAGACTTGTACAAGAGACTGGTTCCCAGTTTGTCAGTGGGATCCATGGCCTGAACTTACTGTAACGTAGGTGTGTGTGGATCCACTGTGCCATGAGTCGGGTTTACTCTGGAGGGGCGTAACTAAGTGACTACCTGATTTTTGCTGCAGCAGAATAGATGAGTAGACGAGCTTCGCCAATAACAGAGAAGACTAAACTGAGATACACTTTAATCGGAAGCTAGAGACATGTGCAACTAGATCAGTGTTCCCCAACTCCAGTCCACAAGAGCCATCAACAGGTCAGGTTTTAAAGATTTCTTTAGTATCGCCCAGGTGGTGGAATTATTGCCTGTGCAGGTGAGCAGATCTCACCTGTGGAATTTTAAGGGAAATCCTGAAAACATGACCTGTTGGGGCTCTTGAGGACTGGAGTTGGGAAACACTGAACTAGAGCCTAAGCTCCAGCAAGGGATAGGCCTAATATATCCCTAGCCTCGCATGGTGTTGGCTTGGCAAGACAAACTCATCATTACAACTCAAGGATATGCAGCAGAGTTACTGTCAGTATACAATGTACACAGAAAGCTAATGAGGGGCGTGGGCCAGAGTTAGCTTTCTGAGCTCTGCCACATTTTACATCTAAAACCGCTAATTGTAACACAATTGCTGCACCCAGTAAACTAAGTGTAATCAGGGTCTCTTCCTGCTTTATGCTGTTCTATGAGGTAGCAAAAACCTGGTGACAGATTATCTTTAAGACAATCACTATAATGCTCCTACGTCTATTTGCTTATTCCTTGTGTCTCAAAAACATTGGCATTGCTACAAGCAATCAACCTCATTTTCTCTACAGTATGTAAGAGGGAGGGGATGGTGTAGTGTAATGTGTAGTTTAAAAGACTAGTAGGAAAGAGTGACCATTACGAAGTTGCAGTTCTAGTGTATCTGTATCGTGGCAGACCCTAATAACAACTTCCTGTTAGTAAATAAAAATGTGGAAATTGTCCCCTGAACAAGCAGTAGGGGATAAAATAAAAGAGAATTCACATGGTTGATGTCAGGGCTGCCAATAAGAATTTTAGGGCTCCATACTGACAAAATTTTGGGGTCACCTTGAGACTCCACCCAGGCTCCAACCAAGCTCAGCTTCAACCTGTCAAATCTTTCACAGTCCCACAGCTCACTCTGGGAAAAACTCCTCTTCTACACCATGTCCTCACCAATTACACATTTACAGTTCCCATCTAACACCAGATCACATACATAGTGTCACGGCTGCAACCGTGGACATGGCCCAGCTGACACCTTTTCGTCCTACCAAGACCACGTGGGGTGACCGTCTCAGGTGGGGACGGAGTGTGGACCCACTGGACCACATAGGGTAATGTAGACCCACTGTACCACATAGGGTAACCTGGACCTAGGGAAGGGCAGCGAGCAGGGTCTGTGGCAGCTGAGCATGTGGACAAGATGGCGACAAGCAGAACTAGATAGCACCACACAACTTCAGGTATGAAGAAACATAAAGTTTACTTAAAAGAAATCACAGTACATAAATGGAACATAACGATGCCAGGCTCCTGATTCTGCACATCAAGGAAGGGTACAAGTCTCAGGATAACAGACGAAGGTAGGAGGACATCACGATTTGATGCAGTCTAGGATCATCTGGCAACGGCATACAATACTTAGATGGCCTCTCTCTCAGGACTCAGGCGTAGCACAGGCTGGACATCAGGACACAGGCAGGACATCGGGACATCAGGACACAGGCTGGACATGAGGACTTCTGAACACAGGCTGGACATCGGGACATCAGGACACAGTCAGAACATCAGGACACAGGCAGGCCATCGGGACATCAGGACACAGGAAGGACATCAGGACACAGGCAGGATATCGGGACAGCAGGACACAGGTTGGACATCGGGAAATCTCAGGACATCAGGATATAGGCAGGACATCAGGACATCAGCTGGACATCTGGTTACAGGCAGACATCAGGGCACAAACAGACATCAGTGCACAAGCAGGATATCAGGGCACAGGCAGGACATCTGGGCACAGGCTGGACATCTGAACATCAGGACACAGGCAGGACATCAGGACACAGGCTGGACATCAGGACACCGGCGTGGCAGCCCAGGTTATCGGCTGCGACACATACAGCACAGGACCAAAAACACTGGTGTGGCAGCTCAGGTTATCGGTTGAAACATGGACGGCACAGGATCAGGCAGCGGTGGTGGAGCTCCAGGAATCAGACAGCAGACTCCGGACATCGGACACCATCTAGGCACCAGGCAGATTCCAGACTATAGTAATCAGGCTCCGGGCATCGGACCTAGGAAGGAACTCAAGTGTGATGGTGCAAGCACCGCCGGGTTGGACCGGGGCCGGACGGAGTTAGTGCCGCATTGCAGGCTGAGCACTGCATAGTAAGCGCTCAGCAAAAACACCGGACTCCATCTTTAAAAGATGAACCCAGGTTAGTTCACAGTCACTGGGTACGGGGTTCCAGACACAAAGGGACTTCAGGAACATAACACAGACAACACAGTTCAAACAGGGCCAAGTACAGAAACAGATACAGGATCAAGGGTCCAGGCCTGGATATGCAGCCTCCAGGGGAAGGCAGAAAAACAAGACAACAGAAATGGGCCTGGATATGCAACCTCCAGGAAAGGCGGATGTGGGTACACACTAACCCTCATAAAAGCAGGGAAGGTGTGGCCGCGCACACCCTAAGCACAAACAGAAACCATTACAACACAGTCAGCACAGGCACTGAGGCTTAGGGCACCTGGTAGTGGCTGCAAGCCTGGACACATGTGGAAAGTCATGCACCAGCTGCAGAGGACTTTGCAACCCATGGATAGCTTCCACAGCAGCAGCCAGGGACCGCACATGCGGACAGTCATGCAGCGGAGCAAAGACATCACAACACATGTGCAGCTACACAGCGGAGCGGAAAACTGAGCAGCATCCATACAGGTAACAGACAACAGTATCCCAGCTAATTAGTGGGAAAGAAGCAAAGGGTTAAAGCAGAGACATGCAGAGTAACGCCAGGGAAACAAGGTACAAACAGAAGCATACAATCTAGATCACATGAAGTCATTATTGCCCTCTACTCCTGTTTGGTCAGACCTCATCTGGAATACTGTGTCCAGTTTTGGGTGCCACATTTTAAAAAAGACATCAACAAACTGGAGCAAGTTCAGAAAAGAGTGACCAGAATGGTGACCGGTCAGCAAACCCTGTCTTATGAGGGAAGGTTGCAGGATTTGGCAATGTTTAGCTTGCAGAAGAGAAGACTGAGAGGAGACTTAATAGCTGTCTACAAATATCTCAAGGGCTGTCACATTGTAGAAGGATCATCTTTATTCTCATTTGCGCAAGGAAAGACTTGAAGCAATGGGATGAAACTGAATGGGAGGAGACATAGATTAGATATTAGAAAAAACTTTTTGACAGTTAGAGTGATCAATGAGTGGAACAGGCTGCCACGAGAGGTGGTGAGTTCTCCTTCAATAGAAGTCTTCAAACAGAGGCTGGACAGACATCTGTCTGGGATGATTAAGCGAATCCTGCTTTGAGCAGGGGGTTGGACCAGATGGCCCAGGAGGTCCCTACCAACTCTACGATTCTATGATTCTATAAACACACCGGCGTTATACACAGCTAACAGTTTTTGTTTTGGCCAAAATACTTTTTAAGCTGCCACCATGACAAGGTCAACTCTTTTGGCAGGGCACTACTCTACTCTATCCTATTAAATGTTTCTTAAAATACCCAATACTCTTTTTAAGTATATTTTTATTTATTTTTGAAGGAAATGTGTCACATACATTTTTTAAAATGACCAATAATACCACATACAAGGGACAAATACCATCATACCATTGCAAGACCACATACTGTATTACCACCACATAGTGACTGAATAATACCAGATACCATGGACAAATACCATCACACTATAACCAAACCAAATATTACCACCACATAGTGACTGAATACTACAATCCTGATCATTAATAAAAATAATCCACAATACTAATATTACCATAAGTGCCATTATACATAGGAGCTCTGTACATTTTATATTGTCATATTGGATATAGTGTCAGTGTACAGATAATACAGGAAACACCGGTGACATTATACACAGGAGCTCTGTATATAGTGTAAAGATAATACATTGATCATCAGTGACATTATACTCAGGAGCTCTGTATATAATTTGAGTGAACAGGTATTAGAGGAATCAACGGTGACATTATACTCAGGAGATCTGTATATAATGTACAGGTAATACAGTGATCTTATATACAGGAACTCTGTATATAGTGTATAGTACAGGTAATACAGTGATTCAGATAAATAGGGATTGCCAGAGACATTATACACAGGAGCTCTGAACACAGTATACAGTGTATAGTGCCAGTGTACAGATAACTCACTGACTTACCGATGATGTCTCTATTTGAAGTCCTTTATCTTTGTTTTTCTCCTTCATCCAGAGCAGACAGCCAATCACTTCTTACAGCCAGAACTTGTCTCTACCTAAAATAACACAATTATCTAGAGCACCACTTCCAGAGCACATTCCCCAACTTCTACACTTCACAGTTGAATACAGACTTGCACCCACCATTAACATATAATTAGCTATTGTGCAACCCACCATTCCAAATATAAAATGTAATCCACTACTGTGCCCCCTCTGACCATACATAACTACTTTTCCTAACTAATAAATATAAATTAATTAGCACCTGTACTCTTTACCCCAATTTATTACCAGTCACACTCCGTCATCCTCAATGCCCTCCATTCTACCACTCCCCCAATTCAATATATTTAAATTCACCCATCTCCCAAAATTCATTACGTCATGTCCTCTCTCTTTCCCAGACCTACCCTCTATTCCTCATCATTTACTCTCCCCAACCCAATTCATCATTATTTGTTGTCCTCCACTCTCAATCTATCATTTGCTTTCCCCCACTCTCAATTCATTATCATTTTCTTACCCTACCCCCACTCTCAATTTATCATTTGCTGTCCCCACTCCTCACTCCCAATTCCGTATTTGCTCTCCCCACCCCTCACTTCCAATTTGTCATTTGCTCAGCCCACCCGCCACTCTCAATTCGTCATTTGCTCTATAAAATTGGTCATTTGATCTTTCCACCCTCTCACTCCCAATTGATCAACTGTGCTCCCTACTCCTACTCCAAATTCATAATTTGCTCTCCCCACCCCCACTCCCAATTCATCATTTGCTCTCCCCATCCCTTACTCAAAATTTGGCATTTGCTCTCCTCACCCCCGCTTCCAATTTAGTATTTGCTCTCCCAACCCCTCACTCCCAATTCAGCATTTGCTCTCCTCACCCCCTCTCCCAATTCAGTACTTGCTCCCCCCACCCCTCACTCTCAATTCAGCATTTTCTCATCCTTTTTTTTCCACTGTTCCCCACTCTCAGTTCATCATTTAATCTCCCCACCCCTCACTTCCAATTTGTCATTTGCTCTCCCCACCCGTTATTCCCAATTAATTATTTGTTCTCCCCACCCCCATTCCCAATTAATTATTTGCTCTCCCCACCCCTCCCTCCCAATTTGTCATTTTCTCTCCCCTCCCCCACTCCCAATTCATCATTTGCTCTCCCTCCTAACTCTCAAATCATTATTTGCTCTCCCCACCCCAACTCTCAATTCATCATTTGCTCTCACCACCCCACTCCTAATTCATCATTTGCTCTCCTACTCCTCACACCCAAGTCAGCATTTGTTCTCCCCACCCCCACTCACAATTCAGTATTTGCTCTCCTCACACCCACTCCCAATTCAGCCTTTGTTCTCCCCACCCCTAATTCCCAATTCAATATTTGCTCTCCCTATCCCCCACTCCCAATTCATTATTTGCTCTCCACCCACTCCCAATTCAGAATTTGCTTTCCTTCCCACTCCCAATTCAGCATTTGCTTTCCCCACTCCTCAGTCCCAATTTGCCATTGGCTCTCCTTACCTCTGACATCTCACTCCCAATTCAGCATTTGCCCTCTCTAACCCCACTCTCAATTTAGCACTAGTTGTCCCCAAGATAATTTAATTAATTCTATTTCTGGACTGTCATCCTGGTACTCTTACATGACGACGCATATGCGATGAGTCATCGCATACGCACTATCAGCTGCGCAACATAGATGAGGCAAAGGGACTCCCTTAGAGAATGCACAGTGGT
Organism: Dendrobates tinctorius; assembly: GCF_039654945.1. Classification (NCBI taxonomy): domain Eukaryota; kingdom Metazoa; phylum Chordata; class Amphibia; order Anura; family Dendrobatidae; genus Dendrobates; species Dendrobates tinctorius. The sequence continues at coordinate 65,688,140 of NW_027361707.1, forward strand.
CATGGCCATGAGAGGTCCAAGCCACACTGGCACACAATACTCTGCGGTTCAGTGAGCAGAAGCACAAAAGGGGGGCCCAGACCAAGGCCCCTACTCTTTACTTCTGCTCACTGGACCCCATACAGCAGTTAGGGTAGTATTGCCCTGATGGCGGACATGGTTGATGTACACGAGGTTGTATGGCTATTCACAAGTTGCATTTTTGTTGCTTTTTTGTTTCTACAGGCAAAACCTCCTTTCTTGGCAGTAAAGAAGCTGCTTACAAAAAGCAGGTTTAGCTGAGTTTTTGCTGTGTATTTTCCGTTTTTATTGTCTCTTGTGCATGTTGCCAAAGTTTAATTCCCCCCCAAAAAATGATGCAACTTCCTTAGGATTTTGCACCAAAAAAGAAGCAAAACCAGGTACCTTCAGTTTTGCTTTTTTGCTGCATTTTTGCACGTACTCATTGCTTTCTATGGGTGAAAAAACACTGAAAAAATGCTGAAATAAGTGACATACTGCAATTTTCCAAATCAGTCAGGAAAAAAAAAACAATATGTGAATGAGATTTCTGAAATCTCATAGTTTTTGCTAGTACTGTGAAAGACAGCTTAACCTCTTCCCGAACCATGATGCCTACGTAGGCATCATGAAAAGCTGTGCCATTATGACCCATGACACCTATGTAGGCGTCATGGTATAAATCACCCTCCTGCGGGTCAGGTGACGAGGGTCAATGAAAGGTCACCCAACCTGCAGGCACAGGACCCTTTGTGCTATCACCACAGGGGGTGGCTTAGCCCCCCGTGGCTATGATCGTTCTGATTGGCTGTTAATAGTGAAACAGCCAATCAGAGCGATTTGTAATATTTCAATATTGCAATAGCGTCTGCCATGGCTGGAGACACCAATCCGACCCCCACCGACTGACGGCGTTGATCATCCCCCGCCACCGACTGACAGCGCCGATCGGCCGCTGCCATCATCGTCTGCTCCTCTCCCCTTCCCTCCGCTCCCCCACCTTCCTATCCCCCCTCACCCCCCCGGTACCTCCTATGTCCCTCTGGCCGTCCCAGTGTCCCGCCGTCCCGGATCATGGGCACTGCCATCTTGGAAAATGGCAAGCACATGCGCAGTGCGCCCGCCAGAATCTGCCGGCTGCAGATTCATTCATTCATTTTGATCACTATGATAAACTCTCACAGTGATCAAAATAAAAAAAGTAAATAAACTCCCATAGGTAGGCACAGATAATAAAATAAAGAAAATATTTTTATTCTTCCATTAGGGCTAGAATTAGGGTTAGGGTTGGAATTAGGGTTAGGTTTGGAATGAGGGTTAGGGCTAGAAATAGGATTAGGGTTGGAATTAGGGTTAGGGTTGGAATTAGGGTTAGGGTTAGGTCTGGAATTAGGGTTAGGGCTAAGGTTGGAACTAGGGTTAGGGTTAGGGTTAGAATTAGGGTTAGAGTTGGAATTACGGTTAGGGTTGGAATTAGGGTTGGGATTACGGTTAGGGTTGGAATTAGGGTTGGAATTAGGGTTAATATTAGTGTTAGGGGTGGGTTGGGGTTGGGATTACGGTTAGGATTGTGGTTAGGGTTAGAGTTGGGATTAGGGTTAGGGGTGTTTTGGGGTTAGAGTTGTGGTTAGGGTTATGATTAGGTTTGGGACTAGGGTTAGGGGTGTGTTGGGGTTAGGGTTGGAGTTAGAATTGAGGGGTTTACACTGTTTAGGCACATCACGGGGTCTCCAAACGTGACATGGCGCCACCATTTATTCCAGCGAATTTTGCTTTCAAAAAGTCAAACAGTGCTCCCTCCATTCCAAGCCCCGACGTGTGCCCAAACAGTGGTTTACCCCCACATATGGGGTATCAACATACTCAGGAAAAATTGCAAAACAACTTGGGGGGGCTAAAAAAATTTTTTTGTGGATAAAAAAATTATTTATTTTCATTGCTCTGCGTTATAAACTACTGTGAAGCACTTAGGGGTTCAAAGTGCTCACCACACATCTAGATAAGCTCCTTGGGCAGTCTAGTTTCCAAAATGGGGTCACTTGTGGGGGGTTTCCACTGTTTAGGCACATCATGAGCTCTGCAAAAGTAACATGACGTCCGCAGAACATTCCATCAAGTCGAAATTTCAAAACGTCACTACTTCCATTCCGAGCCCCGACGTGTGCCCAAACAATGGTTACCCCTCACATATGGGGTACCAGCGGATTCAGGACAAACAAGACAACAACTTTTGGGTCCAATTTCTCCTGTTACCCTCATGAAAATAAAAAATTGTGGGCTAAAAAATAATTTTTTGAGGAAAAAAATGATTTTTTATTTTCACGGCTCTGTGTTATAAACTTTTGTGAAGCACTTGGGGGTTCAAAGTGCACACCACACATCTAGATAAGTTCCTTGGGTGGTCTAGTTTCCAAAATGGGGTCACTTGTGGGGTGTTTCCACTGTTTAGGCACATCATGGGCTCTGAAACGCAACATGACACCCGCAGAACATTCAATCAAAGTCTGCATTCCAAAATGGCGCTCCTTCCCTTCTGAGCTCTCCCATGCACCCAAACAGTGGTTCCCCCCCACATATGGGGTATCGATCTACTCAGGACAAATTGCACAACAACTGTTGTGGTCCAATTTCACCTGTTAGCCTTGTGAAAATAAAAAATAGCGCTCTAAAAATCATTTTTGAGGAAAAAATATGATTTTTTATTTTCATTGCTCTGCGTTATAAACTTCTGTGAAGCACTTGGGGGTTCAAAGTGCTCATCACTAGTGTTGAGCATTCCGATACCGCAAGTATCGGGTATCGGCCGATATCAGCGGTATCGGAATTCCGATACTTAATTCCGATACTTTTTTCATATCGGATTCCGGGATCGGAATCGGAATAGGAAGTTCCCATCATGCTATGAGCCTGCTTGCTTTGATTAAGCCAATGGGAATCCTCCGAAGTGTGGGCACATCCTGTTAGGCATGTAGGCATGTTAACTATTGGCATGGCTGTGATTGGCTGCCGAAATGATGTCATGATGCACTATAAAAGCCACCGCAGCCGCCATTTCTGGTCACTCTGCTGTGAATTCAGTTAGGGACAGGCTGCTGTAGAAGACTGTGAGGGACAGTTAGAAATAGCGATTCTAAAAACAATATTGTGCTTTATCCAGGCTACATAAACCACCACTGTAGCTTGCTTTTCCCTAGCAGCGCTGTTTTCACAGCTGTCTGCAAGGGCTGTGTGAGTGCAGCTCACGCTGTGGAGTGGGTCCTGCAGCCACGTCAGGCTGTAGGCCACCCAGTGTGATCACTGCTGCCTCATACATCTTTTATTTTTTGAGCTGCATTTTTTAAATAATTTCAATCTAGTGTGCTTCCATCCGTATCCATATACGTTGGTTGCAAACACTAGTAGTAGACAGCGGAGCCTTTCTGCAGCCTTTCAGTGCTAGTGTCCACTTTGCTGCACTGTTCACGGCTGTCTGAGAGGTCTCTGACTGTGTGTGAGTGCAGCTCACGCTGAGTAGTGTGTCCTGCAGCTACGTCTGGCTGTAGGACGCTCAGCGTGCGTCACTGCCTCACACATATTTTTATTTGAGTGCAGCTCATTTTTTCTTCTATTAGTGTGCATCCATCCGTCTCCATCTACGGTGGTTGCAAACACTATATAGGAGTACACAGCGGAGCCTTTCTGCAGCCTGTCAGTGCCAGTGCCCACTTAGCTGCACTGTTGACGGCTGTCTGAGAGGTCTCTGACTGTGTGTGAGTGCAGCTCATGCTGAGTAGAGTGTCCTGCAGCTACGTCTGGTTGTAGGACGCTCAACGTGCGTCACTGCCTCACACATATTTGTCTCTGAGTGCAGCTCATTTTTTCTTCTCCTATTAGTGTGCATCCATCCGTATCCATCAACATTGGTTGGTTGCAAACACTATATAGGAGTAGATAGAGGAGCCTTTTTTTCTGGCTTGTGCCCTGCCGGCGCAGCCAGATTAGTATTACCCAATTTTTTTGGAGCCTCATCTTTTGCATTGTAGGTTACCTGCCTGCATTGTAATAGCTCCAAAAAGTTGGTGATACTATCAGTTTCAATTCTTTGTTCTCATACTTTGAGTTTGTTTCAAACAAAGAAACCACATAAAAAGTTCACCAAACACTACATTTTGAACTTGTGTAGGCCACATCAGCTCCTATTAAAGTCTAGTCCACACACACACACTTCATAAAATTAGTGTTTCTTGTACCTGTAACCAGCTGTTCAGGAATAAGCACACTAAGGCCCCCCTTTGTCCTTTTTTGCCTATCTTAAGCAGTCTTGCAAGATGAAGAAGGCAGGGAGTAAGGCGCGGGGGCGTGGGCGTGGGCGTGGAGTTTCAGCAGGGAGAGGACGTGGGGATTCTGCAGGGAGAGGACGTGGGGATTCTACAGGTAGAGGACGTGGGGATTCTGGGCCTGCTGCGGGCACCAGTGGATCAGCATCCCCCAGTTTTAGCAGGCAACAGTCCTTTATGCGCAGCTTTGTAGGACCTCAACGTACCCCACTGCTGCGGGAGGAACAAATTGAAGCCGTTGTCGGATGGATGGCAGCTAACGCATCGACTTCAATTACTTCCGCATCCTCTCAGGGTCAGAGCACCGAAGAGCAACCATCTGTCTCTTCACCACCTGCCAAAGTGCCCAGGCAGTCAGAGAGACATGGACAGGAGCCATCACAATCTCTACTTCTGTTCTCGGAATCTGTTGGCTTGGAAAGAGGGGGCCAGCCAAGCAGCATTCCTGAATGTGAAGAAGAGGGAGTATGCAGTGATGCGCAACTTCTTTGTCCCTCTGAATCTGAAGAGGCGAGTGGGCCAGTGCCTATGGTCAGCACACCTCAGTACGCATCAGATGATGACGAGACTCAGTTGCCACTTTCTGGTGCGTACGGTGCTGGCGAGACAACCCCGGAGAAGCAGCTGTTTGAAGAGGGGAGGGAAGATGATGAGGTCCTTGACCCATCATGGCGTGAGCAACAGGAAGGTGGTGGGAGCAGCTCGGAGGAAGAGATTCCCCTACCGGCCAAAACAGGAGGCAGAGGGAGGGGGAAGACTTGGTTGCCTGTACCCTCCACTTCGGCACCCGTTAGGAGCATTCCTCCTTCCAAAGGCAAACCGGGCGCTCACAAGAGTTGCAGTGCGTGGTCCTTTTTTGACACAGTTGCAGATGACATTTGCTTTGTCAAATGCAAGCTGTGTCATCAGAGAGTCAAAAGAGGGAGAAATGTCAGCAACCTCAATACCACAAATATGTGGAAACATGTGCGCACCAAGCACGAGTTGGAGTTGCATAGACACCCTCAAGACGTAGGCCAACGTACAGCACCACCTACCACCTCTTCAGTTCGTGTTGGGCCCTCTTCCTCCAGCTCACACACTGCTGGTTCGGCTTCCTCACAGGATCGCCAAGGAAGAACCTCTGCCACTGTTGTCCGGAGACCCTGTCAGATTCCACCCATAACAGCACGTTCCCATCCATCACAGCCATCGGTAGCACAGGCATGGGATAAAAGGCGCCCTTACTCGGCAAACCATCCCCGAGCACAGTCTCTGAATGCTGGCATTGCCAAACTTCTGGCAGTTGAAATGCTGTCATTCAGGCTGGTGGACACTGACACCTTCCGGGACTTAATGGCATTGGCAGTCCCCCAATACAACGTGCCCAGCCGCTTTTATTTCAGCAGGCGAGCCGTCCCTGCCCTGCAGAAACATGTTGAGGGCAAAATAAAACATGCGCTACTAAACGCCGTTAGTAGCAAGGTCCACCTGACCACCGATGCGTGGACCAGTAACCATGGACAGGGACGATACCTTTCCCTCACTGCCCACTGGGTCAATGTTGTGGAGCCGGGTACGGATCTGGAGAGTGGCGCTGTACGTGTTCTTCCAACGCCACGGATTGCAGGACTCCAGTCTGTACACATAGACTCCTCCTCCTACTCAAGTTCCTCAGAAACAGCAGAGCAGGAGCCTGTTACGACCGATATGAGCACAGCCGTGGCCAAACGTCAACAGGCTGTACTCAAATTAATTTCTTTGGGGAATCGAAGCCACACAGCGCAGGAGCTCTGGAATGCTATCAAGCTGGAGAGCGATGTGTGGTTTGGGCCAGCGAATCTCCAGCCGGGCTTGGTAGTGTGTGACAATGGCCGAAATCTGGTGGCAGCTCTTGGCCTAGGCAACCTCACACACATCCCATGTCTGGCACATGTTCTTAACTTGGTCGTGCAGAGCTTTCTGAGGGACTATCCGGATCTTGATGCACTGTTGCACAAGGTCCGCATAGAGTGCGCTCACTTGCGACGTTCCAGCACGGCAAGATCGCGCCTCGCTGCTCTGCAGCGACGATTTGGCCTTCCAGAACATCGCATCATATGTGACCTACCCACCCGGTGGAATTCAACGTTACATATGTTGGAGCGGTTGTGTGAGCAGCAGGCAGCAGTCATGGAGTACCAGCTGCATCAGGCGCAAACAAGTCGCACTGTGCGCCGTTCACACTTCAGCACCATTGAGTGGGCCTCTATGAAGGACATCTGCCTCGTTTTGCGTGCCTTCGATGAATCCACGCGGATGGCGAGTGCAGATGATGCACTAGTCAGCATGACTGTCCCCCTTATCTGCCTGCTTCAACAAACACTGCAAGCACTAAGGGATGAGGTTTCAGAAGAGGTGGAGGATGAGGAGTCCCAAATGCCATCTGCTTCTGGACAGTCTGCGCTACGTGTTTCCTCACAAAGGCCTAGGCAGGGGACACTTTGTGAGGAGGATGAGGAGGAGTCGATGGAGGAGGAAGACATCTCTCCAGAGGAGGGAGGTACACAAACCTCTACTCAGTATGTACAGCGAGGGTGGGGTGATGCAGAGCAGGTCGAGGTCACGCCTCAAACAGGGGACAGCGGTTCTTTGGCAGTTGGGAGTCTGCAGCACATGGTTGATTTCATGCTGCAGTGCCTGAGAAACGACCGCCGCATCGCCCACATTCTCGTCTCGGCTGATTATTGGGTGTACACCCTCCTAGATCCTCGCTACCGGGACAGCGTACAAAGGCTCATACCAACGTTGAACCGGGAGCGTAAAATGCGGGAGTACGAAGAGTCACTGGTGCAGTCCATAATGTTTTCCATTCCACCCGACAGCATTGTTGCAAGTGCTTTACAAAGCAGCTCTGTGCGTCGAGGCAGTGGAGGAAACTCTGCACAAAGAGGGAGCAGAGGCAGTGCCGCAGCACAAGGCAAGACCACTATGGCCCAAATGTGGCAAAGTTTTGTGTGTCCACCACAATTGTCTACACCATCAGCGACGCCTCGAGTCAGCAGGAGGCAACGCTTCCGTCAGATGGTGTCAGACTACATGTCTTGCCCTGTCGCTGTACTCCCAGATGGCTCTTCCCCCTTCAAGTTTTGGGTCTCTAAGCTGGATACATGGCCAGAGCTTAGCCAGTATGCATTGGAGGTGCTGGCTTGCCCTGCTGCCAGTGTATTATCGGAACGTGTCTTTAGTGCCGCAGGTGGTGTACTAACAGACCGTCGCACGCGACTATCTTCCGATAATGTTGACCGGCTGACTTTTCTGAAAATGAACAAGGCCTGGATCTCCAAAGACTTTGCCATTCCTCTTACAGACTAAATTAGTGGTTGGCAACTGTATCCAGGTCTGCTGGTGTGTTCATTTTTCTACCACCTGAACTATAATCCCTGTGCTTCAACACAGCCAGTTGTCGCTCAGATGTGTCGTCTGCACAGAGAAACACACTAGCTCCTGTGTTACTGGGGTTCAGTAATGCCAGCTGATCCCCTGCTGTGTGGACGGCAGAGTCACCAGCTCCATCAACATTCAAACCACTACTGATTTTTAACCGTGCCCAACTTAGGTCTCTGGCTCCACTGTCTCTACTATTTCCCCTGACCTCCAACCCCGCCATCTACATCTCTGAAGTGGCGTCAGCACAATCTACACTTGTTCCTGTGTTCCTGTGGCTCAGTCCCATCAGTTTATCCCCTGATGTGTGTCCGGCAAGGTCTCCTGCTCTGTCCACATTCCCATAACCAGTAGTGGGAATGAGGACAGAGCTGGCGAACTTGCCGGACAAACATCAGGGGATCAACTGATGGGACTGAGCACCAGTAACACAGGAACAAGTGTAGATTGTGCTGACGCCACTTCAGAGATGTAGCTGGCGGGGTTGGAGGCCAGGGTAAATAGTAGAGACAGTGGAGCCAGAGGCCTAAGTGGAGCATGGTTAGAATCAGTAGTAGTCCACAACCTCCATAAAAACCGCTGCCCATTGGCCTCTGCATGCGGCATGCGTAATCCTGGGCACCAACAGCGTCAGTTGGTGTTCAGAAGTGTCGTCTCCACAGAGCCAAACACATTCGTTCAAGTGTTAGTGGGGTTCAGCACTGCCAGCTGTTCCCCTGCTGTGGAGATGGCAAGTCTCCTGCTGCCTTCACCTGCCCAAATCCAGTAGGCCCCAGCCTGCTCCTCGCCTAATCCTGGGCTCCAACAGCGTCAGTTGGTGTTCAGAAGTGTCGTCTCCACAGAGCCAAACACATTCGTTCAAGTGTTAGTGGGGTTCAGCACTGCCAGCTGTTCCCCTGCTGTGGAGATGGCAAGTCTCCTGCTGCATTCACCTGCCAAAATCCAGTAGGCCCCAGCCTGCTCCTCGCCTAATCCTGGGCTCCAACAGCGTCAGTTGGTGTTCAGAAGTGTCGTCTCCACAGAGCCAAACACATTCGTTCAAGTGTTAGTGGGGTTCAGCACTGCCAGCTGTTCCCCTGCTGTGGAGATGGCAAGTCTCCTGCTGCCTTCACCTGCCAAAATCCAGTAGGCCCCAGCCTGCTCCTCGCCTAATCCTGGGCTCCAACAGCGTCAGTTGGTGTTCAGAAGTGTCGTCTCCACAGAACCAAACACATTCGTTCAAGTGTTAGTGGGGTTCAGCACTGCCAGCTGTTCCCCTGCTGTGGAGATGGCAAGTCTCCTGCTGCCTTCACCTGCCCAAATCCAGTAGGCCCCAGCCTGCTCCTCGCCTAATCCTGGGCTCCAACAGCGTCAGTTGGTGTTCAGAAGTGTCGTCTCCACAGAGCCAAACACATTCGTTCAAGTGTTAGTGGGGTTCAGCACTGCCAGCTGTTCCCCTGCTGTGGAGATGGCAAGTCTCCTGCTGCCTTCACCTGCCAAAATCCAGTAGGCCCCAGCCTGCTCCTCGCCTAATCCTGGGCTCCAACAGCGTCAGTTGGTGTTCAGAAGTGTCGTCTCCACAGAGCCAAACACATTCGTTCAAGTGTTAGTGGGGTTCAGCACTGCCAGCTGTTCCCCTGCTGTGGAGATGGCAAGTCTCCTGCTGCCTTCACCTGCCAAAATCCAGTAGGCCCCAGCCTGCTCCTCGCCTAATCCTGGGCTCCAACAGCGTCAGTTGGTGTTCAGAAGTGTCGTCTCCACAGAGCCAAACACGTTCGTTCAAGTGTTAGTGGGGTTCAGCACTGCCAGCTGTTCCCCTGCTGTGGAGATGGCAAGTCTCCTGCTGCCTTCACCTGCCAAAATCCAGTAGGCCCCAGCCTGCTCCTCGCCTAATCCTGGGCTCCAACAGCGTCAGTTGGTGTTCAGAAGTGTCGTCTCCACAGAACCAAACACATTCGTTCAAGTGTTAGTGGGGTTCAGCACTGCCAGCTGTTCCCCTGCTGTGGAGATGGCAAGTCTCCTGCTGCCTTCACCTGCCCAAATCCAGTAGGCCCCAGCCTGCTCCTCGCCTAATCCTGGGCTCCAACAGCGTCAGTTGGTGTTCAGAAGTGTCGTCTCCACAGAGCCAAACACATTCGTTCAAGTGTTAGTGGGGTTCAGCACTGCCAGCTGTTCCCCTGCTGTGGAGATGGCAAGTCTCCTGCTGCCTTCACCTGCCCAAATCCAGTAGGCCCCAGCCTGCTCCTCGCCTAATCCTGGGCTCCAACAGCGTCAGTTGGTGTTCAGAAGTGTCGTCTCCACAGAGCCAAACACATTCGTTCAAGTGTTAGTGGGGTTCAGCACTGCCAGCTGTTCCCCTGCTGTGGAGATGGCAAGTCTCCTGCTGCCTTCACCTGCCAAAATCCAGTAGGCCCCAGCCTGCTCCTCGCCTAATCCTGGGCTCCAACAGCGTCAGTTGGTGTTCAGAAGTGTCGTCTCCACAGAGCCAAACACATTCGTTCAAGTGTTAGTGGGGTTCAGCACTGCCAGCTGTTCCCCTCCTGTGGAGATGGCAAGTCTCCTGCTGCCTTCACCTGCCAAAATCCAGTAGGCCCCAGCCTGCTCCTCGCCTAATCCTGGGCTCCAACAGCGTCAGTTGGTGTTCAGAAGTGTCGTCTCCACAGAGCCAAACACGTTCGTTCAAGTGTTAGTGGGGTTCAGCACTGCCAGCTGTTCCCCTGCTGTGGAGATGGCAAGTCTCCTGCTGCATTCACCTGCCAAAATCCAGTAGGCCCCAGCCTGCTCCTCGCCTAATCCTGGGCTCCAACAGCGTCAGTTGGTGTTCAGAAGTGTCGTCTCCACAGAGCCAAACACATTCGTTCAAGTGTTAGTGGGGTTCAGCACTGCCAGCTGTTCCCCTGCTGTGGAGATGGCAAGTCTCCTGCTGCCTTCACCTGCCAAAATCCAGTAGGCCCCAGCCTGCTCCTCGCCTAATCCTGGGCTCCAACAGCGTCAGTTGGTGTTCAGAAGTGTCGTCTCCACAGAGCCAAACACGTTCGTTCAAGTGTTAGTGGGGTTCAGCACTGCCAGCTGTTCCCCTGCTGTGGAGATGGCAAGTCTCCTGCTGCATTCACCTGCCAAAATCCAGTAGGCCCCAGCCTGCTCCTCGCCTAATCCTGGGCTCCAACAGCGTCAGTTGGTGTTCAGAAGTGTCGTCTCCACAGAACCAAACACATTCGTTCAAGTGTTAGTGGGGTTCAGCACTGCCAGCTGTTCCCCTGCTGTGGAGATGGCAAGTCTCCTGCTGCCTTCACCTGCCAAAATCCAGTAGGCCCCAGCCTGCTCCTCGCCTAATCCTGGGCTCCAACAGCGTCAGTTGGTGTTCAGAAGTGTCGTCTCCACAGAGCCAAACACATTCGTTCAAGTGTTAGTGGGGTTCAGCACTGCCAGCTGTTCCCCTGCTGTGGAGATGGCAGTCTCTCCTGCTGTCTCCGCATTACAAAGACAGTAGGCCTCTGCCTACACCCTCCTATTTCCTGGGCTTCAACACAGCCAGTTGTAGTTCGGAAGTGCCGTCCACACGGAAAGAGACACTTGCTCCCGTGTCTCAGTGGGGTTCAGTAACGTCAGCTGATCCCCTGCTGTGTGGATGGCAGTCTCTCCTGCTGTAAACTCATTCAAAATACAGTAGGCCTCTGCCTACACCCTCCTATTTCCTGGGCTTCAACACAGCCAGTTGTAGTTCGGAAGTGCCGTCCACACGGAAAGAGACACTTGCTCCCGTGTCTCAGTGGGGTTCAGTAACGTCAGCTGATCCCCTGCTGTGTGGATGGCAGTCTCTCCTGCTGTAAACTCATTCAAAATACAGTAGGCCTCTGCCTACACCCTCCTATTTCCTGGGCTTCAACACAGCCAGTTGTAGTTCGGAAGTGCCGTCCACACGGAAAGAGACACTTGCTCCCGTGTCTCAGTGGGGTTCAGTAACGTCAGCTGATCCCCTGCTGTGTGGATGGCAGTCTCTCCTGCTGTAAACTCATTCAAAATACAGTAGGCCTCTGCCTACACCCTCCTATTTCCTGGGCTTCAACACAGCCAGTTGTAGTTCGGAAGTGCCGTCCACACGGAAAGAGATACTTGCTCCCGTGTCTCAGTGGGGTTCAGTAACGTCAGCTGATCCCCTGCTGTGTGGATGGCAGTCTCTCCTGCTGTAAACTCATTCAAAATACAGTAGGCCTCTGCCTACACCCTCCTATTTCCTGGGCTTCAACACAGCCAGTTGTAGTTCGGAAGTGCCGTCCACACGGAAAGAGACACTTGCTCCCGTGTCTCAGTGGGGTTCAGTAACGTCAGCTGATCCCCTGCTGTGTGGATGGCAGTCTCTCCTGCTGTAAACTCATTCAAAATACAGTAGGCCTCTGCCTACACCCTCCTATTTCCTGGGCTTCAACACAGCCAGTTGTAGTTCGGAAGTGCCGTCCACACGGAAAGAGATACTTGCTCCCGTGTCTCAGTGGGGTTCAGTAACGTCAGCTGATCCCCTGCTGTGTGGATGGCAGTCTCTCCTGCTGTCACCTCATTCAAAATTCAGTAGGCCTCTGCCTACACCCTCCTATTTCCTGGGCTTCAACACAGCCAGTTGTAGTTCGGAAGTGCCGTCCACACGGAAAGAGACACTTGCTCCCGTGTCTCAGTGGGGTTCAGTAACGTCAGCTGATCCCCTGCTGTGTGGATGGCAGTCTCTCCTGCTGTCACCTCATTCAAAATTCAGTAGGCCTCTGCCTACACCCTCCTATTTCCTGGGCTTCAACACAGCCAGTTGTAGTTCGGAAGTGCCGTCCACACGGAAAGAGATACTTGCTCCCGTGTCTCAGTGGGGTTCAGTAACGTCAGCTGATCCCCTGCTTTGTGGATGGCAGTCTCTCCTGCTGTAAACTCATTCAAAATACAGTAGGCCTCTGCCTACACCCTCCTATTTCCTGGGCTTCAACACAGCCAGTTGTAGTTCGGAAGTGCCGTCCACACGGAAAGAGATACTTGCTCCCGTGTCTCAGTGGGGTTCAGTAATGTCAGCTGATCCCCTGCTGTGTGGATGGCAAAGTCTCCTGCTGCCTACACAGTCGTACCACTACTGATTTTTAACCGTGCTCCAATTAGGCCTGTGGCTCCACTGTCTCTCGTATTTCCCCTGTCCTCCAACCCTGCCAGTTACAGCTCCGAAGTGGCGTCTGCACAATCCACACTTGTTCCTGTGTTACAGGTGTTCAGTCCGATCAGTTAATCCCCTGATGTGTGTCCGGCAATGTCGCCTGCTCTGTCCACATTCCCATTATCGGAATGTGGACAGAGCAGGCGACATTGCCGGACACACATCAGGGGATTAACTGACCGGACTGAACACCTGTAACACAGGAACAAGTGTGGATTGTGCAGACGCCACTTCGGAGCTGTAACTGGCGGGGTTGGAGGACAGGGGAAATACGAAAATCAGTGAATCCACAGGCCTAAGTGGAGCTTGGTTCAAATTAGTAGTCTACAACCGATCTTAAAATTTCTTCAATGCAGCCTAAGCCTGCTCCGTGCTTGTCCCTGGGCTTCAACACAGCCAGTTGTTGCTCGGAAGTGCCGTCTTCACAGAGTAAAACACTAGCTCCTGTGTTTGTGGGGTTCAGTAACGTCAGCTGTTCCCCTGCTGTTTTGATGGCAATCTGTCCTGCTGCCTCCCAATTGACAGCACATCAGGCCTCAGCCTGCTAAGTGCTTGTCCTGGGCTCCAACATCGCCAGTTGCTGCTCATAACTGACTTTGGCACGGGTACTCCCTCCTGCCCAGCTTGGTTCCAGCCCTGCCTGCTGTTTCCGGGAAGTGTCAATGTCAGTTTGCCACCCCAAGTTGCCATGTCGTGTTGCGGTTGGGTTAGCCGAGGCTAGGGTGCCAGCAGTTTAGGTGCTTCCTATGTGGACTGCGGGTTCTGGTAAGAAAGGTTTGTTCCATAGTGCCAGTAGGACAAGCACCCCCTGTAGGACTGTGTGATTCGGTAACTGCGGCCAGCTTGCGGCATGCCAACTTTGCTTTTCAGGGGTAACTTCTGATACCCCTCCGGGTTCCAGCACCGTCAGCTGGTTCTCATCAGAGCCTTTGGCCTAGGTGCCTCCATCTCGGTATCCGAGTTCCAGCAACGTCTGCTGGTCCTTGGTAGTGCTTTGTAGCACAGGTACCTCCTGCTTAGTAACCGGGTTCCAGCACCGTCAGCTGGTCCTCGGTTGTGCCATTGGCTCTTATTCCTTCTGCTGCCCCTCCGGGTGCCAGCACTGTCAGCTGGTCCTCGCTATTTCCATTTGCTCTTGCAGCTTATGCTACCCCTCCGGGTTCCAGCACCGTCAGCTGGTTCTCGTCAGAGCCTTTGGCCTAGGTGCCTCCATCTCGGTATCCGAGTTCCGGCAACGTCTGCTGGTCCTTGGTAGTGCTTTGTAGCACAGGTACCTCCTGCTTAGTAACCGGGTTCCAGCACCGTCAGCTGGTCCTCGGTTGTGCCATTGGCTCTTATTCCTTCTGCTGCCCCTCCGGGTGCCAGCACTGTCAGCTGGTCCTCGCTATTTCCATTTGCTCTTGCAGCTTATGCTACCCCTCCGGGTTCCAGCACCGTCAGCTGGTTCTCGTCAGAGCCTTTGGCCTAGGTGCCTCCATCTCGGTATCCGAGTTCCGGCAACGTCTGCTGGTCCTTGGTAGTGCTTTGTAGCACAGGTACCTCCTGCTTAGTAACCGGGTTCCAGCACCGTCAGCTGGTCCTCGGTAGTGCCATTGGCTCTTGTTCCTTCTGCTGCCCCTCCGGGTGCCAGTACCGTCAGCTGGTTCAAGAGGACAAAGAACAGGAAGACAACCACCAAGATGCAGAACAACAAGAGAGAGAAGACAAAGAAGCATAAAAAAAACAAAGCAGAAGAACATTAAGCATAAGACTAATACTCTGAGCAAATGATATTATCTTATTTATAAGCAGAAGAAGACTAAGCAGTGTATGGGGGTGAGTCCGTTCCTCCTCGTGGTGCCCCTGGAAAAGGCCTGCTTCTGCAGGCCAAACTGAACGCGGACAAATCCTGTTGTAAATCTTTTGTGACAGGCAGAACGGAAGGTGTAAACTTCTAACTTTTCTAGATAACAACTACAGGAATGCCTGACACAAACAAGAATATGATGAAGAAGAATAGGAAGAAGATGAAGAAGCTGAATATGTAGAATAATAATTGTTGAATAAGAAGAATATGAAGAATGTAAGAAAAGGAAGAAGAAGAAGAAGAAGAAGAAGAAGAAGAAGAAGAAGAAGAAGAAGAAGAAGAAGAAGAAGAAGAAGAAGAATGTAAAAAAAGGAAGTAGAAGAAGAAGAAGAAGAATGTAAAAAAAGGAATAAGAAGAAGAATGTAAAAAAAGGAAGTAGAAGAAGAAGAAGAAGAATGTAAAAAAAGGAAGTAGAAGAAGAAGAAGAAGAATGTAAAAAAAGGAAGTAGAAGAAGAAGACATACATGTCTGGCAAAATATAAATGAGGCTAACATAGTCAATATCTTTGTAACTCCTAACATCTTTAAAAAAAAAAGTTTAATTCCTGCTATTCCATTTGATTGGGCTAAACCTCTATGGCTTTAATGTCTCCTCCACCTCCCACAATACATTCTACATTATTCTTAGTTGTTTTTCTTCATGTAGAATTAACCTACAAGGAAAGAAAGGTTTTTTTTTAATTCCGATATTTTGGCCCCATTGACTTGCATTGGTTCCCGGTATCGGAATCGGCGATACCGATACTTTTTTTTAAGATCGGCCGATCCATTCCGATCCGATATTTTCAAGTATCGGCTGGTATCGCTCAACTCTACTCATCACAATGCTTGATAAGTTCCTTGAGGGGTCTAGTTTCCAAAATGGGGTCATTTGTGGGTGAGCTCCAATGGTTAGGCACACAGGTGCTCTCCAAAAGCAACATGGTGTCCGCTAACGATTGGAGCTAATTTTCCATTCAAAAAGTCATATGGCGCTCCTTCCCTTCCGGACCCTGCCATGCGCCCAAACAGTGGTTTATGACCACATATGAGGTATCGGTGTACTCAGGAGAAATTGCCCAACAAATTTTATGATCCATTTTATCCTGTTGCCCATGTGAAAATGAAAAAACTGAGGCTAAAAGAATTATTTTGTGAAAAAAATTTACTTTTTTTTACGGATCAATTTGTGAAGCACCTGGGGGTTCAAAGTGCTCACTATGCATCTAGATAAGTTCTTTGGAGGGTCTAGTTTCCAAAATGGGGTCACTTGTGGGGGAGCTCTATTGTTTAGGCACACAGGGACTCTCCAAACGTGACACGGCAACCGCTAAATATTCCAGCATATTTTCCATTCAAAAAGTGAAATGGCGCTCCTTTCCTTCTGATCCCTGCCGTGCGCCCAAACAGTGGTTTATGACCACATATGAGGTATCGGTGTACTCAGTAGAAATTGCCCAACAAATCTTAGGATCCATTTTATCCTGTTACCCATGTGAAAATGAAAGAATTGATGCTAAAAGAAAATTTTTGTTGGAAAAATTAAAATGTCCATGTTGCTTTAGTTCCTGTGAAGCACCTGAATGGTTAATAATCTTCTTGAATGTAGTTTTGAGTAGCTTGAGGGGTGCAGTTTTTAGAATGGTGTCACTTTTGGATAGTTTCTGCCATATAGACCCCTCAAAGTGACTTCAAATTTGAGGTGGTCCCTAAAAAAAATGGTTTTGTAAATTGTGTTGCAAAAATGAGAAATCGCTGGTCAACTTTTAAGCCTTATAACTTCCTAACAAAAAAATTTTGTTTCCAAAATTGTGCTGATGTAAAGTAGACATGTGGGAAATGTTATTTCTTAACTATTTTGTGTCATATAACTTTCTGGTTTAACAAAATAAAAATTCAAAATTTGAAAATTGCAAAATTTTCAAAAATGTTCACCAAATTTCTGATATTTTCACAAATAAGTGCAAAAATTATTGACCTAAATTTACTACTAACATGAAGCCCATTATGTCATGAAAAAACTATCTCAGAATCTCTAGGATCCGTTGAAGCTTTCCTGAGTTATTACCTCATAAAGGGACACTGGTCAGAATTGCAAAAAATGGCCAGGTCATTAAGGTCAAAATAGGCTGGGTAATAAAGGGGTTAAAATTTGCATTAAAAACGCAGCAAAAAAACACAGCAAAAAACTCAACGTGTAAATATAGCCTAGGAGTACTGAAATTGTTTCTATTTCGCTGAAAAATATACTATATTACTAAATTGAAGCCTCCGTTAAAAAATGATTACATAGACATGATAGCTGAGACACATAAGGAGGTCTGGAGTCATGTCAAGATGCCAGATGTGTGCACAGAACTGTACACTCAATGAATTGACATCCAGATTAATTAATCCTACTTAATATTTTATTGCCTCTTTTTATCATGTGTTTATATTATCTAATTGCATGTCCCCAGCAGATGGACAGCATATTTATGACCTTCTGTATTATAATTTTTTCATATGATTTTATTGGGAAAATCTACCTGCTGCTTAATTGAAAGCTGTTGGTCTCTTTACAATTTAATAATTTGCTGCTTGTTGACTGCGTAGACATTAACAAAAATTAATATTTTATAGTCTTGTACTGTTTCTCCCTTCTAATGCCATGACCAGCCTTCTTTTATTAGCAAAAAAAATTATTTTATAAAAATAGCAGTCATTAGAGTTGAGCGAAACAGGTCGGCCAAATTCAGAATCTGCCGACTTTTGCTAAAGTCGGTCTTCGCCAAATCGAAACCAGACCATAGCATGAGGTCGGCCACGAGGTCGCCGACTTGAGCGCCAAAGTCGCATTTCCCACAATCCTTCCAGCGCCTATTTTCAGCCAATCATAAAGGACGCACACTGTGGGCAACGCGATTATGTCGGCAGCGGCCCCCACCATGTTAGGCTCCCTGATAGCTGCATTGTTCTTTGCACACTGCTGTGCAGAGTGCTTTTTTAAAAGCAAAAATATTTATTTTCCTTTTCACTGCACAGTTAGCAAGCGTTGATTTTTTCACAATTTTTTGTGCAGTAGCTCTGTTGGTGATTAGGCTGCCTTATAAGGGCACCTGATAGCTGCATTGCTGTTTTGCACACTGCTGTGCAGACTGCTTTTTTAAAAGCAAAAATCCTTTCATTCCTTTTTTTCTGCACAGTAGATACTGAGTGTAAATTTTTTCACACACCGTATAGAGGTGTACGCTCCTCACACAGTACCGTGTACCGGCTGGTATCACTGACAAATACATGCTATATGTGTGTGACTCCATAAAAAAATACATGGAGTTTAACATTTTTCCATTCATACACCGCATAGAGATGTCCGATTCTCAAGCAGTATCGGATATCTGGTGTTTTTATTAAGGTCACATCTCCACAGTCAGCGTGTGTGTGTGTGACACTCCATAAATACATATACGGTCATTTCCATTTCTCTATACACCGTATTGACTGCTGTCCGATTCTAAAACAGTATCGGATATCTGGTGTTCTTATTTATTACGGTCACATCTCCACAGAGTCAGCGTGTGTGTGTGACACTCCGTAAATACATATACGGACATTTCCATTTATCCATACACTGTATTGACTGCTGTCCAATTCTCAAACAGTATCGGATATCTGGTGTTCTTATTTATTACGGTCACATCTCCACAGAGTCAGCGTGTGTGTGTGACACTCCGTAAATACATATACGGACATTTCCATTTATCCATACACTGTATTGATTGCTGTCCAATTCTCAAACAGTATCGGATATCTGGTGTTCTTATTTATTACGGTCACATCTCCACAGAGTCAGCGTGTGTGTGTGACACTCCGTAAATACATATACGGGCATTTCCATTTATCCATACAATGTATTGATTGCTGTCCAATTCTCAAACAGTATTGGATATCTGGTGTTCTTATTTATTACGGTCACATCTCCACAGAGTCAGCGTGTGTGTGTGACACTCCGTAAATACATATATGGACATTTCCATTTCTCCATACACAGTATTGACTGCTGTCCAATTCTCAAACAGTATTGGATATCTGGTGTTCTTAGTTATTACGGTCACATCTCCACAGAATCAGCGTGTGTGTCACACTCCATAAATACATATATGGACATTTCCATTTCTCCATACACTGTATTGACTGCTGTCCAATTCTCAAACAGTATCGGATATCTGGTGTTCTTAGTTATTACGGTCACATCTCCACAGAATCAGCGTGTGTGTGACACTCCGTAAATACATATACGGACATTTCCGTTTCTCCATACACTGTATTGACTGCTGTCCGATTCTCAAACAGTATCGGATATCTGGTGTTCCTAGTTATTACGGTCACATCTCCACAGAGTCAGCATGTGTGTGTGACACTCCATAAATACATATATGGACATTTCCATTTCTCCATACACCGTATTGACTGCTGTCCAATTCTCAAACAGTATCGGATATCTGGTGTTCTTAGTTATTATGGTCACATCTCCACAGAATCAGCGTGTGTGTGTGTGTGACACTCCGTAAATACATATACAGACATTTCCATTTCTCCATACACTGTATTGACTGCTGTCTGATTCTCAAACAGTATCGGATATCTGGTGTTCTTAGTTATTACGGTCACATCTCCACAGAGTCAGCTTGTGTCTGTGACACTCCGTAAATACATATACAGACATTTCCATTTCTCCATACACCGCATTGACTGCTGTCCGATTATCAAGCAGTATCGGATATCTGGTGTTCTTATTATGGTCAGTGCACATCTCCACAGAGTCAGCGTGTGTGTGTGACACTCCGTAAAGACATATACGGAGATTGACATTTTCACCAACAACATATACAGCTGTACACTTCTGATACAGTACCGTATATCTGCTTGTTGGATTACAGTCAAATACATACTGGGTGTCTGTGACTCCCAAAATATATATGGTGATTTCACTTTTTACATACACCTTACACAGCTGTACGCTCCTCATACAGTACCATTTCTCTGCTGGTATTAAACATGAGGAAGTTTGGTGGAAGAGGCCGCGGATGTGGGCGGGGGGGCGCAGCTGGTACTGATGGTGGTGGTGCTGCATCTGCTGGTATTGCCAAAAGCACAATACCAGCTAAGGCAGGAAATGTTGAGCCTGTGTTATCATCTGGCACATGAAGGCCTTCAAGGTTCCCTTTTCTGGGAGTAGGTAAACCGCTTTTAAAGATGGAGCATCAGGAACAGGTTTTGGCTTACGTAGCCGAAACAGCCTCCAGCTCTATTGCCTCCTCTTCTGAAATTACAAAAACTGCAAGCACAGAGTCGTCAGGGCAGGCCTCTGGTCAGGAACAACACCTTTCGTTGTGTCCTTCACCCACACCAAAAGTGAAGGATGCTGCAGCACACACTTCAGATTACTCCATGGAGCTCTTTTCACATACCATTCCAGGGTTATCAAGTCAAATCCTGAATTCCCCAGTCCAAGGTGAATCTGACATGGAGTGCACCGATGCACAGCCACTGCTAGATGAATCTGCTGGTACATTAACCCACAGCAGTACATTGCCCTCGCAGTCTACTGAGCCCGAGTCATAACCTGATGAAACTCAGGTGCCCCTTCCCGCATACTATACCACCTTACACGGTGACACAGAGGAAGGTACAGAGGAAGGTGCAGATGACATTGAAGACAAGGTCATGGATGACCCAGTTGTTGACCCGGATTGGCATCCATTGGGGTAAGAGGGTGCTGGTGACAATAGGTCAGAACAGGAGAATGATCCGCAGCAGGCATCGTCATCGCAGCAGCGGTTATCCGGCAGGCCCGTAGCTGTCAAAAAACTTGGCAAGAAAACTAAAAGAGTTGCAGGACAGCTTGGCCAGGTGGTCAAATTAGCACAGCGTGTAAGCCCTGAAAATTTGTACCATAGTAGGAAGAGTTCAGTGTGGCACTTTTTTGAACAAAATCCTACTGATGACGCAAAGGTTATCTAAGACGTGCTGAAGGACCTTTAGCAGAGGGAAAAATCTAAGAAATTTGAATACCAGTTGCATGCTTAGACATGTAACCAACATGCACTTGCAAGCGTGGACGGACTACAAAAGCTCAGGTAGCACATATGCACCTGTTCAGACTGAAGTTAGCCGGCAACGCTCCATCGCTTCAGCCACTGTAAGGCCACCGCTAAGCATACGACTATCAAGAATTGTTTTTGTGTCGTCGCTAGGCCAAATCAGTCAGGCAATCACAAAATTTTCGCAAGGAAACACTGAATCTAGGCCATCAACACCCTCACCATCACCAACCCCTTCTCAGTCCGTCATGTCCAATGCTAGTTTACCCATATGCTGCTCTCAAGTCCAGCTCACACTACCAGACACTCTGAGTAGACCAATAAAGTACTCATCCTCTCATCCGCGTACACTGGCTTTGAACGCCTACATTGCCAAACTGATCTCATTAGAGATGATACCCTTCCGTTTGGTAGAAACCGAAGCTTTCCGAGAGCTCATGGCCTACGCTGTCCCACTCTATGACCTACCCAGTCGGCACTTCTTTTCTTGAAAAGCCATCCCTGCCCTCCACCAGCATGTGAAAGACCGCATTGTTCATGCACTAAAACAATCAGTGAGTGGAAAGGTGCACTTCACAACAGATGCATGGACCAGTAGGCATGGCCAGGGCCGTTACATGTCTATCACTGCACACTGGGTTAATGTGGTGGATGCAGGCTCCACAGGGGACAGCGGTGGTGGAACAGTGCTGCCTAGCCCACAGTATAGGAAACAGTTGGCTGTAGGCGTTCGACCCTCCTCCTCCTCCAGAAGCGAAAGCTCATCGACAGAGCGCAGTCGCACGAGCACTCCATCCACATGAGGTGTCCCAATATCGAACAGCTAGTGGTAAGCGGCAGCAGGCTGTTTTAAAAATGATGTCTTTGGGTGACAGTAGACACGCCGCGGAGGTACTGGCCGACTACTAGCATCGACAAACTGAGTCATGGCTGGGTAGTCTACATCTTGAGCAAGGCAAGGTAGTCAGTGATAATGGGTGGAATTTTGTGGCAGCCATAGCCCTTTCAAAACTCACACACATACCTTGCCTGGCTCACACCTTGAACCTGGTGGTGCAGCGCTTCCTAAATAATTATCCAGAGTTAACAGCTCTGCTCCTTAAGGTGTGAAGACTATGCTCGCACATCCATCGCTCAAACGTCCACTCCAGTCGTATGCAGAAGCTGCAGCGATCACTCAACCTCCCCAAGCACCGCCTAATCGTAGACTGTTATAACAGTTTTCATCTTGTTTCACCGTCAATACATGTGTGGGGGCTGTCTGTTGTGAGTTCATTTTCCCCTTCACCGTCAATGTCTGATGAACTCCCTCTTCTGGTGAAGGAAGATAGTGAGGCTGATTACCAAACACCTGAGCTGGTAGATGATGACTGGGTAACAGGAACTTCTGACTGGATATAAGGCAGCCGACGCCCTTCTGAGTCGCTGGTGATTTCTCTGCTGGATTCTTGTAGACCAGTCTGATTCCTGCTTCCCAAAGATAAGTTTTTGCTCTGCTATTGAACTTATTAGTTTTGTTTTGTTTACTTTGTTTTTTGGAGCTCAGCCATCCCCGGTCGGGGGTGTGCTGAGTTCCATTTTTGTCTCTGATCAGTTTGTCTCTTTGCTTTGTCTTCAGAATTTACCTGAGTGCTGATATAGTCATTTTGAAGTCCTAGCGACTTCAGGGCCTGTTTTTCCTATCAGACGGTTGGGACATTTTTTGGTAGGGTTTTTTACGGATTGCAGACAGCAGCTTTTCTATCCTGTCCTTTTTAGTTAGCTTGGGCCCCATCATTTGCTCAACCTATCTTTCTATCTGTGTTAGTGTTTTCATCTTGCTTCACCGTCATTATATGTTGGGGGCTGCCTATTGCTTTGGGGTTTGTTCTGGGGCAGTTTAGATTTCCCCTTTCTTTCTTTAGGCCTATTTATTT
This sequence comes from Dendrobates tinctorius, assembly GCF_039654945.1. NCBI lineage: Eukaryota > Metazoa > Chordata > Amphibia > Anura > Dendrobatidae > Dendrobates > Dendrobates tinctorius. Next base: position 65,710,850 of record NW_027361707.1, read on the forward strand.
CTCCGGCTGTGATCGAGGGGTCTAGGGCATCATAGGAACCCCCCACGGCTACTGTTAGTTGTTGTGGATAGGATCAGGGGTCTGCAATCCAATAGCTACCAACCTCTCCGGTTTTCTGGACTTAGCTTGTATTTTTGCTTTTTCCTCCTTCGGTGACTCATTCAGAACAGAATCACCAGCCATACTGCCGATCCTAGGGTACTCAATAGCAGGAAGGAATTGTAAAAAAGAAAAAAAAAAAAGAAGAAAAAAGAAAAGAGTTTGTCAGAATTTTTTTTTTTTTTGTGTGTATATGTGTGCCTCTATGTCTCTGAGGCCGTAGGGGGAATTTTTTTTTCTTGCTCAATGGAGATGAAGCAATTGTCTGATCGTGTGGAGCAGCTCACTGCTGAAGTGCGGGGAATTTCCGCCTATCTTGCTCATTCACATGCTGCTGAACCAAAGATCCCTACTCCTTATGTGTTTTATGGGGATCGGTCTAAATTTTTGAATTTTAAGAATAATTGTAAATTATTTTTTGCCTTGAAGCCTAACCCGTCGGGGAGCTCTGCGCAGCAGGTTAAAATTGTCATCTCTCTGCTGCGCGGCGATCCCCAGGATTGGGCGTTTTCTTTGAAACCTGATGATCCTATTCTTACTAATGTGAACGCATTTTTTCAAGCCTTGGGGTTGTTGTATGATGAACCTAATGCTATTGATCAGGCTGAAAAGGCTCTGTTGGCATTGAGCCAGGGTCGGGATTCTGCAGAGTTGTACTGTCAAAAATTCCGAAAGTGGGCGGTCCTTACTACCTGGAATGATGGTGCCTTGGCAGCTCTCTTTCGGAAGGGTTTGTCAGAAACCGTAAAAGATACTATGGTGGGATTTCCTGTTCCCTCTGGTCTTGACGATTCTATGTCATTAGCCATTCAGGTTGATAGGCGTTTGCGTGAACGTAAAACCGCACGAGAGGTGTTGCCACCTGTTGAACAAATGTCTGAACCTATGCAGTGTGATAGAGTTTTGTCTAGGGCGCAACGTCAGGAGTTCAGAAGGCGTAATAAGCTGTGTTTCTTCTGTGGTGATGCCTCGCATATTATTTCTGCCTGCCCTAAACGAGAGAAACGTTTTGCACACACATAGAGATTTGGTGAGTCGGTCTTTTTGGTGGCCCGCCTTGTCTCGTAATGTCAGGAATTTTGTGCAGTCCTGTGGGACTTGCTCCTGGTCTAAACCTTGTTCTAGCTCTAGTGGCTTGTTGATGCCTTTGCTGGTGCCCAGGAGGCCATCGACCCATATTTCAATGGATTTTATCTCTGATATGCCGGTCTCTCACAGAATGACTGTTATTTGGGTGATTTGTGATAGATTCTCTAAGATGGTCCATCTTGTACCACTCCCTAAGTTGCCATCTTCCTCAGAGTTGGTGCCCTTGTTTTTGCAACAGGTGGTCCGCTTGCACGGGATTCCTGAGAACATTGTATCTGACAGAGGAGTTCAGTTTGTGTCTAGATTTTGGAGGACTTTCTGTTCCAAGCTGGGAATTCAGTTGTCCTTCTCCTCTGCATTTCACCCTCAGACCAAAGGGCAGACGGAGAGAACAAACCAGACTTTGGAGTCGTATTTGAGAAGTTTTATTTCTGCTGATCAGGATGATTGGGTTCCATTTTTGCCCTTGGCCGAATTTGCTTTAAATAATAGAGCTAGTTCTGCCACTTTGATGTCACCTTTTTTTTGTAACTTTGGGTTTCATCCTCGATTCTCTTCAGGGCAGGTGGAGCCTTCTGCCTGCCCAGGTGTTGACACTGTGGTGGAGAGAATGCACCAGATCTGGGACCAAGTGGTGGATAAGTTGTCTCTCTCCCAGGAAAAGGCCCAGCGGTTTTCCAACCGGTATAGGACCATTGGTCCCCAGTTTAAGGTGGGTGATATGGTTTGGTTGTCATTAAAGAATATCGCTATGAAGGTGGCTTCTCCAAAGTTTAAACCTAGATTTATTGGACCTTAAAATATTTTGGAGATTCTTAATCCAGTCTCTTTTCGATTGGCTCTTCCTGTTACATTTAAGATCCATAACGTGTTTCATAAGTCTCTGTTAAAGAGGTTTGTTGAGCCAGTAGTTCCTGTGGTGGCACCTCCTTACCCAGTATTGGTTGAAGGTAATGTGGAATATGAGGTTGAGAAGATACTGGATTCTCGCCTGGCTAGACGGAGACTCCAGTATTTGGTTAAATGGAAGGGTTATGGCCAGGAGGATAATTCTTGGGTCCCTGCATCTGCTATTCATGCCGAAAGATTGGTTCGTGCCTTTCATCGGGCCCATCCTGATCGCCCTGGTGGCGTGGATAAGGGTTCGGTGACCCCTCTTCAAGGGGGAGGTACTGTTGTGAGTTCATTTTCCCCTTCACCATCGATGTCTAATGAACTCCCTCTTCTGGTGAAGGAAGATAGTGAGGCTGATTACCAAACACCTGAGCTGGTAGATGATGACTGGGTAACAGGAACTTCTGACTGGATATAAGGCAGCCGATGCCCTTCTGAGTCGCTGGTGATTTCTCTGCTGGATTCTTGTAGACCAGTCTGATTCCTGCTTCCCAAAGATAAGTTTTTGCTCTGCTATTGAACTTATTAGTTTTGTTTTGTTTACTTTGTTTTTTGGAGTTCAGCCATCCCCGGTCGGGGGTGTGCTGAGTTCCATTTTTGTCTCTGATCAGTTTGTCTCTTTGCTTTGTCTTCAGAATTTACCTGAGTGCTGATATAGTCTTTTTGAAGTCCTAGCGACTTCAGGGCCTGTTTTTCCTATCAGACGGTTGGGACATTTTTTGGTAGGGTTTTTTATGGATTGCAGACAGCAGCTTTTCTATCCTGTCCTTTTTAGTTAGCTTGGGCCCCATCGTTTGCTCAACCTATCTTTCTATCTGTGTTAGTGTTTTCATCTTGCTTCACCGTCATTATATGTTGGGGGCTGCCTATTGCTTTGGGGTCTGTTCTGGGGCAGTTTAGATTTCCCCTTTCTTTCTTTAGGCCTATTTAGTTCTCCGGCTGTGATCGAGGGGTCTAGGGCATCGTAGGAACCCCCCACGGCTACTGTTAGTTGTGGATAGGATCAGGGGTCTGCAATCCGATAGCTACCAACCTCTCCGGTTTTCTGGACTTAGCTTGTATTTTTGTTTTTTCCTCCTTCGGTGACTCATAACAGCTGTCTATTCCTTTGGGGTCTTCTCTGGGTCAGTTGGTTTTCCCCTTTTCTTGCTTTAGGCTTATTTGGTCCTCTGGCTGTGACGAGGCATCTAGGTTCATCGTAGGAACGCTCCACAGTTGCTGCTAGTTGTGTGGTTAGGATCAGGGATCTGCAATCTGCATAGTTACCAACCTTTCTGGTTTTTCTGGGCTTAGCTTGTTTAGGTTTTTTCCTCCTCGGTGACCCATTCAAAACACTTCAGTGTTTTGAGGAATGCAAACGGCTGGCAAGCGCAGATGACATCATCATAAGCATGAGCATACCACTTATGCATCTGCTCATGCAAACTTTGACGCACATCAAGGATCAGGCGTCTGCAGCTGAAGAGCAACAGGAGGAAGAGGAGGAGGAGGGAAGCCTTGATGACAGTCAGACATTGTCTGGTCAGGGAACTGGCGTGGACGAGGTGGAGGAAGCAGAGGAAGATGAGGAGGAGGATGAGGGGGATGATTATTTTGGGGAGGAGGATGCTTCTCAGGGGGCAAGAGAACATGTGGGTGTGCCAAGATCAGGTACAAGGTTTATGCGTGACTGGACAGATGTGGATTTGCCAGAAAGTGCTTCTCCACCCACCACTGGCAGTGCAGCATTGACACCTGGCACATTGGCCCACATGTGTGACTATGCCTTGCGGATCCTAAAAAGGGACCCCCGCAATGCCAAAATAATGAGGGATGATGACTACTGGTTGGCCAGCATCCTCGATCCACGCTATAAAGGCAAATTACACAACATCATGCCACAGGAGAACCTAGAGCTAATATTGGCTAACAAACCAGCAAAACTGGTAAACAGGTGTGACATTCCTGCCACCATTTATCAATGTCTCCTCTCATGGCAATCCAACAGAATCCCCTACGGCCTGTGGCTTGGATGTTTTGCACTCCAAAGTGACCAAACAGATCATGATAGGCAGTGAGAACCATATCTACAGCTCTCCCTGTGATCACAATTTGATGGAGACGAGTTACTGTGATGGGATTGACGCTACTGCGATACAGCAACCCTTTCTTCACTAATTTACATTTTAGCTGTATCCACAGTTAAAGTTATTGAGGGTCAGCATCGCCTCTGCGAATTCTCCCGGGAGGTTTTCCCGTGATTACTAATTCAAAAACATCTAAAATCACTCGACTGTATGTCTGTACTTTTATCCATTTACCTTCCTCTAGCGGAGAGTCTGGACTGGCAGACTGACACTGAAATATAAACGAAGATTTCAAAGTACTCCAACACTGTATACTGGTGTACGTTTCTAATACATTTACCTTTTTCTCATTTTTATATTCGGGTGTAATCCATACTGAGCCTGTGAGAGTTTGTGTCTTACTCTGGTAAAATATAAGGAGATTTAAAATAACACCAACACTGTATGCAGCTGAACGATTGTAAAACATTACCCTTTTTCAAGTTTTTATATTCTTGTGTAATCCATACTGAGCCTGTGAGAGGCTATGTGTTACTCTTGAATACTGTTGAGCGATACCATCCGATATTGAGAAATATCGGATCGGATTGGATCGGCCGATACCCAAAAAGTATCGGGTATCGCCGATTCCGATACCGGAAGTCCCATTCAAGTCAATGGGACAGAAATATCGGAATTAAAAAAACACCCTTTCTTTCCTTGTAGGTTAATTCTACATGAAGAAAAACAACTAAGAATAATGTAGAATGAATTGGTGGAAGATGGAGGAGACATTAAAGGCATAGAGGCTTAGCCCAATCAAATAGAATAGCAGGAATAATTTTTTTTTTTAAAGACGTTCGGAGTTACAAAGATATTGACAATGTTAACCTTTTTTATATTTTGTCAGATATGTATGTTTCACTACTTCCATTCTCTTCACCTTCTTTTTTACTTCTCCCACACTTTCTCCTTCATGATCCTCAGCAGCAGCATATTTTTCATCAACTTCTTCTTCACCTTATTCATCTTCTTCTTCTTCACCTTCTTCCTATTATTCTTTTTTTTGCATTATTCATATTCTTCTTGTTCAACTATTATTCTTCTTTATATTCCACTTCTTCATCTTCTTCCTATTCTTCTTCATCATATTCTTATTTGTGACAGGCATTCCTGTAGTTGTTATCTATAAAAGTTTGAAGATTACACCTTCCATTCTGCCTGTCACAAAAGATTTACAACAGGATTTGTCCGCGTTCAGTTTGGCCTGCAGCAGCAGGCATTTTCCAGGGGCACCACGAGGAGGAACGGACTCACCCCCATACACTGCTTAGTCTTCTTCTGCTTATACTTTAGATAATATCTAAAGATAGATAATATTGCTCTGATTTTTAGTCTTATGCTTAATGTTGTTCTACTTTTTGTTCTGCAGCTTCTTCATCTTCTGCTTCTTGGTCTTCTGCTTCTTGGTCTTCTGTCTCTTGTTGTTCTGTATCTTGGTGGTTGTCTTCATGTTCTTTGTCCTCTTGGTCATCTTCTTTAGGGTCATCTTTTTGGTCTTCTTCGGGGTGGTGTTCCGGGTCGTCGCCTTCAGAGTCATCGTTTTCGTGGTGGTCATCTTCTTCGGGGTGGTCTTCAGGGTTGTCGTCTTCAGGGATGTCGTCAGGGAGATCCAGAGTGATAATAAACAAAAACCATTTCCAAAAGTTTGAACTTGGGAATATAGCAGAAGGTACAAGAAGGCTGAGGAACTGCCGAGAACCAGCTGACGGTGCTGGAACCCGGATGGGTAGCCGAAGCTGCAAGAGCCAATGGAACTAGCGAGGACCAGCTGACGGTGCTGGAACCAAGAAGGGCAGCAGAAGGAACAAGAGCCAATGGCACTACCGAAGACCAGCTGACGGTGCTGGAACCCGGTTACTAAGCAGGAGGTACCTGTGCTAGAAAGCACTACCAAGGACCAGCAGACATTGCTGGAACTCGGATACTGAGAAGGAGGCACCTAGGCCAAAGGCTCTGCCTGGAACCAGCTGACGGTGCTGGAACCCGGATGGGTGGCAGAAGCTGCAAGAGCAAATGGAACTAGCGAGGACCAGCTGATGGTGCTGGAACCCGGAGGGGCAGCAGAAGGAACAAGAGCCAATGGCACTACCGAGGACCAGCTGACGGTGCTGGAACCCGGTTACTAAGCAGGAGGTACCTGTGCTAGAAAGCATTACCAAGGACCAGCAGACATTGCTGGAACTTGGATACCGAGAAGGAGGCACATAGGCCAAAGGCTCTGCCTGGAACCAGCTGACGGTGCTGGGACCCGGATGTGTAGTAGAAGCTGCAAGAGCAAATGGAACTAGCAAGGACCAGCTGATGGTGCTGGAACCCAGAGGGGCAGCGGAAGGAACAATTGCCAATGGCACTACCAAGGACCAGCTGACGGTGCAGGAACCCAGTTACTAAGCAGGAGGTACCTGTGCTAGAAAGCACTACCAAGGACCAGCAGACGTTGCTGGAACTCGGATACCGAGAAGGAGGCACATTTGTCAAAGGCACTGCCGAGAACAAGCTGACAGTGCTGGAACCCGGATGGGTAGCAGAAGCTGCAAGAGCTAATGGAACTAGCGAGGACCAGCTGACGGTGCTGGAACCCACAGGGGCAGCAGAAGGAACTAGAGCCAATGGCACAACTGTGGACTAGCTGATGTTGCTGGAACCCGGTTACTAAGCAGGAGGTACCTGTGCTAGTAAGCGCTACCAAGGACCAGCAGACGCTGCTGGAACTCGAATACCGAGAAGGAGGCATCTCAGCCAAAGGCACTGCCGAGAACCAGCTGACGGTACTGGAACCCGGATGGGTAGCAGAAGGTGCCCATGAAAAACAAAGTTGCAAGGCCGTGAGCCAGCCGCAGTTACCGAAACCCACAGTCCTACAGGGGGTGCTTGTCCTATTGGCACTACAGAACCAGCCTTTATTACCAGAACCCGCAGCCCACATAGGAAGCACCTAAACTGCAAGCACCATAGACTTGGCTAACCCGACCGCAACACGACAGAACAACATATTGGTGGCAAAGTGACGTTGACACTACCCAGAAACAGCAGGCATGCTGGAACCAGGCTGGGCAGGAGGGAGTAACCGTGCCAAAGACACTTCTGAGCAGCAACTGGCGATGTTGGAGCCCAGGGTCAATCTGGGTGTAGGCTGAGGCCTAATTTCATCAAGTTTTATATCTGTTGTAGACTACTACTGATTTTAACCATGCTCCATTTAGGCCTCTGGCTCCACTGTCTCTAGTATTTACCCTGTCCTCCAACACCGGCAGTTGCTGCTCAGAAGTGCCGTCTGCACAATCAACACTTGTTCCTGTGTTACTGGGGCTCAGTAACGTCAGTTGATCCCCTGATGTGTGTCCGGCAATGTCTACTGCTCTGTCCACATTCCCACTACTAGTAGGCCCACAATGGCCTAATAAATAGCGGCCCAGCAGGAAAATGCCCGGTTGGCCAGATTACCAATCCGGGCCTGTGTATTAGATAGATACATATTAGATAGATAGATAGATGGATGGATAGATAGATTAAAAGCCGGCAAGTCCATCTGTGGACATCGGGCACTCAGACCATCCTCATGGAGTCGGTTTCTAACCATTTGTGCAGACACATGCACATTTGTGGCCTGCTGGAGGTCATTTTGCAGGACTCTGGCAGTGCTCCAGTTCCTCCTTGCACAAAGGCTGAGGTAGCGGTCCTGCTGCTGGGTTGTTGCCCTCCTATGGCCCCCTCCACATCTCCTGGTGTATTGGCCTGTCTCCTGGTAGCCCCTCCAGCCTCTGGACACTATGCTGACAGACACAGCAAATCTTCTTGCCACAGCTCGCATTGATGTGCCATCCTGGATGAGCAGCACTATCTGAGCCACTTGTGTGGGTTGTAGAGTCAGTCTCATGCTACCACAAGTGAGAAAGCACAACCAACATTCAAAAGTATCAAAAACATCAGCCAGAAAGCATTGGTGCTGAGATGTGGTCTGTGGTCCCCACCTGCAGAACCACTCCTTTATTGAGGGTGTCTTGATAATTGCCAATAATTTCCGTCTGTTGTCTATTCCATTTGCACAGCAGCATGTGAAATTGATTGTCAATCAGTGTTGCTTCCTAAGTGGACAGTTTGATTTCACAGAAGTTTGATTTACTTGGAGTTATATTCTGCTGTTTAAGTGTTCCCTTTATGTATTGTGGCCAAGTAAGCAGAAGTGATTGAAAACATTTTTACCAACTGTCTGAAGATCATAGATATCTAATTGTTTATACAACTGTAAACATTGAAGAGGGTATCTTCATAGAGTTACATGAAGACCACAAAATAAATCTAAATGATTACAAACATTTCTGATTTTGTTCAAATACGGGTGGGGGAGAGACTGAAAATGAATATGATTCATCCGATTGTGAATCTGTGCTATTATTGAAAGGCACCTACAAACAATGAAGGGCTCCTTTATTTTTGTATGCAACTGCCGGTTTGTGGCCACCTGTGACAGGCACTTGAATGTAGAAAATATAAATGCTCATCATACCCTCTGCCAAGGAATAAGAACTCCAGCTTGTTTAGCAGAAATGCATTAGTTCAACCATCCACTTTGCATCACTTATCAAGCTAAGAGGAGATGGAATAATCTGTAGCCAATGTAAGTGGACTAAAATCAAGATGCTTTCTATAAGCATCATTGTAGTTATTTTTCCACCTGCTATTTCAACAAGAGCTTTAAACATAATAATTTTCTTTGAACTTTATCGACATTTATTTAGTTGGAGTCATCTGAATTACAAAATCAAATCCTTATAGGGAATCTGTTACCAGCTTTTGCCACCTAATCTGAGAGTGACATAATGTAGAGACAGAGATGTGTCACTTAGTGGGCTACTTGCTGTATTCAGAGAAATGTGCATAAAAAAATACAGATTTCATCAAAACCACAGCAAGCAGCTAAGTAAGTGATGCAGCGCTGGTTATATAGTCTCAGTATGGATTAGCTGCTGCAGGACATGGGTCTAAAGACCAAGGATAAGGGTGAAACCAGGTGTATGTGTTCAAATCTGCGTCGCTGATAAAGATGGATGGCAGACAATATTCTTCAATGCTTTATTTCAAAACAGGTTAATAGTCAACGCATTTTGAGGTCATGCAGGACAAAACTTTATCTTACCTTCATAGCCATCCATTCATCCCAGCTTGGATCCTCTCCCTTGAAAGTCACTCCAACAATTGCCTGGTTCAACCTATGTATCTTTTTCTCCCTCTCCCTTAAACATTTTCCTTTATCTCACAGAATGAAGCATATTCCATCACCTGGGACTGCATGTGAGACCCCCTGTGGCGATGACTCCCCTGATTCTACAATCCCCATCCACACAATGGGCCTATGTCTGGGAGTACAATAGCGTGAGACCTTGAGATACAGAGGGGATTGAAAGAATGATTGCTTTACATTTACCTTTGGCAATCTACTATCTTGGCCTTAAGGCCCCGTTACATTTAGCGATGCACCAGTGATCCCGACCACGATATGACCCGGTCAGGATCGCTGGTGCATCGCTAAATGGTTGCTAGTGAGCTGCCAAACAGGCAGATCTCACTAGCGATGCAGCAGCGGTCGGCAGTCGTTACTCACCTGTCAGACACGGCTATGATGACCGTCTTCCGCCTGCGTCCATGGCTCACTCGTCGGCGCCAGCAGGAAGCCGATGACGAGAAATGGACCAGGCCAATCTCAGGCGATCAGCGATAGCCAGTGGGGAGGCCGGTCGGAGGTGAGTGTCACATGCTGCGTCACAAAATCGGTGACGCTTTAGCGATATCGCTATGTGTAAAACCCCCTTTAGGTAAGATACAACCTGTACGCCTTCCTCTGCTTGCTGTCACTGAATGGAAACATTGATTCCTGAGGATGAACTGACAAGTAAGCAAATCACTAATAAAGCATCAAGTAAATATCTATTAAATTGCAACAATATTGATGTAACCGGTGCTCCGTGCTGGAAAAAGTCTGTATCTTTTAGAGCTGTGGACTCCGCTCTACGTCCTATAGTCTTTAGTAAGTGGCCCTCTCCTCACATGGGGTAATAATTTATGGGGTTGATGTTGGCTATGTGATGTTTGTTGACATTAAGCCGAGAGGATAGTAATGGACAGGCATCTATTATATACCCCCATTACTAACTACGTAGTCAAAAGTAATAAAGACACATACAGAGAAAAGACCTTTAATTATACAAATCACTAAATAATTTTATTCCTTTTCTTCATGGTCAAAGAACAGAAAGCAAATCTTACCGTTCACATAATCATAATGTATTTTTTATTGTTTATCTAATTTTTCAAACAGGTGCTAATATAAACTTAATTGCAGCAATCAAAGAGCAATTAACTTTTGTGAAGTGCATTAAAAGATAAAAGCATATTATACTCATTTAATAAACAGAAATGTAGAGAAAATAAACTGAACTGAAATAAGTTGAAAAATATCAAAGGTTAAAACAATCACATTAAAAGCAAGAAAGTTATAATTCTTATACAAATCAAGAAAAACTAGGACTAAATGGAAAGATTGCCATTTCACAATGTAATCCAGGGGTGCATACTGTATCATTATTTTGGTCAAAGGGCCACATTGCTGTACTGATCTGATCTCAAGGGACCTGTGGTTAACCCCAGGGTGGGTGGCTTTCCCCTCCCGTGGTTACAGTCGCTCTGATTGGTTGTTGAAAGTGAAACAGCCAATCAGAGAGATTGAAATATATCACCAATGAAACTTGGTGAAATATTACAATCCAGCAATGGCTGATGCTGCAATAGCAATAGCATCAGCCATTGGCTGGAGCTAGGTGACCTTTGTGACACCCCTCCAGATCTGATTGGAGCTAGCATCCACGTAACACAATCTCTTCAATCAGATGTGGAGAGTCGGTGTCAGGTATGGCTTCCCTCTTCAGCCTCATCCCATCCGTGGAAGGTTAAGAGCGATGTGCTGCCTGCTGCCCTGACACCTGACAGGTCCCTGCCTGATGCTGCCACTGCCAATCACTGCCTGCTGCCACTGCCGCTGATCACCCAGCCTGCTGCCGCTGATCTCCCCTCTGGTACCATCCTCCGCTCCCCTCTGCTGCCTGATTCCACCCCCCCGGCCCTGTGATCACTCCCCTGCCCCAGTAATCACCCCCTGCCCCAGTAATTACCCCCTGCTCCTGTGATCATCCCCCCATCCCTGTGATCACCCCCTGCCCAGTAATCACCCCCTGCTGATGCCACCACCGATCTCCGCTCTGTGCTGTCCTCCGCTCCCCTATGCTGTCTGATTCCACCTCCCTGAGCCAGTAATCACCTCCCTGCCCCAGAGATCGCCCCCCGCCCCTGTGATCACCCCCTGTCCAGGTGATCACCCCCTGCCCAGGTGATCACCCCCCAGCCCTGTGATCACCCCCCTGCCCCAGTAATCACCCCCTTGCCCCAGTAATCACCCCCTGCTGCTGCCACCACCAATCTCCCCTCTGCTGTCCTCCACTTCCCTCTGCTGCCTGATTCCACCCACCAACCCTGTGATGACCCCCCAGCCCTGTGATCTCCCCCCTGCCCCAGTGATTGCCCCCTGCCCCAGTGATTGCCTCCCTGCCCCAGTATCGCTCCCCCTGCCCACACACGTACACACACCACACATACAATGTTCCACTCGTCCCAGTCTCAAAGGGTGTATTCAGCTGAGGAGGCATATGCCTTTATTGTCTCCAAAGCTGATAGTGAGGGAGAAGACCCCACGGACCTGCCATGAAGAAGTCGCAGGACAAGAAATTGTCCAGAGGCCGGGGGAGAAGAACCGGAAGCCTTGGAGGAAGACCCACAGCCAAGAGTGAGTAAACCCCAACCTAGTGCTAGTCACACCCAACCTAGCAATAGTGCCCCCTCCTGGACCCCGTCCCTGAAAATTTTGCACCACGGATTCCTGATTTTGTTCCCCAATCAGGAATCCAGTTCGAGACTTCCCAACCTCAGGAAAATAGACTTTTTCAAAGTCTATTTCTCAGAGTCAATTGTCAGTCTTATGGTGGAGCAATCAAACTTGTATGCACAGCAATTTTTTGCCAAAAACCCTAATTCTTCATTTTCTACTTGGAGTCCCATTGACTCTGTAGAAATGATGAAATATTGGTGACATGTCTTTCACATGGGGATTGTGAAGAAACTGGAAATTCGTCAATACTGGAGTACTGATATTTTATATCAAACTCCAATATTTGGCATGGTTTTGATTCGCAAATGTTTTGAGGCAATTAATAAGTTTCTCCATTTTAGGGACAATACTGACACCGTTCCCCGCAATGACCCAAATTTTGATAGACTGTTCAAAATTCGGCCAGTCATCGAACACTTCAGCAACAAGTTTGCTGAAGTGTACATTCCCCAAAGGGAAATTTGTGTGGATGAATCCCTCATCCACTTCAAAGGGAGGCTTCAGTTCCATCAGTACCTGCCCAACAAGAGGGCAAGGTACGAGATAAAACTCTACAAGCTGTGTGAGAGTACCTCAGGGTTCACTCTCAGCTATAGAGTTTACCAAGGGAAGGACACGAGGATCCAGCCCCCAGAATGTCCACCTGCTCTGGGGGTGAGTGGGAAAATAGTGTGGGATTTAGTCCACCCACTGCTTGATAAAGGTTACCATCTGTACCTTGATAACTTTTATACAAGCATCCCACTATTTCAATCCCTCTCTGACAGAGATACCGCAACTTGCGGTACTGTGCGCAGAAACCAGAGAGGTATCCCTTTGTCGCTAATTGAGCAGCCTCTCCCAAAGGGTGAGAGCCGAGCCCAATTTAGTGGCAACATGCTTGTGGTCAAGTTCAAAGACAAAAGAGATGGTCAATCCATGGTCCCAGCACCACGGCCACCACCGTTCAAGGTACCCCAGCACAGGTCCACAAACCGGACTGTGCTCTGGGGTTCAACAGACACATGGGGGTGGTGATCTTTCTGATCAAGTCCTCCAGCCCTATAGTGCCATGTGGAAAGCAAAGGTGTGGTATAAAAAACTGGCTATGCACATCATACAAATGGCACTGTATAACACATATGTGCTATCGCGATGTGCAGACCAGACCAACAACACCTTCCTTCAGTTCAAGGAGGCGGTGATAAAGGCCCTGATGTTTGGAGATGAGGAAAGAGCGGGCCCAAGCACCCCTGGAACTCAAGTTTCCCGTATGGTACCAGGGCAACATGCTCCCACTAAGGGGAGAGCGAAAAAATATGCCGGGTATGCTATAAAAGGGAGATAAGAAGAGAAACTCATTTCCAATGTGAAATGTGTCCTGACAAACCTGGACTATATTTGAATGAATGCTTTAGTATTCATCACACGTCCATGGACTAAACACATACTGACATTCCCCTACAGAACTCACCCACACCAGCCTGACATAAACAACACAACACACCAGCCTGATGTACACTACACCACACACACCAACCTGACGTAGTGTGTCAGGTTTGTGTATGTCGCGTAGTGCACGTCAGGTTGGTGTGTGGTGTGGTATAGTGTATGCCAGGTTGGTGTGTATGTGTTGTAGTGTACGTCAGGTTGTTGTGTGTGTGGTGTATACTACACCACACACACCAACCTGACGTACACTACACTACGCTACACCACACCACACACCAACCTGACATACACTACACCACACAAACCAACCTGATGTAGTGTGTCAGGTTGGTGTGTGTGGCGTAGTGTATGTCAGGTTAGTGTGTGTGGCGTAGTGTAAATCAGTTTGGTGTGTGGTGTATGTCAGGATGGTGTGTGTGGTGTATACTACACCACACACAACAACCTTGTGTACACTACACACCACACACCAACCTGACATACACATCACCAAACACACACACACCCCAACCTGACGTACAATAAACCACACACACCAACCTGATGTACACTACACCACACCAACCTGACATACACTATGTCAGGTTGGTGTGTGGTGTGGTGTAGTGTACATCAGGATGGTGCGTGTGTTGTAGTGTATGTCAGGTTGGTGTGTGTGTGTGGTGTAAACTACACCACACATATCAACTTGACATACACTACACCACACACCAACCTGATGCAGTGTATGTCAGGTTGGTGTGTGGTGTATGTCAGGATGGTGTATACTACACCACACACACACAAACCTGACATACACTACAACACACCACACACTAACCTGTTGTACACCAAACCACACACGCCAACCTGATGTAGTGTATGTTAGGTTGGAGTGTGGTGTAGTGTACATCAGATTGATGTATGTGGTGCAGTAAATACCACACACACCAACCTGATGTATACAACACTACAAACACCTACCTGACATACACTATATACTTTCCATAAGCGACATGTTGTCCACTAACGATTGGAGCTAATTTTCCAATCAAAAAGTCAAATGGCGCTCCTTCCCTTCCAAGCCCTGCCGTGCACCCAAACAGTGGTTTATGACAACATGTGAGGTATTGATGTACTCAGGGGACATTGCCAAACAAATTTTAGGATCGATTTTATCCTGTTGCCCATGTGAAAATGAAAAATTTGAGGCTAAAAGAAAATTTTTGTGAAAAAAAGTCCTTTTTTATTTTTACGGATCAATTTGTGCAGCACCTGGGGGTTCAAAGTGCTCACTTTGCATCTAGATAAGTTCCTTGGGGGGGTCTAGCTTCCAAAATGGGGTCACTTGAGGGAGAGCTCCAATGTTTAGGCACACAGGGGCTCTCCATATGCGACATGGTGTCCGCTAATGATAGGAGCTAATTTTCCCTTCAAAAAGTCAAATGGCGCTCCTTCCCTTCCGAGCCCTGCCGTGCGCTCAAACAGTGGTTTATGACCAAATATGAGGTATCGGTGTACTAAGGAGAACTTTCCCAACAACTTTTAGGATCCATTTTATCCTGTTACCCATGTAAAAATGAAAAATTTGAGGCTAAAAGAAAATTTTTGTGAAAAAAGTCCTTTTTTATTTTTACGGATCAATTTGTGAAGCACCTGGGGGTTCAAAGTGCTCACTTTGCATCTAGATAAGTTCCTTGGGGGTCTAGTTTCTAAAATGGGGTCACTTGTGGGAGAGCTCCAATGTTTAGGCACACAGGGGCTCTCCATATGCGACATGGTGTCCACTATTGATTGGAGCTAATTTTCCCTTCAAAAAGTCAAATGGAGCTCCTTCCCTTCTGAGCCCTGCCGTGCGCTCAAACAGTGGTTTATGATGACATATGAGGTATCAATGTACTCAGAAGAAATTTACCAACAAATTTTAGGATTCATTTTATCCTGTTGCTTATGTAGAAATGAAAAAATTGAGGCTAAAAGAACATTTTTGTTGGAAAAATTAAAATGTCCATTTTTTACTTCCACGTTGCTTTAGTTCCTGAGAAGCACCTGAAGGGTTAATAATCTCCTTGAATGTAGTTTTGAGTAGCTAGAGGGGTGCAGTTTTTGGAATGGTGTCACTTTTTGGGGTTTTCTGTCATGTAGGTCCCTCAAAGGGACTTCAAATGTGATGTGGTCACTAAAGAAAATGGTTTTGTAAATTATGCTGGAAAAATGATAAATTGCTGATAAAATTTGAAATCTTATAACTTCCTAACAAAAAAATGTTTTTCCCAAAATTGTGCTGATGTAAAGTAAACATGAGGGAAATGTTATTTATTAAATATTTTGTGTCACATAACTCTCTGATTTAACAGAAGAAAAATTCAAAATTTGAAAATTGCAAAATTTTCAACATTTTCACCAAATTTCCAATTTTTTCACAAATAAATGCAAAAATTATTGACTTAAATTTACCACTAACATGAAGCCCAATATGTCACGAGAAAACTTTCTCAGAATCGCTAGGATCCATTGAAGCGTTCCTGAGTTATTACCTCATAAAGGGACACAGGTCAGAATAGCAAAAAATGGCCTGGTCATTAAGGTTAAAATAGGCTGGGTCATGAAGGGGTTAAGAGCTGTTGTTGCCAGTTATCATCAGATTGTGGATCATGCAGAAGCCACGGTATTGATTAAAATCGATATTGCAAATAAACATTGTGTCATGTGTTCTTTGATTGGAGTTGTTATAATTTCTTTTATTTCCATGGAATTATTTTAGTTTTTTCTCATGTGGCTATGAACTGACAGGCAGGTAGTTGCTAACTTACCTGCGTGTTCTGTCTGACGTTGGCTCAGAGAGATCACAGATACCTCCCACTAACAATTCTTCTGGTTCATTTGACCTCACACAAACAGAGCAGCTTTTCCTCTTTTGGGATGCTCTGTCAACAGGGAGTTACTGCCAACATCATGCTGATTGGCAGTCACCTGCCCAAAGTTAGGCAGCTGGGAGCTTGCTCTCAAACAACATGGCACTGGCAGTCATGACCCATCAACAGAGCAGAGAGAAAAGTAGTTGATCTGTTAACATAAAATCAACAGAAACTGCAGAATTGTTAACAGGCGCGGTCTGTGACCAAGAGCTGGCAGAGCTCAGCACCGAGCAGAATAGACATATTAACTACCTGGCTGTACGTTCATAAGCCCATGAGAAAACAATAAAATGTCCACGGATAACCCCTTTAATGCTAGTAGATTTCTTAGGAATGCAGTGAACTTTAACGTAAGCTTTTTTCAATCCACCTCCTGACATATAACATACTATTTCATCAAATATCGGTCCCTGTCTTTGAAGCAGACTCCAAAGCTGAGCTTGCATTATTGCAGCAGATGAATACGGTGTTAATCAGCCATCATCTGACTGTAAAATCAGCAAATGGAGTCAAAGAGTTTCCACAGCTGTTAACTCCTTATATGTCACTGTCAATCTCTGACAGTGGCATTTACAGAGTGTGACCGCTAAGCACTCATTAGTCTACCTGTGACATGAGGGTGGGGTGCCTGATGGGTTGCTGAAGGCCCATGTGCCTTTCATGACAGTACTTCTATGAGGACCAGATTGGTGTTCATAGGAGACTGTGATTTTTACTAGATCCTCAGGCTTTTTTTGGAATTAATTCATGGACTTCAGTGTGCTGCTTGACAAAATATCAGATCCAGGTTAAGTTGAAAAACTAACCATTTATTTCCCAACGCGTTTCGAAGTATATAGTACTTCTTCCTCAGGGGAAGAAATAAATGGTTCGTTTTTCAACTTAACCTGGATCTGAAATTTTGTCAACCAGCGCACTGAAGTCCATGAATTAATTCCAAAACAAGCCTGATGTTCTGGGCGGTCACAGAGTTGACCTTTGGATGTGCAGCAAGCTGACTTTGGATCTTACATGCCTAAAATCGCTCCTGGAAAGGGTGAGTGAATTTCTTTTATTACTTTCCATATAAACCCAGATAAGACCCTATTGCGCTCTCGTTTGTTCCTATAGTCTGTACGCATTTTTACTAGATCCTGCAATACTGTTGTCAATTGCAGGATCAAGTCCCCTAAGGGTACTAACAAAAAAGTAAAAAAGTTTTAAAAAATTAAAAATCCAAAAGTTTAAATCATCTTTTTTTACCCTATTAAGAATTTAAAGGTAAACAAGATTTAGAAAAAAATCAAACTCTGGAAAATCAACATCCAAAAAAGTTCATTCTATCAAAATCTGAAGGTAATTAACTGAATTAGTAAACAGTGTAATGAGAAAAAATTCAAATTTCAGCCTCCGTAACACCACAAAAAAATGTAATCTGAACTTAGAAGCAATCAAAACATTCAATCTATGCCAAAATAGTACCAATAAAAACACTAGCTCAGGACACAAAAAACAAACTGGCACACAACTCCATCCACTGAATAATGGAAACGTTACGGGTGTGAAAACTTGGCAAGGCAAGCAAAACTTTATTTTATGAATCTCCAAATTTTCTTTTCACCATGTAAAAAAATTGAGTAAAAAATGCTGCCATTTTTCTATCCACTCTACTTCTCTATCTAACTTTAAGGCTGAGTTCACACATGGCGTTTTTTTTGCGCTTCAGCGGCGGTTTTAACCGCGCGATTTTGCCGCGAAAACGCGAAAAATAAGCATCCCATGCATTCCTATGGGATTCCGCAATGCTGTGCTAATGCTGCGGTTTTTACAGCGGCGGAATCGCTTCGCGGTAAAAACCGCAGCATGCTCATTAATTTGCGGAATCGCGGCGATCCCACACCCATAGGAATGCATTGTTCCGCTTACGTCCCGCATGTGGCTGTGCACACCATGCGGAAAGTAAGCAGAACAATTGCGGATGGTACCCACGGTCCGGAGGAGAGGAGACTGTCCTCCGGGCTTTGGGTACCATATCCCTGTAAAAAATAGAATTTAAAAATAAAAAATATTGTTATTCTCACCCTCCGGCGTCCCGCGCAGCCTTCCCGCTTCTCTTCACGCTCTCGTTCCCAGTAATCCTTTGCGAAAATGCCCTCAATGGTGTCCGTCCTCGCGGGATCGCGAAGTCTCGCGGTCATTCGCGCGACGTCATCGTGAATTACCGTGAGACATCGCGATCCCGCGAGAACGGACGTCATCGCGGGCATTTTCACAAAGGATTACTGGGAACGGCTGCGCGGGACGTCGGAGGGTAAGAATAACACCATTTTTTATTTTTTTTACATTCTATCTTTTACTACTGATGCTGCATAGGCGGCCTCAGTAGTAAAAAGTTGGTCACACTTGTCAAACACTATGTATGACTAGTGTGACCAACCTGTCAATCAGTTCTCCAAGCGATGCTCCAGATCGCTTGGAAAACGCTAGCATTCTACAAGCTAATTACGCTTGCAAAATGCTAGTTTTTCCGCGGGAAAATCGCGGGAATTTAAAATGTGATTTTCCCGCGGACTGGAATTCCGGAATTCTCGCGGTAATTTCCGCGAGAGTTCCCGTACGTGTGCACTTAGCCTTATTCTTTCTACTCAGTTAAAAGTTTTTATTTTGTTACGACTGATGTGTACATCTTTTCCAGGGATCTCCATCAAAGATTTTGTCTGTGACTCATGAGTTTAAGCAATAAAACTTAGACGGATACTACCTGGTTTACTGCATAGTATCAAGCAGTAATATATGAGATGTGAATATACGATTAGTAAGATCAAACTGGAAATGTAAGAAACTAATAATGCTTGATCATATCAGTCACATGTAATGCTATTTCTCTTTGTTAAACCAATAAAAAGATGTTTAAAACAAAACAAAAAATGCTGCCATTTTCTTTCAGCCCACTGTAAGCTTCATAAACAGCACAGTTTAAGCAAGCAAAACAAGACAGCTTTTTCCGGCACAAAGTGAAAAAAACAGAAAATAAACAGTCCAAATAGAGCAGGTCTTCCCAGTTACGTACTGTATGTGTTCTTTAACAAACACACTGGAAGTCTACACACCTCCAGTCACTGCCACTGAATGAGACACTTGGACTCCATTTTTTCTGCCAATCCACACCCCTGGAGTGGGGATATGTGAGCAGCCACTCCCATCCTTAATGCTTATAAAGCTTGGCCCTGATATGCCCTATAACCTCTCTCAGCACTATACGTGCTGGAGCATGTTTTTCTGGGCTTACATCACCGAAGCTACCAACCTCGATGATACATATCTCCCCTCAAGGACCTGTCTGGCGGCCATCTCACTATATACAGGTGCATCTCACAAAGTTAGAATAACATCAAAAAGTAAATTTATTTCAGTTCTTCAATACAAAAAGTGAAACTCATATATTAGATAGTCATCACAAACAGAGTGATCAATTTTAAGTGTATATTTTTGTTAATGTTGATGATTATGGCTTACAGCCAATGAAAACCCAAAAGTCATTCTCTCACTACATTAGAATACTTTCTAACACCAGCTTGAAAAAATTATTTTAAAATCTGAAATGTTGGCCTACTGAAATGTATGTTCAGTAAATGCACTCAATACTTGGTCGGGGCTCCTTTTGCATCAATTACTGCATCAATGCGGTGTGGTATGGAGGCGATCAGCCTTTGGCACTGCTGAGGGGTTATGGAAGTCCAGGTTGCTTTGATAGCAGCCTTCAGCTCATCTGCATTGTTGGGCCTGGTTTCTCTCATCTTCCTCTTGACAATACCCGATAGATTTATTATGGGGTTAAGGTCAGGTGAGTTTGCTGCCCAATCAAGCACAGTGATACTGTTGTTTTTAAACAAGAAATTGGTACTTTTGGCAGTGTGGACAGGTGTCAAGTCCTGCTGGAGAATGAAATTTCCATCTCCAAAAAGCTTGTCGGCAGAGGGAAGCATGAAGTGCTCTAAAATTTCATGGTAGATGACTGTGCTGACTTTGGTCTTGATAAAACACAGTGGACCTATACAAGCAGATGACATGGCTCCCCAAACTATCACTGATTGTGGAAACTTCATACTAACAGGAGCTTTGATTTATTTTTTTCAGTACATTACAAACTCAAGCTTATTTTTTTCCTGTTGTATTTTTTTAAAAAACGTTCTTGTCCATGTGTGAAAAATGCAATTAGTTCCATGATTACATAATAAACAAAAAAAATCTATACAAATGAAACATAGGTGTGCTAACAGGGCACAGAACTTCAGTCAGACACAAATATTGCTTGGAGGTGCTTCTGCCAATAATCCGTCTTTTACGCTTTTGACCTTAATTTCAAATCAGGCACAAATGGGCAATGATACATGGACTATCAAATCAGGCCAGAGCTTAAAATAAGACAAAGACCTGGAAAAAGGGCATGAACCTACAAATAAGACTTCAAAATAAAGTGTCTATTTACCTTAGGTAACTGTCAGCCCAACGGCATTCTCTATCACCACTTTTTCAAGAAATCTCTCTAGGGTAGTAAATGAAGGCACAGCTAGACACCTCTGGCATTAGCTCATCTCCATGAAAAATAGAGAAGAAAATGTTCGGTCATCTTAAATTTTATCTCCTGTGATGTCATCTATTGAGGTAGAGTCTGGTTGCTTCCACACACATAAGATGATTGGAGGGTTCCGCTGAAAATAATCTAATGTACAGTGGGGCAAAAAAGTATTTAGTCAGTCAGCAATAGTGCAAGTTCCACCACTTAAAAAGATGAGATTCGTCTGTAATTTACATCATAGGTAGACCTCAACTATGGGAGACAAACTGATAAAAAAAAATCCAGAAAATCACATTGTCTGTTTTTTTTTCATTTTATTTGCATATTATGGTGGAAAATAAGTATTTGGTCAGAAACAAAATTTCATCTCAATACTTTGTGATATATCCTTTGTTGGCAATGACAGAGGTCAAACGTTTTCTGTAAGTCTTCACAAGGTTGCCACACACTGTTGTTGGTATGTTGGCCCATTCCTCCATGCAGATCTCCTCTAGAGCAGTGATGTTTTTGGCTTTTCGCTTGGCAACACGGACTTTCAACTCCCTCCAAAGGTTTACTATAGGGTTGAGATCTGGAGACTGGCTAGGCCACTCCAGGACCTTAAAATGCTTCTTATGAAGCCACTCCTTCGTTGCCCTGGTGGTGTGCTTTGGATCATTGTCATATTGAAAGACCCAGCCACGTTTCATCATCAATGCCCTTGCTGATGGAAGGAGGTTTGCACTCAAAATCTCACGATACATGGCCCCATTCATTCTTTCATGTACCCGTATCAGTCGTCCTGGCCCCTTTGCAGAGAAACAGCCCCAAAGCATGATGTTTCCACCACCATGCTTTACAGTAGGTATGGTGTTTGATGGATGCAACTCAGTATTCTTTTTCCTCCAAACACGACAAGTTGTGTTTCTACCAAACAGTTCCAGTTTGGTTTCATCAGACCATAGGACATTCTCCCAAAACTCCTCTGGATCATCCAAATGCTCTCTAGCAAACTTCAGACGGGCCCGGACATGTACAGGCTTAAGCAGTGGGACACGTCTGGCACTGCAGGATCTGAGTCCATGGTGGCGTAGTGTGTTACTTATGGTAGGCCTTGTTACATTGGTCCCAGCTCTCTGCAGTTCATTCACTAGGTCCCCCCGTGTGGTTCTGGGATTTTTGCTCACCGTTCTTGTGATCATTCTGACCCCACGGGGTGGGATTTTGCGTGGAGCACCAGATCGAGGGAGATTATCAGTGGTCTTGTATGTCTTCCATTTTCTAATTATTGCTCCCACAGTTGATTTCTTCACTCCAAGCTGGTTGGCTATTGCAGATTCAGTCTTCCCAGCCTGGTGCAGGGCTACAATTTTGTTTCTAGTGTCCTTTGACAGCTCTTTGGTCTTCACCATAGTGGAGTTTGGAGTCAGTCTGTTTGAGGGTGTGCACAGGTGTCTTTTTATACTGATAACAAGTTTAAACAGGTGCCATTACTACAGGTAATGAGTGGAGGAAAGAGGAGACTCTTAAAGAAGAAGTTACAGGTCTGTGAGAGCCAGAAATCTTGATTGCTTGTTTCTGACCAAATACTTATTTTCCACCATAATATGCAAATAAAATGAAAAAAAAACAGACATTGTGATTTTCTGGATTTTTTTTATCAGTTTGTCTCCCATAGTTGAGGTCTACCTATGATGTAAATTACAGACGCCTCTCATCTTTTTAAGTGGTGGAACTTGCACTATTGCTGACTGACTAAATACTTTTTTGCCCCACTGTATATGGTGCCTTTAGAATTTGGGCACTGTAATGATTTTATAAAACAAGGATGGACATACATACTATATGAAATATGGACTTGGAAACTAGGCTTGGACCTCCAAATTAAATATGGATTTGGAGACTGGTTTTGGACCTAAAAAAAAGACATGAACATATAAATTGGGTTTGGGCTTACTGACAAGATATTAATGTAGCAAGAGTAGACCTTGAAAAAATTGTACAAACAGAAAAACATCCAGTTAAATAAACTAAAACCTGTTTTAAAAACAGATTAGCCATATTATTAAAATTGCCTGCCTAAAAACATAATATGACCCTCATTTGTTGATCACTCCGGTCTTGATGCAGTCAGATGAGCCTGGTTCATTAAGAGGTGCACACCACTTAATAAATCAGGCTCATCTTAAATGTCACACCTCGCGACCAACCTTACTCCAATGGGTGACTAAAATTTGTGACATTAGGCATGCCACAACTCATCATGATTTAAAACATCACAAATCACCACTTTCCATCCCGTTCCACCCATTTTGTTAGATCTGGACAAAACTGGTGTGGAAATGTAAAAAGTTGCACAATTTTTAGGAAACTCCTTGTTTCGCCAAAAAAAAAAATAGACTTTTCAAACATTTCACGCCAGATTTCTGGTGTAATCACGTTGATGAATTGGGGCCTATATTTTTTGTTTTTTTGAATATTCAAGGACAAAAGGAACATTTCACTGGAATAACTTAGTTTCAAGATAAAGTAAATAGAAAAAGATTGATGGATTCTTTTAGTACAATCACATAGGAAATCCGGAAGACTAAGGAAGCGGTGAGTCAGCGCTCTTATAAGATTATTGTAATGCAAATATTTAGTACTGTTTTATCTAAAGAAGACTGAAATATAGACAGCCTTTTAGTATAGAAAGAAGAGGTTCCAGGTTTAATTTGCCTGACATGAATGCTGTGACACACGATGACTTGAATTGTAATAAATGTAATAGCTGACTATTATCAGATCGTATGAAATTGGTCTCCTGAGATAGAGAGAACGACTTGATAAAAATCACTTAATCCAGACATAGAGAAAAATGGCATACCTGCGGGAAAAAGGCAAAGTCATTTTGCACATCTGACAACTATACAAATGAAATGACTCTATTTAAATGGAAAAGTATTGAAAAGAAATACATAAATCCAGATTAGTATTCCTTGGGTAACTTCATGTAGAAAAAAAAATTAAATCCAAATAAAAGAAGAGGGACAGAGATAAAAAAATTCAAGTGTTGGATAGTTTGAATTATTAATCACCTAGAACAGAATTCTGCGAAGCTTCACAAATAATTAGGGTTGTGAATGGTAGTAAGAAAATTAGGCTGAAGAGTACAGGCAATTAGATGTATTGTTTGTTAATATGGTTCATTGTGTAGTCAATGATTTTACAGAAACATTTGTTTCAATTATAGATTAGACTATAAATAATTGTAGTACTGTAAATGTTCACATGTATTTCCTGCAGAATCCTAAGACTCATTAAATGAGCACTCTGGTGATTTCTTTTATTAGCTCCTTTGTTAGCTATCAGATTTGTACAAACATTGGGTGCACAATTATTAGGCAATTTGTATTTTTGATGATTCATTTTATTATTGAATAACTCCATTGTTGTCAGTCAATTCAAAAGGTTAATGAACCTGAAACCTCAATCTTTTAGAAAGTAAGAGAGCAGTTTTTTCTTTCTTATGAGAATATCTATGTGTGCAGAATTTATGGTCAACCACTAATGTGCAGAATTATTATGCGACTAAATGAAAAATGTAAATTTTACTTTCTCAGTTATTTATTTTCATCCGTTAAAGGGAGAATAATACCCAAACTTAAAAGTATGAAAATACATTTCTGACATTTTCCCAAAAAATTATTAGCAACCAATATAACTACCATTCTTTTTAATAAGTCATAGCTTTCCATCTCATTGAGTCTGTAAGTTTCTTAATCTGTTGATAACTTTTTGGTCAGCACCAACCACAACCTCCAAGACAGGGATCAGAGACAGGGCTGGCTCCAGGTTTTTGTGGGCCCAGGACGAAAGAGTCTCAGTGGGCCCCTTTAACACATACAATGATTCATGAAGCACAGATACGACAGAGAAATATCGGTATAGTACAATGCCAAAGATTTCACTTACTTCTTACATTACATGAGTGATATCCATTGTAAATTCTACATTAGCTCAGAAACCGATGGATCCTCGCTTTGCACAGTGCATACGCTGGGGAGATTTAAAAGTCTGTATTCAGAGTCAGTATAGTCATCCATACAGTATTATGGGAATCACATAGTGCTCCATAAGTAATATGAGCACCACATAGTCCTCCATACAGTATTATGGGCACCACATAGTCCTCCATACAGTATTATGGGCACCACATAGTCCTCCATACACTATTATGGGCACCACATAGTCTGCTTACAGTATTATGAGCACTACATAGTCCTCTATACATTATTATGGGCCCCTATCAGGATCCTGACAGCGTTGGCGTACAGCCTCCGCTGAGGAGGGACTCACCCGCACTGTAGGGATCC
The DNA here is from genome assembly GCF_039654945.1 of Dendrobates tinctorius. Lineage (NCBI taxonomy): Eukaryota > Metazoa > Chordata > Amphibia > Anura > Dendrobatidae > Dendrobates > Dendrobates tinctorius. The sequence goes on from NW_027361707.1 coordinate 65,736,196, forward strand.
CTGGGGATCAGGACAGCCAGAAAGTATAGGTGCACATGACCTGAGTGATGAAGTTTAGCAAGCCGGCACGGGACCTACGGTTACGTGACTGCAAGGGGGCGGGGCTTAGCGTCCTGCTTTCAGAGAAGACAGAAAACTCAGAGTCAGGCAAAACGGAGTTCATACACAGTATGGACAGCGAGGTACAGGAGGGATAAACAGACGGGAGGTCAGAAAAAGCCAAAGGTCATACACAAGAGGGCGACATGGTACCAAGGGGACGAGCAAAGAGAAGTCGGATCACAAGCAGAGAGTTATACACGAGAGGTAGCGCAGTTCAAGAGGGACAGGCAGAACTCATAACAGGGACAGAACCGGATCAAAACCAAACAAGCAAGCAAGATATCAGGCACAAGGCACACATACGCACAAGGTCAACTAACTCAGCAGAGGGCAGGAGTATAACTGACACCGGATCTAGGTCCAGTGAGCATTAAATAGCCGCCCTCTGCCAGGGAGAGGCAGAACAATTAACCCCCAGTCAGACCAGGTCGGGCCAAAGCGAAACCCCGTCCTGGATCATGACAGCACCACATAGTCATCCATACAGTATTGTGAGCACCACATAGTCTTCCATACAGTATTATGAGCACCACATAGTCCTCCATACAGTATTATGAGCACCACATAGTCCTCCATACAGTAATATGGGAATCACATAGTACTCCATAAGTAATATGAGCACCACATAGTCCTTCATACAATATTATGGGCACCACATAGTGCTCCATACAGTATTATGGGCACCACATAGTCCTCCATACAGTATAATGGGCACCACATAGTCTTCCATATAGTATTATGAGCACCACATAGTCCTCCATATATTATTATGGGCACCACATAGCCTTCCATCTCTGGGTATTGTGAATAGCAGATCTTCTATTAAGCCTGTGAGTTTTGGGCCAATTTTAAATTAATTTGGTTTCCTTTGGTGCTAAAGAGGTAAATGACCCTTTCTATGCTAGACAGAAACTTGCAGCTCCATTTTCAGCTGTTTCTGATAAGGTCATTACCTCTTCCTATTTCCTATAAAACCTGTCCAGACCCTCTCTGTCTTGTCAGTGAAATATCTGCTTGCTTGCTCTTTGGGGATGCTTTACTGAATAGGAGTTTGTTGTTACTATTGGAGAATTGTTTTCCTGTGCTGTGTGCTTAAGCTAAGTATTTGGAGAGAGTTATTGTGGTGGTGTTCTGTAGTACGTGTGTGTTTACATTCTGGTCCCTTTTCCCATTTAGTTTATTCCTCCCTGTCCCTATCCTCCTCCCTATTGTTGGTTGGTGCTTTTGTATGACAGAGGCTTTCTGTTATCCCTGTTTTGTCTTTTGTTGACATTACATTCCTGTCCCAGGCTTCATGGGGTGGTGGAGGGGATAGACTTAGGATTAAAAGGAGCATAGTAAGGTTGGAGACTTGGAGCTCTCTACCATCAAGAGTTCCACTGAGACAGGGATAGTTAGGATCCCAGCTCCAAGGACTTTTTGAAGGCCCTTGACTGCATGACAGGGTCCCATATAATGCTCAATACAGAATACTGAGCCTCATATAATGCTCCATACAGTACGATATAATATATATATAATGGACCCATATATTACTCAATACAGTATAATGGGCCCCATTTAATGCTCCAAACAAAATGGGTTCCACATACTGCTCCATGCAGAATAATGGGCCTCATATACTGCTCCATACAGAATAATTGACCCCTTTTAATGCTCCATGATTGCTATCCATACCAGAGTGCTGGTTTCCTGTTCAGGTTCACCAGTCTAATAAATCTTGTTGAAAGGCATCATCACAGCCAATCAACAAGCTTATAGACTGTGGGCACTTCCGGATCCATCACGGTCATGCGAACTATTGGCATGGCTATGATTGGCCGGCACAGCATGTGACCCGACCTATATGAAGGCCATATCATGAGTGCCACTGCCATTATGCTCTAATTTGTGTAGGGATAGGATGCAGCTGGAGTGAGGGACATATTCTGACTATGGACTCTGCAAAAAATCCACTGTGTGTACTCTATAAGCCATATTTGTGGGACTACTGTGTGTAAAAGCAGCTGTGTGTAAACTGTACCCCATGCTTGTGGGAGTACTGTGCCTTTAAGCCACTGCGTGTACTCTACACCTCCCCACCTGTGGGAGCACTGTTCCAAAAAGCCACTTTATGTTTATGTTTTTCCAGTAGTGTTGCAAACAGATAAATCACATCAGCCATTTCATTTTCAATAGCAGGGCAAGGAAATAATTTTTCTGGACCGGTGTGTGTCTTTTAGTAGTATAGGAAATAAATAATTGGCATCAGCCGTCTAGTTGCCATTTCTTGGCCAAAAAAAAATACTTTTTCTGGACTGCTGTCTTTTCTAGTAGTGTGACAAATAAATGGCATCAGCCATCTTGTTGTCATTTATAGGCCAAAGAAATAATTATTCTGGACCGGTGTGTGCTTTTTAGTAGTCTGGGATATAAATAATTGGTTTTCACCGAAAAACACAATAATGAGTGCCAGAAAAAATCAGTTCACTGACCAAACAAAACTATCTAGAGATAGGTACCAAATTAAAACTTCACTTTTAATAATATATCAAAAAGTAAAAAAATATGTAACATACAAACAGGAAGGCCAACAGATAACTAGTGTCTTGCATATAGTGGGAAGTGTATAGTAGCCCTAATAAATTACTGTTATTTCCCTACCTTACTGCAGAGATTAGCACTAGAGTTGATTGAATTTGTTCGGGTTCCCTAATATTCGTCAAGCTATAGCGCTTACCGAATAATCTGCAGAGGGAACCCGACTTCCTGGATCATGCCAGCTGAACAGCTGATCAGCACCGTAGCTGCATGTGTCGCGGCTGTGTCACAGTCACAGCACATGCGTGGAGAGCCTGTGCTGATGGCGCCCCTGCTTACTATTGACTTTCCCAAATGCCCCCTGTTAGGCCCTGGAATTAAGGAAAGGATATATAGCGTACACTAAACATAGCAGAATAAAGTGCTATCTAGGCGAATAAAAAGTGAGGAGATGTAAAGATGTCATAGGAGTGCGATCAAATGAAAAATATAACTTAAAGGGGAAAATCCAGTGTGGAAAGAAATGGTACACACAGGTGAAAAAATCATAACACCAGATGTATTGCACCTATTCCTAGTTATACAGTACTTAATAACGTCATTTCTCATAGATAATGTGTAACTTTTAGAATAAGTAGGGACCACCCAGACTAATAATTATCAAAAAATAGGTATGGTGTCCAAATAACAAGTTATTGCAATAACTATAAACAGGTCACAGCAAACGGTGGTATTACTACTCCCAAGTCCTTAAGAAAGATACCTTCCTTATACCACTAAAGTATATATCAATGTTTGCTTATCTTCTGAAAAGGCGAGAATTGTGGGAATATTTGAAGACCAGTCAGTTAAAGTAAGAAATGCTATTCAGACACATTAGAGTATTCTGAAAATGAATCCAGATCTATGTGATATGACCCCTGACTCTTTTCTAGCAGTGTGGAATGCCACGTCACTTTTTTAATTTTATTTATTTATTCATAGTGCAGCCGGCGGCTGATGAATATTTCCATGAGCCACGGCTTGCTCTCACTGTTAACAGTTGAATACAACTCTCAATATTGTCTCCTGGTAGCACTGATCTCAGCGCGAGCACGGTACCGTGATGTAAGCTGTCTTTACTTCATCACCCGGTGGTGGGGAACAGCACCAACAGTATTGCTGATATCCAGGCACCAGCACCTGTCACACATTAGAAAAAAACCTCTCCTACTTCCCCACCATAAAATTCAGAAATATACAAATGAACATCTAAACAAGCCTGATGCATTTTTGAAAAAAACCCTGTGGACCGATGAGGTTAAAATAGAACTCTTTGGACACAATGATCAAAGGTATGTGTGGAGAAAAATGGGCACAGAATTTTAGGAAAAAAACATCCCTACAACTATTTAGCATGGGGGTTCCTTAGTCATGTTTTAAGGTTGCGCTGTAGTCAATGGCATGGGGAACATTTCCACAGGTAAAAGGAAGAATAGATTCAATGACATTTCAACAAATTCTTCATGCACACATAGCACCATCTGTAAAAAAGCTGAAGTTGGAAAGAGGATGACTTCCACAAATGGATAATGATTCTAAACACACATCAAAATCCACAATAGATTATCTCAAAAGATGCAACCTGAAAGTTTTACACTGGCCTTCACAGTCCCCTGATCTGAACATCATTGAAAATCTGTGGCTAGACCTTAAAATAGCAGTGCTTGCAAGACAACCCACGAATCTCAGAGAACTGGAATAATTTTCCAAGAAAAATTGGATGAAAATCCCTCAATGTAGAACTGAAAGACTCCTGGCTGGCTGCAAAATGCGTATACAAGCTGTGATATGTTTAACCCCTTCCTGACCTTTGACGCCACGTAGGCATCATGAAAGTCAGTGCCAATACGACTTATGATGCCTATGTGGCATCATGAATTGATCGCGTTCCTGCGGGTCAGGTGACCTGGGTCATTGAAAAGTCACCCAACCCGCAGGTACAGGACCCTTTGTACTTTACCCCAGGGGGGGCTTAGCCCCCCCATGGCTACAATCGCTCTGATTGGCTGTTGAAAGTGAAACAGCCAATCAGAGCGATTGTAATATTTCACTAATGAAATTTGGTGAAATATTACAATCCAGCCATGGCCGATGCTGCAATATCATCGGCCATTCCTGGAGACTGATATCTGCCCCCCCACACACCGAGTAAAGGGGGCAATCTGCCCCCACCACCGACTGACTGTGGCGATCTGCTGCCGCCATCAACATCTGCTCCCCTTCCCCCGCCTTCCAATCACCCCCCTCCCCCCTTCTGAGTCCCGGTGTCCCTGCTTCCTCCTCTATGGGCACCGCCATCTTCCAAAATGTCCCTTGAGGAAGCCACGCTTGGGTTGGCGACACGTGTGGGGTCTCCCCCTCCTCCTCCTATTACATCATGCGGGCACTGAGTCTTTGTCCATGATTTTTTGAGTACTCTCCTTATCTATGGGTTTGTGGCAGATAGGCATCTATTGTATTATTTTACCTCTGTTTGGATATTCACCAGCATTATTCAAAGTTCTTTTATTGGTCTGCCTTCCATATATATGGAGTTACATTCTGTCCTCATCCCTTTAAATCTTGACCAATGGGTCATATAGGGTATTGATATTTCTCAGATCTCTTTCAACTTGCAGCAATTATTTTTTATTCACTTTTAGTGACCTGCACTTTATTTGCTGATTTTACACATAATGCCTTTACATGATGCATATCATTATTATATTTGACATTTTATACTCATCATAATGCCTTGTAATGATACATTTCATTATTATATTTGACCTCTATTTTTATTGAATTATTGTCTTGTGCATTATTTTTGCATTTTTGCGGTATAGACTACTGTATATTTTTTCCTATACAAACCCTTTGCCTTAGCATCGTGGAGGAGTGCAACATTAGGGTTTTATTTTAGAACCTTTTTTGGAGTGTTACACACGGCCAATTTGTCCTGGCCTTTTTTAATTGTTTTTATTCATATCAATGTCACTTTTTGTGTGGAATTTTTTTTGTTAATAAAGTTTATTCTTTTGTTTATATATTTTTGTGTACAGACAGGTTTGAGTAAATTGGAGAATTGGGCTGAAAAATGGCAAATAAGGTTTAACACAGATAAGGCTAGTTTCACATTAGCGTTTTTTTGCGCAGCGCATCGTGCGCATAAAAAACGCAAAGAAAAACGCAAAACAAATGTGCGTTTTTTTTTCTTCATGCGCACGCTGATGCGTCAAAATAACGCAGTGTTACTTGCGTTTTACATGCGTTTTTGCATGCGGTTGCGTTTTTTATGCGCATGCGTTTTTAGGTGTGACATTTCACAATAGCAAAATCTTTGACCACCAATGGGTCACCAGTGGGCGTGTTTCATTGGAATGTTTTATAGACCCTGTACTGCTGAATTCATCAGATTTTGCTGCTGTTTCCGGTGTCAAGATGGACTTGCGTCTGGATAATTTCCGCTTCAAGCTGGATCTTGACATTGCGCTGTCTCAGGCGTATGTCTTTTGTTGCCAGCAAGAAAGGGAGAGGGAGAGACAGCAGAGACGGCAGCGGCGTAGGTTTTGGAGACATCCAATCATCGAACTCCGGCCAAGCCGTGGAGCATATCACACGCTGTACAGCGAGCTACAGGAAAACCCGGAGAAATTTGCTGACTA